>NC_081409.1:794345188-794945188 GCF_030272615.1 Cryptomeria japonica | reverse complement strand
TATTTGAATTTAGATTATTGATATAATCTAATCGAGTTTATTTGTAAATTAATCATGAACATATAATTAGGGGTTAATTTTTAATGTGATTTTATTTAATTTTATTGCATAAATGACAACATTGATTTATTTGTATTAATATAGTTGTATTTTCTTATTGTCTGGAAAATCTTTAATTGCAAGTTATTTATGCTTTTGGCTATTTTAAGAAAAGATTGTTTGTATCAGGATTTTGTGTTAATGTATTTGCAGTCAAGCTTAATTTTGTTGTAATTTTATTGAGTTGTCATTGTGTCCTATGTTATTATATCTCCTTGGCCAGGTGTTGTTTCATAACCCTATTGATGTGAGCCATTGTGTGTTTTGTTCCAAATGGTCAATCCTGGGTTAGCGATTATGTATCCTTCACCTGTGGTTTGACAAAATTGGTTATGGTTGTTTGTTTCACCATATAGTTCTTGTAGAGAGACCTTTCCTATTAGTGTCCTATGAAAGAGAATGGATTTCGAGCAAGGGCCATGCCAGAAGTGGATGATAGGATAACCCGTCGAAAGTTGGTTAAAAAGTGATAACATAATAATATATTGGGGGGGAGTGAGATAAACATTAATTAAGATAAGTGTACCTCGTGCATAGGTGAGTGCTTGTACATGGCTCATAATGTTACGAGAAGGCCTAGAATGGCAAACTTGCCACCTTGTCTTCATGAAAGGATTGGTAGGGTCTGCATGAGACTTAGTTGGAACCAGAGGCTCGGGAGAAGTTACCAGGAGAAACCCAAGATGGGGCCCAGGACCTATGGAGGTTGTACCATGGTAACCATCAAGCTATGCAATGACACTCTCTCCTTAGGGTCACTAGTGTTTTGTGAGTTGAGTCACATGGATGTTTACGAAGTCTTGTAGTCCTTTCATACTTGTCTTACTTTGCTTGCTTGAGGGTTTTCTACTATCTCCTAGCATGGTGGGGTGGTTCCATTTCGGGATCACATGGTCAGGTGGTAGTGCCACTTCCCATCGGATATTATGGATTGTATCTTCAGGCAAGGAAAGGCTTCGTTGGTGTTTCTTGGTTCGTGGTTTATGTACCAACTCTTGTTTGAGATCATTGTTCAATTGAGACCTTGTGGTCATTGTATCAGACTTTTATATAACCTTGACATTGTAACTTTGTAATCTGTGGCATTATGGGAAGCCATGTATTTATGGATATTGGAATACTTTTATTTCTTCATTATGGAATTTAGATGTATGTGTAGTTTCAAACTTAAGCATTTAATTTATCTAATTAAATAGACAATTCGATTAACTATGGTGTTAATATAATCTACGAATTAATCTTTGTTGGTAACCCTTAGGAAATCATATGTTAGACTTCTGTTGTGTTATTAAACGTGCAATGGTTATGGTTAGTGTACTTAGTCTTTAAAAAAGAATTATTTCACCCTTTCGTTGCCTAGTTGAGTTGTTTTCCTTTAGGGTTCCTGGCGGGGCATTACACTTGGTATCAGAGCCCAAGTTTCAACACTAGGTACTCTGGGTTTTGTAGTGTGTCTTTCAGTTGACTATCTTGCTTAGGCCATAAAAGTTTGTATCTCTCTTGTCTTGTCCTTCCTATAATCTGAACTGTTTTCTATTTTATGGTATTAGGTCATGGTTGGGAAAGCTAGAGGAGGTGGTCGTACGGGTGGTCGCAAAGGAGGCAGAGGTGGAGGATGGGGCCGTGGTTCTGACCATCACAGTCCTTCACCACCACCCACTCATGTGAGTGTTGTGCCAGAACAATCTGTTCATCAGAACTCTCAACATGTAGGAGAACATGTTCCCGAAAGGGAAGAGCTAAGACAGATGTTTCAAGAGGTTCTGGCTAGGTTAGGCCAAAGACCTGAGTTTGAGGAGCCTATTCATGCTCAGGTTGAGGAGCCACTTCAATAGGTTCCAAAGGAGAGAGAGAGGGAGAGATCACCTAGGAGGAGAGAGATTCCAGCTGACTGAGATCCACTTTCTTTGGGTCACATAAAGGACTTGATGAGGTCCAACCCTCCTTACTTTGATGGTATGGGTACTAGTATTGAGGTAGAGACCTGGCTTATCGGTTTAGATCGGTGTTTTGCTATGTTTCCATATAGTAGCAACACCAAGGTGAGATGCACTATTATGCGTCTCAATAATTTTGCTTCGATATGGTGGAGACTAGAGGAGGAGAAGATCGATGTATGCATTAACACCATTACATGGGAGCTATTTCTGGAGAGATTTAGGGCACGATTTCTCTCAACCCAGTGGAGGCAGACTCGAGCAAATGAGTTCTATGCCTTGCGTCAGTATGGTATGACAGTAGACCAGTATGAGCACAAGTTCTATCAGCTCAAACAATATGCCGAGATAGGTAATGATGAGGATATGCTTGTTCAACACTTCTTGAGAGGTTTGAATGACCGCATTAGTGGAGAAGTGAGGGTGTTTGAGCCACCTTCAATGGAGATAGCCATGGCGAAAGCCAGATTAGTTGAGTTGAGCATTAATCATACACTTGGTGGTCAACCAGGTGTGCAGATAGGGAGTGCACCTTCCAGTGGGAATAGAGCTCAGGGAAATCAGTCCCAGTCAGCTAAACCATTTAGGACTCCTTAGGCACCCACTAAGGGTGGACAACAGCAACAACAACTGTCGAAACCAAAACAATTTTAGGGCCCTTCAGGGAAGTCCTCACAGAGTGAATCTCATGCCCCTAGCCAAGGAAGTTTCCAACAGTCTAGTGGGCCAACAAGTAATAGAGGACCAAGTAGAGGAGCTTGCTTCTCTTGTGGGTAGTTTGGTCACAGAGTTGCGCAGTTCCCTCAACATTTCCACGATACAAGTAGTCAGAGGCCAGCAACATCAGAGCCTACAGTGGGAGATGCAGGGAGATCCCATAGAGTTTTTACAGCAGTGGATGACCACCAAACTGATCCTCAGGGGTCGTACCATCGACCAGGTAAGGGTCCTATGGGACCCAAATGATGAGGCCTCGGCGACTTGGGAGGATGCACCAAAGATGAGAGATTTGTATTCTTATTTGTTTTAGGCTTCCAGGAGTAAGCCTAGTTTTCGGGGGGAGAATGTAGTACCCCTACTAGTTTGAACTAATTAGACTCATAAGCCTAGTTTTCGGGGGGAGAATGTAGTACCCCTACTAGTTTGAACTAATTAGACTCATATTTTATTATTGGTTGTTTTTCAGTGGATACATTACCATGACATATTATTCAGATTTTTATGACATATGCTTTATTTGGAGATGAGACGTATAATTTATTTGTAGTATTTCAATACTTGTGATTTATGGCATTTTATGTATTATTGCTATGTACTAACATTTTACTTTATTTATGCAATGTGGAATTATATGTTGTGTGTTTGCAAGTGTATTAGATGCAAGGGGATGGTTTTCCTTCACTCATTTCGATGAGACAGGGAACGTTGTGATTCTCCTTCATCGGTGCGCATGTCGTGTCTTCCATATTGTATATATATGCATGTGTGGTTCGGTGATGCAGGATATTGCAGGTACAAGTACCGGATAGGTACGGGGTATCGTCTCCACCTGGCTTCATAGGTCTGAGCGTGCCTTATATTTTCCGATGGAAGTGGAGGAGATAGTAGTTGACCCTATTTTTACTTAGTTACACTCGTGTGAGTGTCATAAGTTGGTCGTCTTGTTAGTTGTTCGGCCTTCGTATTTGTTATTTTATCTTTTATGGGTAATTGCTTGAGATTTGTTTTATTTGAGTGTTTTTAGTGGATTTAATTAATTAATTAATTAAGTTTATGAAATTATCTCATTATTATTGTTTATGCATTGAGATTATAAATTTAGTTAATTAAAGAAATATTAAATTAAGTTGTAGGCTGCATGGTATTTGAAATATATTTCTATTTAAATAAATTAGACTAATTATATTTATTGTCTCCTTGAATTTTAAATAAATAAATGATTAACTAAATGGAAGAATAAATAAATGAATAAAAGGATTAATTAGAATTAAAATATTGTTTTAATTATTTATTTAGAAAATTAATTAATGTGCATGAGAAAAGAAAAGAAAGAATAATGTTTTTTAATTATTGCATGGGATAAATTTAGAAAATAAAAAGTAAAATTACTATTATTCTAAATTTAGGTTTTGTGAAAAAGCTATTGAACCTCGAAATTTAGTTTAAATAGGGGTATAGGTCTTTATTTTAGATACACAGGAACAGGTCACGGAATTGAGGTGAAGATAAATTTAGTTGGAAGCTTGTTGAAGGAT
Source organism: Cryptomeria japonica (assembly GCF_030272615.1). Classification (NCBI taxonomy): domain Eukaryota; kingdom Viridiplantae; phylum Streptophyta; class Pinopsida; order Cupressales; family Cupressaceae; genus Cryptomeria; species Cryptomeria japonica. Next base: position 794,940,897 of record NC_081409.1, on the reverse strand, counting down.
TGGTTCTCTTCTACAGATTTCTTCCAGGAAAGCTATACCAAGTTGGGTGGTTTCTTTTGATTATTTTTTTTAAGGAAATTTTTCTATTTCTTTTATCTCTCTGAATGATGTATGTATTAAGGTGTTTGTCAAATTTGAAATCCTATCTGATTAATTCTTGATTTTGGTCAAGTTCCATTCCTAAAATTAGTTTCTAGTTTATGAAAAGAAATGATTCCTAAGTGTTGTGGATTAAGTGTCTTTTTGAGAAAAATTGGGAGAATTATTGTGGCAAATATTGTCAAGACTTTATTGTTAATTTTGGGATTGTGATTATATTCCTTTTACTATCACTGAGGTTTAGCTAGAGATTTAATTGGCGTTGTCTGTTATTCTAGTTGTAAAATTAGTTTTATGTATCCCTGTTAAATTATGGAAATTGCCATAGGGATAAATTTATTTGTGAAATAAATTTATTGATTTTATTAAATATTATTGGAAACTTGTATTATTAAAAATCTTAACTTGGATTAATTTAGCTGTGGGGAATAAATTTTAATGTAGTAATTATTTTGGAAAATGATTTTTATTTTATTAAAAAACAATTATTAAATAAATAAAATAAAATTAAAATAAAAATAAAAATAAGAATTATTTATTTATTTATATATATTTAGTTTAAATGCATGCATTGATAAACATAGAGTTATTAAAAGCATTTTGCTTAATATGCTTTGGGTTAAAATATGAATTCTTTGTAAATATTAAATATTGGAAATTGAAAGTTAAAGTTTCGTTTAAAATATTAATTTGGAAATATAAGTTATTGGAAATTAGATCTTCGTTTTATTATATATTTTTAATGTGATATAATTATATAATATTATATTCGAAGAATATATATATTTATGTCATTATATTATACTATTATATATAATTTTTAATTTTTAATTTTATTTAGATTATTGATATAATCTAATCGAGTTTATTTGTAAATTAATCATGAACATATAATTAGGGGTTAATTTTTAATGTGATTTTATTTAATTTTATTGGATAAATGAAAACATTGACTTATTTGTATTAATATAGTTGTATTTTCTTATTGTCCGGAAAATCTTTAATTGCAAGTTATTTATGCTTTTGGCTGTTTTAAGAAAAGATTGTTTGTATCAGGATTTTGTGTTAGTGTGTTTGCAGACAAGCTTAATTTTGTTGTAATTTTATTGAGTTGTCACTGTGTCCTATGTTATTATATCTCCTTGGTTAGGTGTTGTTTCATAACCCTGTTGATGTGAGCCATTGTGTGTTTTGTTCCAAATGGTCAATCCTGGGTTAGTGATTGTGTATCCTTCACCTGTGGTTTGATAGGATTGGTTATGGCTGTCTGTTTCACCATAGAGTTCTTGTAGAGAGACCTTTCTTGTTAGTGTTCGATGAGAGAGAGTGGCTTTCAAGTGGGGGTCGTGCCCGAAGTGGATGACAGGATATCCCGTCGAAAGTTGGTTAAAAAGTGATAACATAATAATATATTGGGGGGGAGTGAGATAAACATTAATTAAGATAAGTGTACCTTGTGCATAGGTGAGTGCTTGTACATGGCTCATAATGTTATGAGAAGGCTTGGAATGGCAAACTTACCACCTTGTCTTCACGAAAGGATTGGTTGGGTCCGCATGAGACTTAGTTGGAGCCGGAGGCTAGGGAGAGGTTACCAAGAGAAACCCAAGATGGGGGCTAGGACCTATGGAGGCTGTACCATGGTAACCATCAAGCTATGTGATGACACTCTCTCCTTAGGGTCACTAGTATTTTGTGAGTTGAGTCACATGGATGTTTACGAAGTCTTGTAGTCCTTTCATACTTGTCTTACTTTGCTTGCTTGAGGGTTTTCTACTATCTCCTAGCATGGTGGGGTGGTTCCATTTCGAGATCACATGGTCGGGTGGTAGTGCCACTTCCCATTGGATATTATGGATTGTATCTTCAGGCGAGGAAAGGCTTCGCTGGTGTTTCTTGGTTCATGGTTTATGTACCAACTCTTGTTCGAGATCATTGTTTAGTTGAGACCTTGTGGTCATTGTATCAGACTTTTATGTAACCTTGACATTATAACTTTGTAATCTGTGGCAGTATGGGAAGCCATGTATTTATGGATATTGGAATAATTTTATTTCTTCATTATGGAATTTAGATGTATGTGTAGTTTCAAACTTAAGCATTTAATTTATCTAATTAAATGGATAATTGGATTAACTATGGTGTTAATATAATCTATGAATTAATCTTTTTTGGTAACCCTTAGGAAATCATATGTTAGACTTCCATTGTGTTATTAAACGTGCAATGGTTATGGTTAGTGTGTCTTTAAAAAAAAATTATTTCACGCTTTAGTTGCCTAGTTGAGTTGTTTTCCTTCAGGGTTCCTGGCGGGGCATTACATTCATCACTTAGGGTAGTTTAGTAATGATTGGACTAGTATAGAGATGAAGGAACATGCATCTAATTAGCCAGAGTTTGAAGTGTTTGCCATCGATGCCAAAGGGGGAGATTGTTGGATTGTTGGCATTGACAAAACCGGTCAATCCAAAGAACCGGTATATGTGCTAAGGTTTGTCATTGATGTCCAACACTTACCAATGAAGACACGAACCGGTGAAGTGGTATAGGTAGAGTAGTGTTATTTTTCAGTAAGCCAAGGTGATCAAAGGTATTGAATGATCAAAGGTTCAATCATCTCAAGGAAAAATAGACTAAGCCAACTGGCCTATCATTCAGGAAGATCGGTCATTTTGATGATGATGATCGGTCACTTTGATGCTGGTGAAGTCACAAAAGGTGACTTGGGCAAGAAGACTTGAAGTTGTAAGCAAACCAGTAACTCATTGGTAAATGGGGGAAGAGACTTGGTGATAGCACAACAAACTGGCAATCAAAGCACAAAACAGTAATATAGAAGTGTAGTGGCATACCAATACACCGGTATGAAAAAAGGAACACAGGTGATCACCATAGATCTCAGAGTGGTGATCGGTTATTCAGTTGCAGTGGCAAAGGATGAGTTGGTGAGCTTGTGTCTATGCCAAATCATATGTTGGTAAGGTCAACTTTTAGTTATCATGCAGTCAAGCATGATTACATGCAAATTTTCTGGTTCACACTTATTTGGCTAAACACGACTGAGAAGTTTCTATCTTTGGGAGATGCGGTGGTAGAATTGGTTGAACACTTGGCAGAATTGTTATAAGGCATGCATAGAAAGAGTGGGAGATTTCAAATTTGAAATCTTCCAAAATTCCTGATTGGTTTGATTGAGGGAATTCATAAAGGTGTTAACATAAAATATATAAAGAGTTCTTGAGCTCTTTCAGAAATTTTTGATTGTGAAATTTGAAACAAGGAAATCTTGTTGAAGGCGATCCAAGGTGAAGAGCAGAGAGAGGGGAAGTGCTAAGAGGTGTTAGAACAATAGAGTGTTTTTGAGGTAGATCAACTAAGTGCAGAGTCAAGAGACAGAGAACGGGCTGAGTGCAGAGCCGAAGGATAGAGAACTAGCTAAGGGCAGAGCCAAAGGATAGAGAACCAATAGAGTGCACAACCGAAGGTCAGAGGGTATACAAAGTGTAGTGTCGAGGGATAGGTGACCGACTGAGTGAAGAGTCAAAGGTGTAAGAAGAAAACCGGTGCTGCGCAGAGAAGACACAACCAATGTGTATTTAGTGTGATTCATATTGAGATCTGATAAAACTATTAGTAGCAAATTCAGCAGATCATCCATCTATTGCTTTCTAACCACTACAACATAAATCCCTTAATCGGGTGGACTTTAATAGGTCCCTATTGTAAAATCCCTTAACTGGGTGACATCTTAATTGATGTTCTAAGTCCTTTAACCAGGCTACCTTTAATAGGGTAAAGGCACTAATGGGCTTTGATCAAAATCACTTAACCAGGTGACACCTAACAGTGTCTTTGTAATCTCCTAACAGGGATGGCTCCTCAAAAGGCGTACTTTAGAAGAGTACAAATTTTGTGATTTTCTACTCACACCATGGTTTTCTCCCATTTGGGTTTCCATGAGATAACTTATTGGTGTCACTGTTAACTTTTCATGATTGCATATTTTACTTCAATGATTAGCTATAATTTTCAATTTTAGATGAATGCAGATTTAAGGTAAAAGCTAAATTGTGAAAATTTGATTAAGTGCTGATTCACCCCTCCCCTCTCAGTACCAATTGGGACTAACAATATTTGCCTCCATCTATCTTCCATCTTACTCTATTTTCTTGTTGAATACCCCCTTTCCATTCCAACTTATCTCTGAGAATGTCTCTAACTAGAATGTTGGTCTCTCCTTTTCTCTGAAGTCTTTTATTCCTTTGATAATGATATTTGCAATCTTACCAAGTTTGTCTTGTTCTTCCTTTATCTGTATTTTGATTTTCTGCTCAATGATACCTCTTTGTTTGTTTTCTGATCCCTTTACCACTTGTGACCAAGATTTAGCCTCTTCTATCTGCTCCCTTAATCTAGACACTTTAGTTTCAAAGTTAGCTAATGTTAGTTGAATTTATTTTACTTGTGTCATGTCCTCTCCCTCTATTAGTTCAGATCCCCTATCCTTAATCAATTTCAATTGTTCTAGTTCATGTTTTATGCTTTCCATCTCTTGCTATCTTGTTTCCATTTTGGTTTGTTTGTCTAATATTTTCTCTTTAAGGTTTTTGTTCTCTCTCTCTATTTTTCTTGTATAGTCTTTGTAGCGTCGTAAATTGTACGCACTTGCTAGGGTGGTACAATTTCACACCTAGTTTAGCACCCGCCTTAGTGCATTTTACATTCTGCATTACATTTCTCCTTAAGCACTTAATTAATCAAATTAATTAGGTCTAAGGTCCTATTTCATCATTCTCTACATCATAAAATTGGGCCCTTTTCACTAAAGCGCGCCCTTCGCATTTTATTCCTCCAATACACCACTTAATCAAAAACCCTAATTAAGTCCTATTTCGAACTTGGGGGCTTGGTTTTGGGGTCAAAACATCTTGAAATCACCTGTAACTTCGGGATTCTCTCTAAAATCATCATATCCGACGGCCCTGAAAATTTGGTGAAAAGTTGTCGGGACCGTGGCGCCCGGAGTGCAACATGGTCCCGGACATTTTTCCCAAAATTTTAGGAGCGCGATCCAATCATAAAATAAAGCTTAACCCCAAGAAATTGGTGGGATATTCAATCTCTAGGTTGGCCAAAATACGAATTTACGACCTAGGGTTTCATACATAAAAGCTCTCTTTCCTCATTTGAAGAGATGGGATTTTTGGTTTCCAGGAACTTCATATGCAGTGAAAGAGCAGATCTTTGAAGACTTCAACATCTTACAACATCTTTCTATCAAGCATCTATCAAATTCATTCATCCACTTAGGGCTTGGAAGACATTGAAGAACAATAGGAGATTACCGACTGAAGATTGGCTTGTACTCCTCCCTTGAGGGTTGGGTATGATTTCATGTTGTTTTCATGTCTTTATATAAGATTCAATACATCATTTATTCATGCTTTAGATCACTTTGCATCTTGATTTAGAGCATTTACGTTATCATCTACAAGCAATTAGGGTTTACTTTCTAGGTTGCTCTAGTTTGCTTTCTTGCATTTTAGGACCTTGCACACACACTAGGTCTGCACACACAATACATTTTACAAAACAACTTGGCTATTCGTGGAGGTGGAAATCACCGAAGTGGGGGTTTGACTAAGGCAAAACCCTATATAGCCGCCCATACACCCTTTTCCAGATATTCGAGATTTGGACGACGCCGCGGGATACAGATCCGGAGAAAGGAGGTCGAGACAGCACTCTGTATCAAATTGCAGAGCAGAAGACTGGGACAGGAGCGCTGGGCACCCTGGTCCTGCCAGGACAGGGGTGCTGGGCACCCTGGTCCCTGGGACAGAGGCGCTGGGCGCCCTGGTCCTCCGGACAGACAGCTTTCAGACAGCTTCCCGACAGTGTTCCAGAGTGCAGAACAACAGTTTCCGGTGCAGTTTTCAGGATAGTGGCGCTCGCGCCCCCGTCCCAAACATTTTCAGTCTGATTTTGACTCCGGGTACACATCTGCATTCTTATTTCATCCTTGTATTTATAGCTTTTCATTGTTTAATCTCAATTCTGGAATCTTGTTATTAGTTCATACTTGCATTTTGGGATTAGGGTTTGAACTTGCATTACTTGATCTTACAATTTCAACAAGGGAATAGAAATCCTAATAGATATCCCGTGGCTCTCTCTTTCACAAAAAGAAGTAGCCAATTGTGCGATATCTCTAGGCTCTTTCATATTCCGTAATGTGTGTCAAAAGGTAGGATTAGGGCATGATTAACCTAGTCTCGCTTTTTCCCCTACACATTTTGGTGAACCCGACGTGAATCTATCATTGCTTCCTCTTGCATTACATTTGTTAGATCTAGATCTAGATTTAGTGTGTTTTCATTTCATTTTCATTAAAGAGAGAAAAAAAAAAAAAAAAGTGTGTTTCTTTGCATTGTGTGTTTAAACTTTATGCAATCTTTTCAAAATGTCAGATTTTTATTTGCAAAATGTTCATGCTTTTGATGATTATTATGAGTATAGCCAAGATGAATTAGATGAAGCTTTAGATGAGTTTTTAAACCCTAAAGATGCCAAACCTTCATTTTACCAAAAACTCATAAACCTTGTTACTATGCCATTTAGGTGTGATGAGAAAGATAAGTCGAATGATTCCTCTCAAGGATACATTCCTATCAACTCTTCCCCTGAATCTAGTAACATGGTTGTTTTCAATAATCCCCTCTATGAGGAGATGTCTCCTTTTGAATTAAAAGACAAACCTTTTAACTGATATGATCCTGCTTTGTTGGATGATGCTCTTGATGACTTTGTGGCTTTATCAAAATCTTTAAACAAGAACAAGGCCCCTAAATTGGTTAACATGATAAACTTGAATGAACATAATAAGCCTCTCTTTGAAGTCCAAGGTGCTTATCCTTCTCCCACCTTTCAAGTTCTTAAATCACCTCTCCTTACTGTCCAAGGAAGGTATGATCATGATTCCTTTCATACCCCGAATAAACCAATCATCACCATGCAAGGAAGAAAACCTGTAAGTCCTTACAGTTATGCTAAACAAATAACTAGAGAGAGTTATCATGCGGTTGCCCATACTTATCATACTAGAAATAATAGGCAACCTAATCCTCCTCCTGTTATTCCAGTTTCCCTTCCTAATCCTCAACCAATTCTTCCTCAAGCTCCCCGTATTTCGCAAGTTATGGGTAAGGAATATGATCTCATAGAACAACTTAAAGCTACCCCTGCTAAGATATCCCTTTGGGATTTGATTCAAACTTCTTCCGCTTATCATGGAATGTTACAAGATTCCTTGAAAGATTTGAATGTTCCTCCACCGAATACATCTAGTAATATAGCATCTTTTGTTAACTCTCTGATGAATCCTAAAGCTCAAATTGTGTTTTCCCAAGATGAGTTGCCTACTAGTGAAATTCAACAACAATATGATCCCTTGATGATTGTGGTTATCATGAAAGACACTGCTATAAGATGAACACTAGTAGATAATGGCTCTGGCCTTAATGTGTGTAGCATTAATTTATTGCATAAGATGAATGTGGATACGTCTCTTATTGAGCCTGACTCTCGTCCTATTCGTGGCTTTGACAATGTGGCTAAGACTTCATTAGGTATCATCACCTTACCTCTCACAGTAGGACCTGTTACTTTGCCTACTCCTATCCATGTTATGCCAGGAAATTTAACATATAACTTGTTATTAGGGAGGCCTTGGATTCACAGCATGCAAGCTGTCCCCTCTACATTGCATAGACAAGTTAAATTCGTTTATAACAATAAGACATACACTTTGATGGGTGATACTAATTTTCAAGCTTGTCTACAAACATCTACTTCTAAAGGGAGTTCTTCTAAGCCATCCTCGTCTAGTGATGACTCTTTAAACAAGAAACCTATCGATGAATCCTCGCTCTCCGATGATCAGAATTCTTTGGATGAGTCTGGAGCTCCTGAAGAGGATCCTTCTCGACTTGAAACTACACATAAAAAGGATTTTGATCCTGAGAAGGTTCTCGCAGACGATGATTGGGGATCTCTTGATTTTAACCCTACCTTTGTAGGTGAATATAAGGTTCCTTCTAGAGAAATTAAAATTGAAAAGAAGGAAGAAGCTGAAAATCATAAAGTTGAAAAGAAAGAAGAAGCTAAAAACCAATCAACCTTACCTGAATCTATGAGTAATAATTTTGTGGCCGCTTCTCAAACTTCTTCTCCTCACATCTATAATTATGAAGAGTTTGATTCTTTGTCTTATGAAAAACCACCTTCTCTTCCTGAAATGGCTGATCGTTATGGTCGTGGTTTTCGCATTTTTGCTAAGCATGGGTATCATGGAAAAGGTTGTGGTGCTCATGAACAAGGGATAAGAGTTCCTCTAGAGACTAATTTTCACAATTATGCCTTTGGACTTGGCTATAATCCCTGCAGACGTACTAAAGCTTCTAAAAGACCATGCATTAGTGTTAATGCTATTTCTACATCTCTATCAATGCAGCACCCTGAGTATATTGATGGGGATCCTTCGGGTGACTGTGCTTTGGATATCTTCCCTACCGATGATGCTTTAGCTGAGTTCTTGGGAGCCTATGACACTCTTCCTCGTTATCATCACAATAGGGGACTCCCTTATTGTTTGAACACTGAAGCCTATTTTGGAAAAGAGATTGATAATGATGAGATTGTGAAAGAATTCCCTCTGTTAAAGGACACTCCTCAACAAATTAATCTTCTCATAAGTGATACCACTGATGTTAAGATAGACCCTAGCAATAAAGAGAAAGTCATTAAAATTGGAAAGTGTTTGGATGAAGAGGAACAGAAACAATATGAAGAACTATTGCATGAATTCCCTGAGATCTTTGCTTGGACATATTCTGACATGCCTGGTATAGATCCTAAGATTGTTACTCATAATATTGTCTTAGTTCCTGATGCTAAGCCCGTAAAACAAAAGATTCGAAAAATGAATCCTAAGGTGGCTCTGCTTGTTAAGGCTGAGATTGAAAAATTATTGGAGGCTGGATTTATTCGCCCTATTGACTATTCCCCATGGATTTCAAATATTGTCGCTGTGGCTAAACCAGACAACAAAATAAGAATGTGTACTGACTTTCGGGATCTAAATAAGGCTTCTTTAAAAGATGATTTCCCTCTTCCAAACATTGACATGATAGTTGATTCTACGGCAGGACATGCCTTGTTATCCTTCATGGATGGTTTTTTAGGCTACAATCAAATTTTTATTAACCCTCAAGATCAATTCAAAACTGCTTTCACCACTCCTTGGGGTACGTTTTGTTGGATAATGATGCCTTTTGGACTTAAAAACGCCGGTGCAACTTATCAACGAGCGATGACCCTTATCTTTCATGATTATATGCATAAGATTTTAGAGGATTATGTTGATGACATTTTAGCCAAATCCTTTCTTCGCATGGATCATGTTAAAGTCCTTCGTCAAATCTTTGAAAGAATTCGTAAATATCACATGCGCTTGAATCCCCGAAAATGCATTTTTGGTGTGGATAGTGGAAAACTATTAGGGTTCATAGTTTCGCATCGTGGGATTGAGGTGGATACTAAGAAAATAGATGCTATTATCAACATGCCACCTCCTAGAAATGTGTCTCAACTTAAAAGCTTACAAGGAAAGATTCAAGCTATTCGTAGGTTCGTGTCTCAGCTTGCGGATCGTACCTTTCCTTTTACCCAACTTCTTAAAATGGATATCACTTTTCAATGGAATGAGGATTGTCAGCAAGCATTTGAAGATTTAAAAGTGTATTTGGCTAGTCCTCCTATTCTTCAACCTGCCGAACCTTCTAAACCCTTCCTTCTGTATACAGCTGCTTCCTCTCATGCTCTCGCAGCATTGTTGGCACAACATGATAAAGATGGTAAGGAATGTCCGGTTTATTACATAAGTCGTACCTTACTCGATTATGAGACCCGATATTCTGCGATAGAAAGACAATGCTTAGCCTTGGTATTTGCGACTCAGAAATTGAGACATTATCTTTTGAATTCAGAAGTCCATGTCATGGTAAAGTTTGATCCTTTGAAGCATCTTTTCTCTAAAACTGATTTATCAGGACGTCTAGCTAAGTGGGTTATGATGTTAACTGAATTTGACCTTAAATTTGTTTCACAAAGAGCAATTAAAGGGCAAGCGTTCACCGATCACTTAGTTGAGACCCTTCACCTTTCTCCTTCCCTAACCCTGAGTCTTTTCCTGATGACTTCATTCTTTCTATAGAGAAAGATGAAACTTGGGAGTTATACTTTGATGGCTCTAAGTGTCGTACGGGATCGGGGGCAGGGGTTGTTCCGATTTCTCCTACAAAGAAGTCCATTCCTTTATCATATCGTCTAAATTTCCTGTGTACCAATAACATTGCTGAGTATGAGGCTCTTATAGCGGGAATAAAAGCAGCCTTAGCTCTGAATATAAAACACATACATATCTATGGAGATTCGCAATTGATTATAAGACAAGTAACAAGAATATATCAAGCAAAACAAGACAAATTATCACAATATAAAGACCTTGCTGTCTCTTTATTACAAAATTTTGATTCTTATACTATGGAACCCGTTCCTCGAAAAGATAATCGACATGCAGATGCAATGGCATGTGTGGCTTCTCTGGTATCTTTAGAGGACCCTGTGATTGATCTTAAATTCGTTATTCACAACCTTATTTCTCCAGCTATTGTAGATGATTCTAGCCTGGTAACATGTTGTGACTTTGTAGACTCAGACGAATGGTACTCGCATATCGTAAGATATTTGACTGATGGTACCTTTCTTGATTCCGCTAATAGGAACACTAGGGCTAGAATCCGCAAGCTGTCTGCTAGGTATATCATTCTTTCTAATGTCCTATACCGAAGGGGTTATGAGGGTCTTCTCCTTCGTTGTCTTAACAAGTCGGAAATCCCTGTTGCTCTTGAAGAGGCACATTTAGGTGCCTGTGGGGGGCATTTTGGGGGCAAATCCTTGGTTCATAGATTGCTTCGTATAGGATACTATTGGCAAACTATGCAGAAGGATTCCTTTTCATTTGTAAAAAAATGTCATCAATGTCAACAACACAATAATCTGATTCATGCTCCTGCCCAAGAACTCCGTTCTCAAGTAGCTTCTTGGCCTTTCTCCGCATGGGGTTTGGATCTTATTGGAAAAATCTCTCCTCCTTCATCTCAAGGACACACCTTCATTATAACCACAACAGATTACTTTACAAAGTGGATAGAAGCTATTCCCCTTCGCTCTACTACTGCTGAAGTGATTTGTCAATTTCTTCTAGAAAACATTATTTCTCGATTCGGGATACCTTCTACTATTATCTCAGATAATGGGACATCATTTAAGAACAAGGATGTGAAGAAATTCCTCGAGAAGTATCATATCAAACATCGATTTTCTACACCATACTATCCTCAATCAAATGGCCAAGCCGAATCATCCAATAAGATAATTGAACAAATTCTTCGCAAAACCGTGAATAAGCATGGTAAGGATTGGAGTAACCAGCTAATCTATGCTCTTTGGGCCTACCGAACGAGTGTACGAATTGCTACGGGAACTACTCCTTATAATCTTGTTTATGCTGCTGATGCTATTATGCCCTTAGAATTAGAGATTCCATCACTTAGGGTTTCTCTCAAAGGTATAGTAGATGATGACTCTTATAGAGAACAACGACTTCAACAGCTTGAGATGCTTGATGAATAGCGCATAAACGCTCTTGAGCATATTCAAGCGTATCACAAAACTCTACAACGAAGCTATAATGATAAGGTCATTCAACGTTCCTTCTCAGTAGGCGACTTAGTCCTTTATGAGAATCAGCGCAATGTGAATGCCTTACCTGCAGAAAAGGGAAAATTTAGTCCTAATTGGCTTGGACCATATATCGTTATTGAGGATTATGGATCAGGTGCTTACAAAATAGCGGATGTAGACGGTACGCCTCTTAAAGAACCTATTAATGCTATGCACTTGCGTAGATATTATGCTTAATTCTTCATTCTTCATCTATCTTCTTTTTTTCAATTCTTCAACATTGGATAATATGTTAGTATCTCTTAATTAAAGCAAAATAGAATTAAATGTTATGTTGTTTAATCTATATTGCTTCGTTCCTGACAAGCGTGTCTTCTTACTTTATAGTTTGCCTTGAATTCATTCATGTAAATTGTAAAAGATTTACATTCCTATTATGTTAGCATATTATACAGTGTCTTTATGTGTTAAGTAGAATCGTATCATGTTGTGTTTAAATTCAGAATTAAATCACATTAGTTATATGATTCTTAGACTTAATGCATATGTCTTCCTTATCATCAATGTAGTACTTGATTAAATATTTAATTAAGTCACACATGTATCAATTTAATCATGGAGCATTGAGAAATCAATCACATGGAAATTAAATTCTGAACATACATGTACATTTACCAAATGAATAGATTTAATCAAAACAAAATATACATTGTTTTAAGCATTAAAGATAACACATTTGAGACAAAAGAGAAGCATGTATATATACATATATATATGTGTGGATCGTATACAAATATAGGTCACTGTACATCCAAAATGTGACCTCTCCTACATCATAAAATCATCTCCTATCCCTAGGGCTAGTGGCTGGAGAGTATTGACTGGACGCTCCCTCCTGATCTGGCCGTGAAGGTGGACCCATGGGTGTGTAGCGCGATACAGATCGTGAGTGACTCCGAGAGGAACTCCTGCGATCCCTATCCATAAGGATCACGCGATAGGTGGTAGCCTCGGTCTGAGCCGCTGCTAGATCTCGCCGCGCCTGCTGGAGGTCCTCTGATAGGACTCTCTCTCTCTGTCGCGCCTGCTGGAGGTCCTCTAATAGGACTCTCTCTCTCTCCCTCCATATATCTACCTGTACTCGGAATGGGAAAAACAAATCCTCATGCCGACCCGCGTTCCCCTGAGGCCTATAGGCAATCTGTGAGGAACTGGGGATCTGTGCTATCATGGAAATATCTGTCATTGCTTGCTGAATCAGGGAACGCCATTCCTGCACATTAGCTGTGGTAGTAGAACAGATTTTTGTTAGTACCATTCTATATCATCAAAACATTAATCAATCAATATAAAACTACTATACCTGGATCTCCCTCACGCCAGTAGGGATCATGATATGGTACCATCTGTGCCTGGGCACCGCTAGGCTCGCCTCGCTTGAATAATCTGTGCATGATGGGTGCAGGCTGGACGGTACTAGGAATAGGTCTCCGTATCGCCTCATGTTCCCCCTGTTGGGGAATAAGAGGTGGATCCAGAGCTATGGTATCGTCTCCTGAATGGTGGGGAGCTGCATCCGATTCCTCCTCGTCATCTCTATCCTCCTCCTCATCATCCTCATCCTCATCCGCATCATCACCTGCATCTCCCTCATCCTCCTCTCTATCTGTACCCTCCTCCTCCTCGGCACTGAACTGATCGCCTGTAGGTGGATCAGGATCTCCCGCCTCCTCATGATCCTCTCCCTCCTCTGGCTCCTCTGATCTGGATCCCTGGTCCTCGTCTTGGTCTCCATGTCTCCATGGGCCTGGATAGCCTGTCGGATGATCTGGTGAAAAGATAGGACCTGGATATGATCTCATAAACCATGAGACGTACCTGCGCTGTGCTCCAGGCTCTGCAGAGTAGTCAGTGACTACATCTTGATCAGATCCCTCTAAGTCTGTAGTCTCAATGTCATCTACCGTCGGTCTCGCTACTGCTCTAGGTCTGGGAAGGACCCGTGAGTGTCGAGTATAGATGGGCACATCGGTTGGAACACACTGCTCTAGCCCGAACTGCCTCCGTACTCGGTCAAAGTAGAAAGGAACTATGATGTGTGCATATCGTCCTCGCAGTAGGCGGTTCCTCTGTAGGCATGCTAACTGTCTCTCCATACCATCCCATCTGTGCATCTGTAGGTAAGGTCTCCACACTATCACCTCGGCTGTCAGTCTGTCAAAAATCACTCTCCAATATAATAAATCTCCAAATCTCCACTCGCTGGTAAGTGGATAAGCGAACACCCTAGGTCGCTCGCTCGCTGTACTCAGTGGAAAGCCGACGGGCCTGGTGCATGTGAAGTGCTCTAAAATCCACACCTGCAGAAGTGTGCATGTCATCAAACTGAACCCCTGTCCGAATACATACTCCTCAAGGTCATGATAGAGATGCGCAAGCATACTCCGACCCCAAGAATACACTCTCCTGTGTCTCTCCATCACTCTGATACACCATGTGAGATCCCCATGCATGTGTGTCCCTCACCCATTAGGGCAGACGGCTAGTGCTATGATGGCTATCATAAGGCGTCTCAGAAGGGGTACCTCCCCTGTAGGATGTAAGAGCCAGCTGACCATGATGCGACCTCTCGTCTCGCTCGGCATGACTCTCCCTATGCAATACACCTGCTCTCTCTGATGATCCTCTGCTGATCGATCGGTCGCATATGTAACTGTCACTCCTCTGATAGGAAGATGAAGTATACGGTATACATCCTCGAGTGTGACCGTCAGCTCTCCTACTGGAAGGTGAAAAGTGCATGTGTCAGGATCCCATCGCTCCATCAAGGCCATCAGCATCGCAGGATGAAATCGAATGGCCGACATGAGAATCACAGACCACAATCCCACAATCGATAGTGTGTCTCTCTCTGACTGAGTCAGCCGCGGAATCTGATCTCGCAAAGTGCGAAGAATATGTCCCGCTGTATGCTCTCTCATGTACGGGAGACCCTGCAACATCAAAACATGACTGTAATCAGTACTCGATCATCAAAAACGCTAATGCAAACTGTCGTACATTGTATGCTAGCCTTGTAACCCCTCGCCAGGCCCTGATTGGGGACCATGGCGCCCTGTCAGGGACCATGGCGCCCTGAGGGGACCATGGCGCCCTGTCAGGGACCATGGCGCCCTAAAGGGACCATGGCGCCCCTGTCAGGGACCATGGTGCCCTGGGGGGACCAGGGCGCCCCACAGGGACCATGGCGCCCTGGGTGGGCCCCGGTCAGCCTTCAAGGCCTGCATACGATCACAAAAAAGTCAAAATGCAAAAGAATCAAAAGTCAAATGTTCAGTCAACTCACCTCGTCCAGTGGCTCGTCGTCGATCACGGCCTGGCGCAGGATCTCGATCCTCGTGGGACGCTCCGGTTGTCGTGAAGGCATGATGATGGCTATGTGGGCTCCATTGCACTGAATAGTATTCTGAAATCAACAAAGTGATGAATACAAGTGTCACTTTCGAGGTATATACTCTCGTTTGCTTATTCTTACTTTTTGAAACCCTAATTCTCCTCTGTCATTCATTTTATCATAACTTGAGTTTGGGAGACGCGATTTTCGAACCGTTTGTTGCGTTGGAATCATATTTTCCTTCCCCTACTCTTGGGATGTTCCAAAAAGTGCCCTGATGAAGCCTATTTAGTGAACACCCCTCATCAATACTCTCTTACACAATTTGTCGCAAGTAAACATGCTACCCTGTTTCACCTCCCTAATAAGCAAGTCAAAATAGGGGGGGGCATATAGCTACTCACAGATTTCATCACTTTCCCTAGTAAGCATTAGGTGATTTTGTGATCTAACGTGTGTTTTGTAGGGTGCGGTTCCTAACTGTGTACTGCAGATACCGCTGGGGGCTTCGTCCGACAACTTATGGATATATCCTTTTTCAAATAATGTTTACTTTTCTATACTTTATCTTGCATATGCACATAGTACTCATATGACCGCTAAAGTGGGGGCTAAATGTAGCGTCGTAAATTGTACGCACTTGCTAGGGTGGTACAATTTCACACCTAGTTTAGCACCCGCCTTAGTGCATTTTACATTCTGCATTGCATTTCTCCTTAAGCACTTAATTAATCAAATTAATTAGGTCTAAGGTCCTATTTCATCATTCTCTACATCATAAAATTGGGCCCTTTTCACTAAAGCACGCCCTTCGCATTTTATTTCTCCAATACACCACTTAATCAAAAACCCTAATTAAGTCCTATTTCGAACTTGGGGGCTTGGTTTTGGGGTCAAAACATCTCGAAATCACCTGTAACTTCGGGATTCTCTCTAAAATCATCATATCCGACGGCCCTGAAAATTTGGTGAAAAGTTGTCGGGACCGTGGTGCCCGGAGTGCAACATGGTCCCGGACATTTTTCCCAAAATTTTAGGAGCGCGATCCAATCATAAAATAAAGCTTAACCCCAAGAAATTGGTGGGATATTCAATCTCTAGGTCGGCCAAAATACGAATTTACGACCTAGGGTTTCATACATAAAAGCTCTCTTTCCTCATTTGAAGGGATGGGATTTTTGGTTTCCAGGAACTTCATATGTAGCGAAAGAGGAGATCTTTGAAGACTTGAACATCTTACAACATCTTTCTATCAAGCATCTATCAAATTCATTCATCCACTTAGGGCTTGGAAGACATTGAAGAACAATAGGAGATTACCGACTGAAGATTGGCTTGTACTCCTCCCTTGAGGGTTGGGTATGATTTCATGTTGTTTTCATGTCTTTATATAAGCTTCAATACATCATTTATTCATTCTTTAGATCACTTTGCATCTTGATTTAGAGCATTTACGTTATCATCTACAAGCAATTAGGGTTTACTTTCTAGGTTGCTCTAGTTTGCTTTCTTGCATTTTAGGACCTTGCACACACACTAGGTCTGCACACACAATACATTTTACAAAACAAATTTGCTATTCATGGAGGTGGAAATCACCGAAGCGGGGGTTTGACTAAGGCAAAACCCTATATAGCCGCCCATACACCCTTTTCCAGATATTCAGGATTCAGACGACGCCGCGGGATACAGATCCGGAGAAAGGAGGTCAAGACAACACTCTGTATCAAATTGCAGAGCAGAAGACTGGGACAGGAGCGCTGGGTGCCCTGGTCATACCAGGACTGGGGCACTGGGCGCCCTGGTCCCTGGGACAGAGGCGCTGGGCGCCCTGGTCCTCCGAACAGACAGCTTTCAGACAGCTTCCCGACAGTGTTCCAGAGTGCAGAACAGCAGTTTCCGGTGCAGTTTTCAGGACAGTGGCGCCCGCGCCCCCGTCCCGAACATTTTCAATCTGATTTTGACTCCGGGTACACATCTGCATTCTTATTTCATCCTTGTATTTACAGCTGTTCATTGTTTAATCTCAGTTCTGCAATCTTGTTATTAGTTCATACTTGCATTTTGGGATTAGGGTTTGAACTTGCATTACTTGATCTTACAATTTCAACAAGGGAATAGAAATCCTAATAGATATCCCGTGGCTCTCTCTTTCACAAAAAGAAGTAGCCAATTGTGCGATATCTCTAGGCTCTTTCGTATTCCGTAATGTGTGTCAAAAGGTAGGATTAGGGCATGATTAACCTAGTCTCGCTTTTTCCCCTACACATTTTGGTGAACCCGACGTGAATCTATCATTGCTTCCTCTTGCATTACATTTGTTAGATCTAGATCTAGATTTAGTGTGTTTTCATTTCATTTTCATTAAAGAGAGAAAAAAAAAAAAAAAAAGTGTGTTTCTTTGCATTGTGTGTTTAAACTTTATGCAATCTTTTCAAAATGTCAGATTTTTATTTGCAAAATGTTCATGCTTTTGATGATTATTATGGGTATAGCCAAGATGAATTAGATGAAGCTTTAGATGAGTTTTTAAACCCTAAAGATGCCAAACCTTCATTTTACCAAAAACTCATAAACCTTGTTACTATGCCATTTAGGTGTGATGAGAAAGATAAGTCGAATGATTCCTCTCAAGGATACATTCCTATCAACTCTTCCCCTGAATCTAGTAACATGGTTGTTTTCAATAATCCCCTCTATGAGGAGATGTCTCCTTTTGAATTAAAAGACAAACCTTTTAACTGATATGATCCTGCTTTGTTGGATGATGCTCTTGATGACTTTGTGGCTTTATCGAAATCTTTAAACAAGAACAAGGCCCCTAAATTGGTTAACATGATAAACTTGAATGAACATAATAAGCCTCTCTTTGAAGTCCAAGGTGCTTATCCTTCTCCCACCTTTCAAGTTCTTAAATCACCTCTCCTTACTGTCCAAGGAAGGTATGATCATGATTCCTTTCGTACCCCGAATAAACCAATCATCACCATGCAAGGAAGAAAACCTGTAAGTCCTTACAGTTATGCTAAACAAATAACTAGAGAGAGTTATCATGCGGTTGCCCATACTTATCATACTAGAAATAATAGGCAACCTAATCCTCCTCCTGTTATTCCAGTTTCCCTTCCTAATCCTCAACCAATTCTTCCTCAAGCTCCCCGTATTTCGCAAGTTATGGGTAAGGAATATGATCTCATAGAACAACTTAAAGCTACCCCTGCTAAGATATCCCTTTGGGATTTGATTCAAACTTCTTCCGCTTATCATGGAATGTTACAAGATTCCTTGAAAGATTTGAATGTTCCTCCACCGAATACATCTAGTAATATAGCATCTTTTGTTAACTCTCTGATGAATCCTAAAGCTCAAATTGTGTTTTCCCAAGATGAGTTGCCTACTAGTGAAATTCAACAACAATATGATCCCTTGATGATTGTGGTTATCATGAAAGACACTGCTATAAGATGAACACTAGTAGATAATGGCTCTGGCCTTAATGTGTGTAGCATTAATTTATTGCATAAGATGAATGTGGATACGTCTCTTATTGAGCCTGACTCTCGTCCTATTCGTGGCTTTGACAATGTGGCTAAGACTTCATTAGGTATCATCACCTTACCTCTCACAGTAGGACCTGTTACTTTGCCTACTCCTATCCATGTTATGCCAGGAAATTTAACATATAACTTGTTATTAGGGAGGCCTTGGATTCACAGCATGCAAGCTGTCCCCTCTACATTGCATAGACAAGTTAAATTCGTTTATAACAATAAGACATACACTTTGATGGGTGATACTAATTTTCAAGCTTGTCTACAAACATCTACTTCTAAAGGGAGTTCTTCTAAGCCATCCTCGTCTAGTGATGACTCTTTAAACAAGAAACCTATCGATGAATCCTCGCTCTCCGATGATCAGAATTCTTTGGATGAGTCTGGAGCTCCTGAAGAGGATCCTTCTCGACTTGAAACTACACATAAAAAGGATTTTGATCCTGAGAAGGTTCTCGCAGACGATGATTGGGGATCTCTTGATTTTAACCCTACCTTTGTAGGTGAATATAAGGTTCCTTCTAGAGAAATTAAAATTGAAAAGAAGGAAGAAGCTGAAAATCATAAAGTTGAAAAGAAAGAAGAAGCTAAAAACCAATCAACCTTACCTGAATCTATGAGTAATAATTTTGTGGCCGCTTCTCAAACTTCTTCTCCTCACATCTATAATTATGAAGAGTTTGATTCTTTGTCTTATGAAAAACCACCTTCTCTTCCTGAAATGGCTGATCGTTATGGTCGTGGTTTTCGCATTTTTGCTAAGCATGGGTATCATGGAAAAGGTTGTGGTGCTCATGAACAAGGGATAAGAGTTCCTCTAGAGACTAATTTTCACAATTATGCCTTTGGACTTGGCTATAATCCCTGCAGACGTACTAAAGCTTCTAAAAGACCATGCATTAGTGTTAATGCTATTTCTACATCTCTATCAATGCAGCACCCTGAGTATATTGATGGGGATCCTTCGGGTGACTGTGCTTTGGATATCTTCCCTACCGATGATGCTTTAGCTGAGTTCTTGGGAGCCTATGACACTCTTCCTCGTTATCATCACAATAGGGGACTCCCTTATTGTTTGAACACTGAAGCCTATTTTGGAAAAGAGATTGATAATGATGAGATTGTGAAAGAATTCCCTCTGTTAAAGGACACTCCTCAACAAATTAATCTTCTCATAAGTGATACCACTGATGTTAAGATAGACCCTAGCAATAAAGAGAAAGTCATTAAAATTGGAAAGTGTTTGGATGAAGAGGAACAGAAACAATATGAAGAACTATTGCATGAATTCCCTGAGATCTTTGCTTGGACATATTCTGACATGCCTGGTATAGATCCTAAGATTGTTACTCATAATATTGTCTTAGTTCCTGATGCTAAGCCCGTAAAACAAAAGATTCGAAAAATGAATCCTAAGGTGGCTCTGCTTGTTAAGGCTGAGATTGAAAAATTATTGGAGGCTGGATTTATTCGCCCTATTGACTATTCCCCATGGATTTCAAATATTGTCGCTGTGGCTAAACCAGACAACAAAATAAGAATGTGTACTGACTTTCGGGATCTAAATAAGGCTTCTTTAAAAGATGATTTCCCTCTTCCAAACATTGACATGATAGTTGATTCTACGGCAGGACATGCCTTGTTATCCTTCATGGATGGTTTTTTAGGCTACAATCAAATTTTTATTAACCCTCAAGATCAATTCAAAACTGCTTTCACCACTCCTTGGGGTACGTTTTGTTGGATAATGATGCCTTTTGGACTTAAAAACGCCGGTGCAACTTATCAACGAGCGATGACCCTTATCTTTCATGATTATATGCATAAGATTTTAGAGGATTATGTTGATGACATTTTAGCCAAATCCTTTCTTCGCATGGATCATGTTAAAGTCCTTCGTCAAATCTTTGAAAGAATTCGTAAATATCACATGCGCTTGAATCCCCGAAAATGCATTTTTGGTGTGGATAGTGGAAAACTATTAGGGTTCATAGTTTCGCATCGTGGGATTGAGGTGGATACTAAGAAAATAGATGCTATTATCAACATGCCACCTCCTAGAAATGTGTCTCAACTTAAAAGATTACAAGGAAAGATTCAAGCTATTCGTAGGTTCGTGTCTCAGCTTGCGGATCGTACCTTTCCTTTTACCCAACTTCTTAAAATGGATATCACTTTTCAATGGAATGAGGATTGTCAGCAAGCATTTGAAGATTTAAAAGTGTATTTGGCTAGTCCTCCTATTCTTCAACCTGCCGAACCTTCTAAACCCTTCCTTCTGTATACAGCTGCTTCCTCTCATGCTCTCGCAGCATTGTTGGCACAACATGATAAAGATGGTAAGGAATGTCCGGTTTATTACATAAGTCGTACCTTACTCGATTATGAGACCCGATATTCTGCGATAGAAAGACAATGCTTAGCCTTGGTATTTGCGACTCAGAAATTGAGACATTATCTTTTGAATTCAGAAGTCCATGTCATGGTAAAGTTTGATCCTTTGAAGCATCTTTTCTCTAAAACTGATTTATCAGGACGTCTAGCTAAGTGGGTTATGATGTTAACTGAATTTGACCTTAAATTTGTTTCACAAAGAGCAATTAAAGGGCAAGCGTTGACCGATCACTTAGTTGAGACCCTTCACCTTTCTCCTTCCCTAACCCTGAGTCTTTTCCTGATGACTTCATTCTTTCTATAGAGAAAGATGAAACTTGGGAGTTATACTTTGATGGCTCTAAGTGTCGTACGGGATCGGGGGCAGGGGTTGTTCCGATTTCTCCTACAAAGAAGTCCATTCCTTTATCATATCATCTAAATTTCCTGTGTACCAATAACATTGCTGAGTATGAGGCTCTTATAGCGGGAATAAAAGCAGCCTTAGCTCTGAATATAAAACACATACATATCTGTGGAGATTCGCAATTGATTATAAGACAAGTAACAAGAATATATCAAGCAAAACAAGACAAATTATCACAATATAAAGACCTTGCTGTCTCTTTATTACAAAATTTTGATTCTTATACTATGGAACCCGTTCCTCGAAAAGATAATCGACATGCAGATGCAATGGCATGTGTGGCTTCTCTGGTATCTTTAGAGGACCCTGTGATTGATCTTAAATTCGTTATTCACAACCTTATTTCTCCAGCTATTGTAGATGATTCTAGCCTGGTAACATGTTGTGACTTTGTAGACTCAGACGAATGGTACTCGCATATCGTAAGATATTTGACTGATGGTACCTTTCTTGATTCCGCTAATAGGAACACTAGGGCTAGAATCCGCAAGCTGTCTGCTAGGTATATCATTCTTTCTAATGTCCTATACCGAAGAGGTTATGAGGGTCTTCTACTTCGTTGTCTTAACAAGTCGGAAATCCCTGTTGCTCTTGAAGAGGCACATTTAGGTGCCTGTGGGGGGCATTTTGGGGGCAAATCCTTGGTTCATAGATTGCTTCGTATAGGATACTATTGGCAAACTATGCAGAAGGATTCCTTTTCATTTGTAAAAAAATGTCATCAATGTCAACAACACAATAATCTGATTCATGCTCCTGCCCAAGAACTCCGTTCTCAAGTAGCTTCTTGGCCTTTCTCCGCATGGGGTTTGGATCTTATTGGAAAAATCTCTCCTCCTTCATCTCAAGGACACACCTTCATTATAACCACAACAGATTACTTTACAAAGTGGATAGAAGCTATTCCCCTTCGCTCTACTACTGCTGAAGTGATTTGTCAATTTCTTCTAGAAAACATTATTTCTCGATTCGGGATACCTTCTACTATTATCTCAGATAATGGGACATCATTTAAGAACAAGGATGTGAAGAAATTCCTCGAGAAGTATCATATCAAACATCGATTTTCTACACCATACTATCCTCAATCAAATGGCCAAGCCGAATCATCCAATAAGATAATTGAACAAATTCTTCGCAAAACCGTGAATAAGCATGGTAAGGATTGGAGTAACCAGCTAATCTATGCTCTTTGGGCCTACCGAACGAGTGTACGAATTGCTATGGGAACTACTCCTTATAATCTTGTTTATGCTGCTGATGCTATTATGCCCTTAGAATTAGAGATTCCATCACTTAGGGTTTCTCTCAAAGGTATAGTAGATGATGACTCTTATAGAGAACAACGACTTCAACAGCTTGAGATGCTTGATGAATAGCGCATAAACGCTCTTGAGCATATTCAAGCGTATCACAAAACTCTACAACGAAGCTATAATGATAAGGTCATTCAACGTTCCTTCTCAGTAGGCGACTTAGTCCTTTATGAGAATCAGCGCAATGTGAATGCCTTACCTGCAGAAAAGGGAAAATTTAGTCCTAATTGGCTTGGACCATATATCGTTATTGAGGATTATGGATCAGGTGCTTACAAAATAGCGGATGTAGACGGTACGCCTCTTAAAGAACCTATTAATGCTATGCACTTGCGTAGATATTATGCTTAATTCTTCATTCTTCATCTATCTTCTTTTTTTCAATTCTTCAACATTGGATAATATGTTAGTATCTCTTAATTAAAGCAAAATAGAATTAAATGTTATGTTGTTTAATCTATATTGCTTCGTTCCTGACAAGCGTGTCTTCTTACTTTATAGTTTGCCTTGAATTCATTCATGTAAATTGTAAAAGATTTACATTCCTATTATGTTAGCATATTATACAGTGTCTTTATGTGTTAAGTAGAATCGTATCATGTTGTGTTTAAATTCAGAATTAAATCACATTAGTTATATGATTCTTAGACTTAATGCATATGTCTTCCTTATCATCAATGTAGTACTTGATTAAATATTTAATTAAGTCACACATGTATCAATTTAATCATGGAGCATTGAGAAATCAATCACATGGAAATTAAATTCTGAACATACATGTACATTTACCAAATGAATTAGATTTAATCAAAACAAAATATACATTGTTTTAAGCATTAAAGATAACACATTTGAGACAAAAGAGAAGCATGTATATATACATATATATATGTGTGGATCGTATACAAATATAGGTCACTGTACATCCAAAATGTGACCTCTCCTACATCATAAAATCATCTCCTATCCCTAGGGCTAGTGGCTGGAGAGTGTTGACTGGATGCTCCCTCCTGATCTGGCCGTGAAGGTGGACCCATGGGTGTGTAGCGCGATACAGATCGTGAGTGACTCCGAGAGGAACTCCTGCGATCCCTATCCATAAGGATCACGCGATAGGTGGTAGCCTCGGTCTGAGCCGCTGCTAGATCTCGCCGCGCCTGCTGGAGGTCCTCTGATAGGACTCTCTCTCTCTGTCGCGCCTGCTGGAGGTCCTCTAATAGGACTCTCTCTCTCTCCCTCCATATATCTACCTGTACTCGGAATGGGAAAAACAAATCCTCATGCCGACCCGCGTTCCCCTGAGGCCTATAGGCAATCTGTGAGGAACTGGGGATCTGTGCTATCATGGAAATATCTGTCATTGCTTGCTGAATCAGGGAACGCCATTCCTGCACATTAGCTGTGGTAGTAGAACAGATTTTTGTTAGTACCATTCTATATCATCAAAACATTAATCAATCAATATAAAACTACTATACCTGGATCTCCCTCACGCCAGTAGGGATCATGATATGGTACCATCTGTGCCTGGGCACCGCTAGGCTCGCCTCGCTCGAATAATCTGTGCATGATGGGTGCAGGCTGGACGGTACTAGGAATAGGTCTCCGTATCGCCTCATGTTCCCCCTGTTGGGGAATAAGAGGTGGATCCAGAGCTATGGTATCGTCTCCTGAATGGTGGGGAGCTGCATCCGATTCCTCCTCGTCATCTCTATCCTCCTCCTCATCATCCTCATCCTCATCCGCATCATCACCTGCATCTCCCTCATCCTCCTCTCTATCTGTACCCTCCTCCTCCTCGGCACTGAACTGATCGCCTGTAGGTGGATCAGGATCTCCCGCCTCCTCATGATCCTCTCCCTCCTCTGGCTCCTCTGATCTGGATCCCTGGTCCTCGTCTTGGTCTCCATGTCTCCATGGGCCTGGATAGCCTGTCGGATGATCTGGTGAAAAGATAGGACCTGGATATGATCTCATAAACCATGAGACGTACCTGCGCTGTGCTCTAGGCTCTGCAGAGTAGTCAGTGACTACATCTTGATCAGATCCCTCTAAGTCTGTAGTCTCAATGTCATCTACCGTCGGTCTCGATACTGCTCTAGGTCTGGGAAGGACCCGTGAGTGTCGAGTATAGATGGGCACATCGGCTGGAACACACTGCTCTAGCCCGAACTGCCTCCGTACTCGGTCGAAGTAGAAAGGAACTATGATGTGTGCATATCGTCCTCGCAGTAGGCGGTTCCTCTGTAGGCATGCTAACTGTCTCTCCATACCATCCCATCTGTGCATCTGTAGGTAAGGTCTCCACACTATCACCTCGGCTGTCAGTCTGTCAAAAATCACTCTCCAATATAATAAATCTCCAAATCTCCACTCGCTGGTAAGTGGATAAGCGAACACCCTAGGTCGCTCGCTCGCTGTACTCAGTGGAAAGCCGACGGGCCTGGTGCATGTGAAGTGCTCTAAAATCCACACCTGCAGAAGTGTGCATGTCATCAAACTGAACCCCTGTCCGAATACATACTCCTCAAGGTCATGATAGAGATGCGCAAGCATACTCCGACCCCAAGCATACACTCTCCTGTGTCTCTCCATCACTCTGATACACCATGTGAGATCCCCATGCATGTGTGTCCCTCACCCATTAGGGCAGACGGCTAGTGCTATGATGGCTATCATAAGGCGTCTCAGAAGGGGTACCTCCCCTGTAGGATGTAAGAGCCAGCTGACCATGATGCGACCTCTCGTCTCGCTCGGCATGACTCTCCCTATGCAATACACCTGCTCTCTCTGATGATCCTCTACTGATCGATCGGTCGCATATGTAACTGTCACTCCTCTGATAGGAAGATGAAGTATACGGTATACATCCTCGAGTGTGACCGTCAGCTCTCCTACTGGAAGGTGAAAAGTGCATGTGTCAGGATCCCATCGCTCCATCAAGGCCATCAGCATCGCAGGATGAAATCGAATGGCCAACATGAGAATCACAGACCACAATCCCACAATCGATAGTGTGTCTCTCTCTGACTGAGTCAGCCGCGGAATCTGATCTTGCAAAGTGCGAAGAATATGTCCCGCTGTATGCTCTCTCATGTACGGGAGACCCTGCAACATCAAAACATGACTGTAATCAGTACTCGATCATCAAAAACGCTAATGCAAACTGTCGTACATTGTATGCTAGCCTTGTAACCCCTCGCCAGGCCCTGATTGGGGACCATGGCGCCCTGTCAGGGACCATGGCGCCCTGAGGGGACCATGGCGCCCTGTCAGGGACCATGGCGCCCTAAAGGGACCATGGCGCCCCTGTCAGGGACCATGGCGCCCTGGGGGGACCAGGGCGCCCCACAGGGACCATGGCGCCCTGGGTGGGCCCCGGTCAGCCTTCAAGGCCCGCATACGATCACAAAAAAGTCAAAATGCAAAAGAATCAAAAGTCAAATGTTCAGTCAACTCACCTCGTCCAGTGGCTCGTCGTCGATCACGGCCTGGCGCAGGATCTCGATCCTCGTGGGACGCTCCGGTTGTCGTGAAGGCATGATGATGGCTATGTGGGCTCCATTGCACTGAATAGTATTCTGAAATCAACAAAGTGATGAATACAAGTGTCACTTTCGAGGTATATACTCTCGTTTGCTTATTCTTACTTTTTGAAACCCTAATTCTCCTCTGTCATTCATTTTATCATAACTTGAGTTTGGGAGATGCGATTTTCGAACCGTTTGTTGCGTTGGAATCATATTTTCCTTCCCCTACTCTTGGGATGTTCCAAAAAGTGCCCTGATGAAGCCTATTTAGTGAACACCCCTCATCAATACTCTCTTACACAATTTGTCGCAAGTAAACATGCTACCCTGTTTCACCTCCCTAATAAGCAAGTCAAAACAGGGGGGGGCATATAGCTACTCACAGATTTCATCACTTTCCCTAGTAAGCATTAGGTGATTTTGTGATCTAACGTGTGTTTTGTAGGGTGCGGTTCCTAACTGTGTACTGCAGATACCGCTGGGGGCTTCGTCCGACAACTTATGGATATATCCTTTTTCAAATAATGTTTACTTTTCTATACTTTATCTTGCATATGCACATAGTACTCATATGACTGCTAAAGTGGGGGCTAAATGTAGCGTCGTAAATTGTACGCACTTGCTAGGGTGGTACCATTTCACACCTAGTTTAGCACCCGCCTTAGTGCATTTTACATTCTGCATTGCATTTCTCCTTAAGCACTTAATTAATCAAATTAATTAGGTCTAAGGTCCTATTTCATCATTCTCTACATCATAAAATTGGGCCCTTTTCACTAAAGCACGCCCTTCGCATTTTATTTCTCCAATACACCACTTAATCAAAAACCCTAATTAAGTCCTATTTCGAACTTGGGGGCTTGGTTTTGGGGTCAAAACATCTCGAAATCACCTGTAACTTCGGGATTCTCTCTAAAATCATCATATCCGACGGCCCTGAAAATTTGGTGAAAATTTGTCGGGACCGTGGCGCCCGGAGTGCAACATGGTCCCGGACATTTTTCCCAAAATTTTAGGAGCGCGATCCAATCATAAAATAAAGCTTAACCCCAAGAAATTGGTGGGATATTCAATCTCTAGGTCGGCCAAAATACGAATTTACAACCTAGGGTTTCATACATAAAAGCTCTCTTTCCTCATTTGAAGGGATGGGATTTTTGGTTTCCAGGAACTTCATATGTAGCGAAAGAGGAGATCTTTGAAGACTTCAACATCTTACAACATCTTTCTATCAAGCATCTATCAAATTCATTCATCTACTTAGGGCTTGGAAGACATTGAAGAACAATAGGAGATTACCGACTGAAGATTGGCTTGTACTCCTCCCTTGAGGGTTGGGTATGATTTCATGTTGTTTTCATGTCTTTATATAAGCTTCAATACATCATTTATTCATGCTTTAGATCACTTTGCATCTTGATTTAGAGCATTTACGTTATCATCTACAAGCAATTAGGGTTTACTTTCTAGGTTGCTCTAGTTTGCTTTCTTGCATTTTAGGACCTTGCACACACACTAGGTCTGCACACACAATACATTTTACAAAACAAATTGGCTATTCATGGAGGTGGAAATCACCGAAGCGGGGGTTTGACTAATGCAAAACCCTATATAGCCGCCCATACACCCTTTTCCAGATATTCGGGATTCAGATGACGCCGCGGGATACAGATCCGGAGAAAGGAGGTCAAGACAGCACTCTGTATCAAATTGCAGAGCAGAAGATTGGGACAGGAGCGCTGGGCGCCCTGGTCCTACCAGGACAGGGGCGCTGGGCACCCTGGTCCCTGGGACAGAGGCGCTGGGCGCCCTGGTCCTCCGAACAGACAACTTTCAGACAGCTTCCCGACAGTGTTCCAGAGTGCAGAACAGCAGTTTCCGGTGCAGTTTTCAGGACAGTGGCGCCCGCGCCCCCGTCCCGAACATTTTCAATCTGATTTTGACTCCGGGTACACATCTGCATTCTTATTTCATCCTTGTATTTACAGCTGTTCATTGTTTAATCTCAGTTCTGCAATCTTGTTATTAGTTCATACTTGCATTTTGGGATTAGGGTTTGAACTTGCATTACTTGATCTTACAATTTCAACAAGGGAATAGAAATCCTAATAGATATCCCGTGGCTCTCTCTTTCACAAAAAGAAGTAGCCAATTGTGCGATATCTCTAGGCTCTTTCGTATTCCGTAATGTGTGTCAAAAGGTAGGATTAGGGCATGATTAACCTAGTCTCTCTTTTTCCCCTACACAGTCTTTTTCTTCGTATAATTTGTTATCCTCTTCCCAATTCCTTGTTTCTAGAACCTCGAGCCTCTTTTTACTTCTATAAGCTCCTCCACATATGACTCAGATGACCATAATAATGGTGTTGAAGTTGGGCTATAAAAAATATTTTTGCCTTCCATATCTTCTATGTTGTCCTCTTTATTTGATGTGTACACTGCTTGGACGAAATTAGATTTGGAAATCTCATTAACATCCTCTTGTTCTTTTAACCTTATCTTATCATTCTCATTCAATTTCTACCCCTGTTGTTCCATAGTGGTTTGAAGAGTCTTCTCAGAAAAAAATTTCACCCTCGACCAAATCATTGCAAATAGTTTCTTATGCATTTTTCTTATCCTTCAAATTTGTCTATGTCTTAGTATAGCTTTATACTATTTTGCATTCACTAGAATCAATCTTTCATCTATGTTGTCTACCTGTCTCTAGAGAAAATCTACCATGGCAGATCCCTAGGACCCTGTTAAACTATTGAAAATAGCCACGTGCTGAGGAGCCTCAGGTAGGGTTGTAGGAGGTTTCCAACCCTCATGATAAAAGTGGTTTAACATGAATCTTGTAATCTAAGCTTGTAGGTTACTATCTACCCCCACTGTAAACCTCAGATGATACCAAAAATTGCTTCCCACTGAAAAGTGAGACCCCTTCCCACTGTCTTGTTGACAAACTACTATTAAATTTCCCTCTAGTTCACCACTGAGGGACCCCATCATGATTTGTTTTTTTATTGATTACACCAGGTGAAGTTTGTGTACAGTTGCGTTAATGGAGACCGGATTTGTTTTACTCCAGACTAAAGGAAAATGCACGAATAAAAAATTTGAAAGTTGAAGATATGAAAATAAAATAAAATAGGGGGGACTGATATTGGTACACCTTGTCACTTCCTGCGAACAATAGATACCTTGGGAGTTTTTAAACCTTACGTATTGTGGCTAGGGCTCTTCTCTGTCGCCTCCAAGATCCCAAAATCCCATGCTCTGAGCGAGAGGTAGCTTCCCGATAATCTCCTACCCTGGTAAATCTTCACGTGTTGCCTACTTCTTGCTTTCTTTGTTTCCTTCATGTCGCTCCAATGGATTTCACATCAACCAAAGTTGTTGTTGCTTGACCAGGGCCCAAGCAAATGGTATCCAAGGACAAAGTTTTACCGACTGTTGAAATGAAGAATCACGGGCAGTACACAACACACTTGCACATAAGGGAAGAGTGTCGTTGAAGATTAATTGTGCTAAGTACCAAAAATATTTAAGGTGTGTGTGTTGTGTGTGCACATCAATCAACATGAAGGAACCAAAGCGATAAGGTAAATGACCAATGAGATGGGTGAATATTTTATGTTCTTAATATTTGGATCCATATTTATAATGTTACTAAACTTTTCATCAATTTTTTTTTAACAATCTATTTGTCTATTTATTATTATTATGTTTTAGCAATATTGGCAATATTATTAAAAAACTCAAAAAATATTATAAGATAATGATTTCGACATGGCCAGAGTCATAGATATATCAATAAGAAAAATCTAAAGCGCTCATCAACTAGTCATAAGTCTAGAAGAAAGGGAGCTCCTTATGAACAAGGTTGGTAAGAACAAGACATCATAGATGTCAATGAAGCCAAAAAGGTTTATTATATTGATATAAAGATATTTAAGAACTCCAAAGGTAGAGTGATAGTCATGAAGAGTAGTGCCCCGCCAGGAACCCTAAAGGAAAACAACACAACTAGGCAACTAAAGGGTGAAATATTTTTGTTTTTAAAGATTAAGTGTATTAGATATAACAATAGCACATTTAATAACACAATGGAAGACTAACACATGATTTCCTAAGGGTTACCAATGATGATTAATTCACAAATTATATTAACACCATGGTGAATCCAATTGTCTATTTAATTAGGTAAATTAAATGCTTAAGATTAAAACTACACATACATCTAAATTCCATAGTGAAAAAATCAAAGTATTCCAATGCATTTATTTATCCATAAACCAGTTATACATTAAATCAAAGCAACTGAATTAACATACATTCTGCCGATATAATATTACAATATCCATAAATACATGGCTTCCAAAAATACCATGGAATCCAAAAGTTACAATATCAAGGTTACATAAAAGTTTTATACAATGACCACAAGGTCTCAACTGAACAATGATCATGAACAAGAGATGGTACATGAACCACGAACCAAGAAACACCAGTGAAGCCTTTCCTCGCCTGAAGATACAATCCAGAACATCTGATGGGAAGTGGCACTACCACCCGACCATGTGATCCCGAAATGGAACCACCCACCGTGCTAGGAGATAGCGGAAAACCCTCAATCAAGCGAAATAAGACAAGTATGAAAGAACTACATGACTCCGCAAACATCCATGTGACTCAACTCACAAACACTAGTGACTCTAAGGAGAGACTATCATCACATGGCTTAAGGTGGTTACCTTGGCAGGCCTCCATAGGTCTCGGTCCCCATCCTAGGTTATCCTAGTAACCTCTCCTGAACCTTCGGCTCCATCTAAGTCTCATGCGGACCCTACCAATCCTTTCATGAAGACAACGTGGTAAGTTTGCTATTCCAGGCCTTCTCACAACATTATGAGCTCTGTACTAGCACTCACCTATGCACGAGGTACATTATCTTAATTAATATTTAATCTACCCACTCCCTAATCAATTATTAGGTTATCACTTCTTAACTGACTTTCGAGGGTTATCCTGCCATCCACTTTGGGCGAGACCCCCACTCGAAAGCCACTCTCTCTCATAGGACACTAATAGGAAAGGTCTCTCTACGAGAACTCTATGGCGAAATCAACAACCATAACTAATCCTGACAAACCACAGGTGAAGGATACACAACCACTAACCCAGGATTGACCATTTGGAACAAAACACACAATGGCTCAAATCAACAAGGTTATACAACAACACCTGACCAAGGAGATATAATAACATATGACATAGTGACAACTTAACCAGAATTGCAATGAAATTAAGCTTGACTGCAAATACCATTTACACAAGATCCTAATATAGGCAATCTTTTCTTAAAACATCCAAAAGCATAAATAACTTGCAATTAAAGATTTTCCAAAAAATAAGAAAATACAACTATATTAATACAAATAAATCAATTTTGTCATTTGTCCAATAAGGTTAAATCAATCACATAAAAATTAATCTCCTAATGTATTTCCAAACATAATTATCGAATCTAAAATTATAAGCTTTTCCGGAAATTAACAAACTCTAAATTAATTATATATATACATAATATAATTATATGAATACATATATATGCATCATATATATATTATATACTTAAAATCATATTACCAAATATATATGTAATCTCATGAATTAATTTTTACAGTATTAAAATAATACTAAATAACTTAATACCCATAATAAAATAAACTTATATATGAATATATATACATACATACATACATACATACATATATATATATATATGTATATATATATGTATATATATATACATATATATATACATATATATATACATATACATATATATATACATATACATATACATATATATATACATATACATATACATACATATATATATATATATATACATATACATATATATATATATATATATATATATATATATATATACATATACATATACATATACATACATACATATATACACACAGACACATATATATATATATACATACATATATATATATATATATATATATATATCATATATGCATAATAAATTAATTTAAAAATCTAATTTAATAATTTGCACACAAAACCCAAAATACTACATCTCGGTCTGCAAAAACCCAGGGAAAGCAAGTTTAAAGTTACCACTGCTACGTACGGTAGTATGTGCTGTCGTAGGTAGCACATGCTACTGCATGGTAGTAGGTACTACCTTACGGTAGTAGATACTACCGTCGGTAGCATGCTACCGTCGGTAGTACTGCTACCATACGGTAGCCGTACTACCATCAGTAGTACTGCTACCATACGATAGCCGTACTACCGTCGGTAGTGCTACTGAGGTTTATTTATTTTATTTTATTTTATTTTTTAATTTTTTTTTTTTAAATTAATTTCTTTTAATAAATACAATAACATAAATAAAACAATAAATTTCCAATTCCAATAAAATTCACTTTCAAAGAATTTTATTTAATACAACTTTTTAAAAAATAATGAAATAAATTTTTTTCCCAAAACTTAAATAACCCAATAAATTTAACGAATAATTAAATTTATTTCTAAAGTAAATAAATAATTTCATAGAGATACAATTATTAAAAAGACTGCCATAGCCGAATATCAGAACAAAATCAAACAAGATGAAATGATTTCTCTAGTAATTCCCATTCTTCCCAAATCTTGCAATTTCCATGCACAATAAAAATCTTGGCAAAATTTGCCATAATAACTTTTCCCAATTTTCTCAAAATTTTAATCTAAAAACACCCACATAATAACTTCTATCCATAAACCAAAAATTAACTCCAGGAATGGACTTTAGCCAAGAACAAATAATAATCAGACAAGATTTAAGATTTGACAAACATCTTAACACCCACACCTTTTAGAAAGATAGAAGAAATAAAATATTTTCTTTAAAACAAACAATCAAATGAAGCCACCCAACTTGGTATAGTTTTCCTGGAAGAAATTTGTAGAAGAGAACCAATCCTTCAACAAGCTTCCAAATAAATTTCTCTTCACCTAAATCCCTGACCCGTTTCCTGTATCTCTCCTAAAATAAAGACCTATTCCCCTTTTTAAACTAAAATTCTAGGTTGAATATCTTTTTCCCCAAAACCTAAATTTAGAATAAAAGCAATTTTATTTTCTTTTCTAATTTTCTAACAAAGGATAAGTTAACATGCAATAATTTAAAATCATTTTTCTTTCTTTTCTTTTCTCATGCAAATTAATTAATTTTCTAAATAAAGAAATTTAAAGCAATACTATAATTCTAATGAATTATTTTATTCATTTATTTATTTATTCTTTTATTTATTTATTTATTTAAAATTCTAGGAAACAATAAATGCAATTAATCTAATTTATTTTTCCACTAAAATTTAAATAAAATATATTTCTAATAACATGCAGCTCGCAACTTAATTTATAATCTCAATGCATAAAATACATAATTCCCAAGAATACCAACTATGAGATAAATCCATAAATTTAATTAATTAATTAAAACCACTAAACACACAACTGAACAAACCTCAAGAAAATACTCATTAAAAGATCAAACGACAAAATACGAAGGTCGAACAAACTGACAGGACGACCAACTGATGACACTCACACGAGTGTAACTAAGTAAAATAGGGTCAACTACTATCTCCTCCACTTTCATCGGACAATATAAGGCACACTCAGACTTGTGAAGCTAGGTGGAGATGATACCCCGTACCTACCCGGTACTTGTACCTGCAATATCCTGCATCACCGAACCACACATGCATATATACAATATAGAAAACATGACATGCACACCGATGAAGGAGAATCGCGACGTTCCCTGTCTCACCGAAATGAGTGAAGAAAAATCGTCCCCTTGCATCCAATACACTCGCAGACACACAACATATAATTCCACATTGCATAGATAAAGTAAAGTGTCAGTACATAGCAATAATCCATAAAATGCCATAAAACACAAGTACTGAAATACTGCAAATAAATTATGCATCTCATATCCAGATAAAGCATGAAATAATGTCATATAAGTCTGAGTAACACATCATCGTAATGTATCCACTGAAAGTAAACAATAATAAAATATGAGTCTAATAAGTTCAAACGAGTAGGGGTACTACATGAAGATTACTCTACATTAGAGAAGGAAGAGGGATGTTAGGTGTAGTTATTCTAAACAAGATGGAGAAGTTGAGAAGCTTCTTCAAGGGATAAAGATCCCTAATTAGAAACATTCCAATTGTCATTTCCTTTGTAGCCACCTTAGCAAGACAATAAACAATTAAGTTTCATTCTCAAGGGATATGGACAAAGAAAATAACTTCAACTTGAGGAGTAAGATGAAAAACTAAAATTGTTAGCTATCAAAAGGACTCATGGATCATCTCTCTATTTAGAAGAGAAACCATGTTAAGGAGCTTGTTTCACAAAGAATATTTTTCCATCCTAATTCATAGCTTTTCAAGAGCCAAAAGAATAGCATGATCTTCCATTTGATTGTTGGTATTGATCCCAATAGCAATAAAGAAAAATATCAAATAAACCTATCATGAGCATGGTCAACCCCTTCAAGCTTAGCACCACCTAGATTTGGACATAAGAAGTTCACAACAACTATTTATATTTTAGAACCTAAAAGGAAACCATTTAATACAACTACTCACTATTTTAGAAGTTCTTGAGAAGAAATGGGAACAATAAGAGAAGACACGATCAAAGTGAATCAAGGATTTTTGAAATACAAAGATCAAAGGGATAGAAACAAGATCATCTATAAAACACTTGGCATTAACAATCTCCTAAATATAATCAAGAACCTTTAGCCAAAATTGTTAGGTGAGACTCTGATGACCTTGAAAATTCTAACAATTCTACTTAAGCTAAATTTGCTAGTGGATGAAAATAGGACCAAGTATTTAGTTTACTTGCATCAATGTTTCAAATCACACTTTGTGATCCATTGTCAGGATGAGAGTTGTAGAATAGTAGATGTGTTGCAAACCAAGACAAGTTAAAAAGGAGAGGAAAGGGTGGAGGAAAAATGGGTAGCACAAAAGTTCAATGGAGACAAAAGGAAACAAAGGCAAAGAGTAAGAGAAAGGTTAAAAATTGTGAAAAGAAAATGAAAAAAAAAAGCTTAATTAAGAATACTAAATATTAAGAGATGCAAGAAAATAAAATAATGGTCAAAGTGGAGCAAAGAAATTTAGAGATTAGAAGAAATGACAAGAGGTACGAAATATGGAAACAAATAGCTTGAGATACTCCTTCGTGGGTGGGGTTGGGTGGGGGGCATGGGCCCACTCCATTCACACTTCTTAAGGTGAGCTAGTCTGCCCCGTCGTCATAGGTTGTGTTGGTCATTTAGCCCCTTGGAGATTCCATGTCCTTTTGCAAAGCCAAAAAAGCCTCTCTAAAGTTCTTGGTTCATTCCATCTACTTGCTCCATAGTACATTGGAAAATTTTGTTTCAACCACTCTCCTCTTCTTGACTCTCATGAATGGAGAGGTGGTCTATTACTTGTGAAAAAAATATGTGTATTGGCTTATTGATACACTAGTGTTCAGGTGTGATATGCATAATCATGCTACCCATCTCCCTTCCCATGCCTTGGTTTAGCTTGCCCCAAACCATATGTCTGTTGGTCCGCCACTATCTCAACTAAAGCTAAAATTACTAGAAAACACAAGGTTAAAGAATGAAAAATAGAACAATAAAAGTAAATTAAAAGCTAATTTTACTCTTTTCAAACAAAATCCTTTCATTCGGCTAATTTTATGACTTGCATATTACAAATGGTTAAGCCATGAAAGATGCATTTCTTGGAGAAGTTTTAGTATGGTTCGACTAGATCTCAAAGGCATGCCTCATTCATGAATCCATCAAGTAAGTTGAATAGGATAAAATTTACTTATTAATAAGTTTAATAAAAATTTACGATAAAAGAGAAGATTTACCCATCCTTGAAATACACCAAAGTCAATTCTTACCTTGAAAAGGTCTTTTAATTATTATAACCCTATTTTAACATGTTTCTAGGTGGAACTTGAAACTCAAGTATAACATAGATCGAGATCATTAATATGTTTGCCCAGTTTTGAATCTAAGTTTGGTAAACCTTATAAGTGATTCATTAAAATTGAAACCCTTCCCTTTTATCCCAAACACAAATCATTAACACCTTTGCCACTTTTTCACAGAGATTTTAGGTGGTTCAACCCTTTGAAAACGTGTGTCTTATTTCAATTGGGTTTTATTGGGAGAATTCACTTAAAGCATTTGTCAAATTCTATGACAGCTAACGGAGAGAACAAGTGGCTTATCTACATCAAAATTGTATGTCTGCTAAGGGAGAAGATTTTCATTGCTCGAGTCAGAAAGAGAAATTTTGGGAGGAGTATGCCAATGTTTAAGCCATGGAGCAAGTGTGTCTGGGATTTTGGGAGGTCCATAGTCTTCTCCCTTGAATCATCCTTTAACATTTTTGCAGCAAAATAGATGGTTGAACCATCATTGGCACATTAAGTCCGCGTAGGCCACATTTACAATCTGGTAGTAAAAATCAATCGGCACCAAGACTTATCCATTTCTTGACAATCAAGAAACCTCATCATTTTCAATTGGAATATTACAATCTTGATCACCTTACAAGAGTAGCTAATAAAAATACAAAACCATTGCATGACAAACTTGCAACTTAACTGGGGAAGAATATAACTGATATGACTTGAAATGCCGAAAGAGAACAGCTACTGGAATAATGTACTGCAGCACGTAAAACATTATTTTTATTGCTTACATTAAATTAGATATACATCTCTTTTATAGAGAAATTTGGAAGTATGAAGAAAAAATCAATACAAAATATGCAAACTAAATTTAACTGCACCAATATTGTAAACTGGTTGTCTAATTCAGTGGTCGCTAACTGATCTATCATGCATGCTGCTCAAACTGGAAAAGACTAGACATCGTCTTATTTTCATGCATGGAAACAAAAAAGTAATAGAAGAGTTTTATTCCATGCTTAGTATGCAGGAGACATGCGAGAAACTAACATTGGAGAAATTAATGTGCTCAGGTGTTTAATCTCTAGACCATTAAAACTGAAACTGTTGCTGAAGTGCCATTAGTAGATAATGTGGGTCTCCCTCGAGTTTACAGCTGTAGATGAAAACCCTATATAAACATATTCACTAAAAATTTTAAACAAATCTACGCTCTGTGATAAAATGCAATTTTTAAGTGAGTTCAGACTAGAAAGATTTACTGTGAGCATTTGTGCTGGGTTGTCGTAGTCAATACATGCATACCATCTTGTCACATTGTTTAGACCATAACAACCAGCGTTTTGCAAATAATGAAGATCTCCTGTAGACTTGAATACAGCAAATAATACAGGTAGCTTATAATATTGCCGACTGTGTATTCATCGGACGTGAGAAAGAAGGCTATTTCGTCTCCCGAGGATATTAATGCATTCATTGAATCTATTTTTCTATTAGTTTAATCAATCGGCATTTAAAATTAAATTTGTTTAGCACAAAATTTTTAATTTATATTTATTTTATATTTTACATAAATATAAAAATATCAATTTTCTTTATTTCTATTGATGATAGTAGGTAAAAATTTGAAGTGATTAGATTCTAAATTGCCCACAATTTGCTTAACTTGCAATACTTTAAATAAATATATTTTGATTGAAATTATAAATCAATTTGTGGTATTAATATATTTATAAATTGTGATAGGTTTTTTTTTTTTCTTTAGAATAAGATATAAATAACTCTTTCAGATTTCTTTCAAATCTTACTCATTATCAAGACAAATATGACTTTTATCATTGTCAAAAATCATGAATAAAATTTTGTTTCAATATTTCTTTCCATATTTTTTTCTTCAAATTAACAAGCAAAAAGAAAAAGTTTAAGAAAAATAAGCAAAATAGAAAACCAATAGTAGATTACTTAATGCATATTGACTAATCATCCATATTTGATAAAGTTTAAATTTTTTGTGAGTTGTTTGTTGATATACGTAGATGTCAAATCTTTTTCAATCTCTCACTTAATAAATAATATCAACAATTGATTTTTAAATTTTTTTATGAATGAAATAGAAATCATCATAAATTAACTCAAATGAAAGAAATTAAATTAATATCAATCCATATTTTATATAAAGAAGAATTTATTTATTTAT
Organism: Cryptomeria japonica; assembly: GCF_030272615.1. Taxonomy (NCBI): domain Eukaryota; kingdom Viridiplantae; phylum Streptophyta; class Pinopsida; order Cupressales; family Cupressaceae; genus Cryptomeria; species Cryptomeria japonica. The sequence continues at coordinate 794,902,176 of NC_081409.1, read as the reverse complement.
TAATGACTTGCTTTTTCTCAAAAATGTTTCAATTGAAAGCTTTTGTTCAAAAATTATTGTACCATGTATGTGACACATATTTGAATAAATTTGTTTCTCAATGGGACATAACTATAGAATTTCACCTAATATAAAAAAAAAAATTATCCTATTCAATTCTATTTAAGAATACATTATTTATAATCTTTAACTAATAAACCATCAAATTGTAGAGATTGATGTATGTATAATTGTCTATGCTTCCCTAGATAATCTAAATGTAAGCCTTTTGCATTGAATTAAATTATGAAAATTGTTTAGTCAAAAAACTGATAAGTTGAGTTGAGCCTTGCTTGATTTTCCTTATCTTATATAAAGCTCCATGGTAATGTATGATTCAATGAGAATTGGATAAACGTAAAATGTATTAGATAGTTTAAAGTTAAAACATAGAAATGTAAAGGCTCTTAAATATTTAAAGAATTATTAGATGAAAAACTTTATGATGAACCTTTTGTCATAGGAAATACTTATAATGGGTCATAAGAAAGTTAGAATTATTTTGGTTGAATGAGAAAACTTAACAGCATAGTGTAAACAACTAGAAAAATAATCAAATCTAGGATTGGATGTTAAAAATGGTCATGTTTCTTGTATGATTTGCATGTCAATAAAAGGATATGTGTAAGATCATGAGGGGCCAAAAACTGGCGATATCTTTTCTAAAGTTCTAATTGATAGGCTAATTGGAAAATATCTATAACTTTCGAACAGTATCACATTTTTTGAATCTGAAACATGTGTCACATTCTATTTTTTGTATATTATAAGATTAAAAAAAGAAAAATTGAATTTCATAAAGTTTTGACCAAGTTATGGTGGTCAGACATGCGATTTTTTAATATTTTTACAAAGTTGTAGTAAAAAAATCATAATTAATTATTTATTTAAAAATAAATAAATAAAATTATGTGTCACATCTAGACATGAGTCTTCTACTTATATCTAAAATCTTATAAAAAAAATATTATGATTTGATTGTGGTTAGGATGGCTAGATAGACACCTACTTCTTATCTTTCTCCTGAAATTTTAGTTCAACTACATTGAAATTTCAAATTTTTGTCATATAGATTTATTTATTTTTTTCAAAAAATAATTAGTATCTTAGAAACTACGTTCAATTTTCTACAGATTCTATTCTTACATATTTTTTAAATAATGTTGGTAACTTATTCAAATTTTTATGTCAAGCTGCCTAACTCCATTTTTTCTATTTTCATTGCCACTTAAGGGATTATTTGGCCCAACATGATCCTTCACATACCTAACAGTGGTGAAAAATAAAATAATTTAAACCTAATGAGACAAAGTAATGGTGGAATTGTACTTTATCCTCTGTGTTATTTTTTAAGTTTAAGAATAGTTCGTAATTGAAACTATGACTATATATGATTTAGAACATGTTGACAAATGTAAATGAATAAATTTAGAACAAACTATGTTTGGATGAGTGAAATGTATATGCATCTTACTTATTGTAGATAGTGGTGAACATATCAAAGACTATATGTGTTGTGAAAAGTGGAAAAATTCTCAATCTTCTTGAGGAAGAGAATAATATGAAACTAGTCTTCTATGATGATATATTCTTTCAAGCCCTTATCTTGAGTATTCAATGGAAGAAGACATGATTATATAACGATTATGTTCTATCCTAGCCAAAAGAAATGACAAAATTTAAATGGTTTACATTGTTTGGATGGGCATTCTTGAGTCTAAATTAGCCCACTTAATAGGTTGCATTTTTTATCAAGGTCTTGTACTTGGCTCTTATTCATTTCATCTAAGAGTCCTAAATCCCACTATTATTTTATGAACAATTGGAATCTCAAGCATCCTCTTTGGTTTTGCACTAGTGCTAAAAAATATTTGAAATAGATACAATACTTCTTTAATCTTTTTATACATGACCCCTTATCTTGTCAACTCAAAAACTATCTGATATGTAAAAGATATATGTGATTATATCTATATTAAAAAAATGTGAAATTAAAAATATTGTATATAAGAAATAATATTTAAGCTATATCTTTTTAAAATATGTAACATACTTTTTATTATTTATATTATAGAAATTATATTATTTTTATTAATTATATCAAAATTGATTGGTTTAGAAAATATTATTCATAATTAAAAAAGACTATTGGATTAATTTTTAAATACTGATTAATTATACATTGAAAGTAAAAGATAATTAACTTAAAATAAATTAATTATATAAATATTACATCAAAAAATAAAATATGTATATAATCAGAAATGATTAAGTTAAAAATGGAAGCAAACAACACTTTTAACTGTAACACCTGAAAACCGTTTATCGTCTGTTTTAATAAAGAATTATATGATATCTAATCAGAGATCCAAATTTTATATCAATTCTGCAAGTACAAATAATCTATCATTTACTTAACCATTCTAGATTGTGGAAAGAACTCAGAAAATAGACTGTATTTACACTCTTGTTCATGCTTTCTCCTCTCTAGCCATGAATATAACATTCTTGATATGACATGTAAATTCGTCTCAAGTTTTCGAGGTTGCAGCGTACTAAATATTGAGGAACGAAAGCAAAACAATTCTTAAACTTTTACAGATTATGAGAGGAAGTGCTATAAATAGGACCAAATGTTAACACAGTTTGCATTGTTTCAATATGTATTGACAACATCACACTTTCTCTAACTAGTGCTGTGAAAACACATGAATAGGAACAAATTAAGCTCACAGAAATAGAATTTAAGGTGGATTTGACAACAATAAAGACAAACTTGAAACTAATAAAGCTTCTTAAATAATGTTTTGAGGCTCTCCAAGGCTTTGGCTACATCTCTTATGGAAGGTCTTTCTCTTGGTGATTTAGTAGTACAAATCAAACCAACCTGAATGAAAGAAATAAGACATTTATTGTCTTCCATGTTTTCATTCACACCTCTCCATAGCTCGCTGTCAACAATTTCTGCCAGTTTGTCTAGAAAAGCTGACCTCCCCCACTTTTGCAAGCTCATCTCTCCCACAAACATGTCATCACTTGGCTTCTTCCTTGTAACCATCTCCAATATCAAAATGTCGTAGCTATAAACATCTCCCTTTATAGAAACATTGTAAGGAAGCAAAGGTGTGCGGAAATGCTTCCTACGCTAATCTTGAGAGGATGATTTTGCAAATTTCAACTTAACTATCACAGAGATCACAAGAAGAAAATAGAGTAGAAGTAAAACAAGAAACACATAACATAGTGATTATCGTGGGGAAAACCCATACGGGTGAAAAACCCCACACTCTAAAACCTGCATAGTATATTAACAAATCAACAAGAGATTACAATACACTTGCAATGCAAGTTCTTACAAGAGCATCACCTCAACTCAAGCTCAGAGAGACTTCACTAGCATCCTTCTAGCACCCAGCCTTGCAAACCAAAACTCCATGATACAAACTCCTCTCCAAGCCCTCATTATATAGGAATTTTACAACCTGGAAACCATTTGTGGTTTTACAATACCATGGGCAAAACCTCCATGACATGTGTTGCCCACCCTTGACATTTGTTTTTCCAAGATAAGAAAACCAGGTTAAAAGTAGTTACTCACGTCCAAACTCTTATCCCCTATTTTTGACCCTCATAACCAACATGAAATGTGTCATATAATCTCTAAAAATGGCCCTCCTATATTATACTATGGACAAGGCATCTTTTAACAACTCTTATACCTTTTTCCAAGGCACCGACACATGGGAAACCTCCCAACTACATTTGGAACAATTTACTAAATATTGCAAGGTTGAGACACATGTATCTCAACATTCTCCCACTTGTCAAATACCTTGCAAGAGTCAGGGGATCCATATTACCATGGACTCAATAGTCAGGGGCCAAGAGGCCCATAGAATCCGAACACCATCTGAACTTCTCTGTGCTCACGGGCTTAGTTAATGAATCAGCAACATTCACCAAAGTTTCTACCTTATCTAGCTTCACCTTGCCATCCTCAACCATATCTCTCACAAAATGATATTGTACATCAATGTGTTTGGTCCTGGCATGAAAAGTTGGGTTCTTCACCAGGCAGATTGCACTCTGACTGTCACTATAAATTGTCACTGCACCTTGTTTAAACTCTATATCTGAACACAATCTCTTAAGCCAAATGGCTTCTTTGCAGGCATGAGTAGCTGCCATATACTCTGCCTCTGTAGTGGACAAAGTGACCACAACCTGTCGCTTGCTCATCCAACTAATTGCACCACCAAATAATGTAAACACATATGCACTAGTGGATCTTCTTCTATCAACATCACTAGCCTAGTCTAAATCCACAAAGCCTCTAATATCCAAGGAGTGTTCATTTCCTATTCCATGAAAACATATAGAGTACTCTAAGGTACCCTGCAAGTATCTAAAAACTCTTTTTACTGCATCCCAATGTGCTCTTCCTAGATTAGACATGTAACGGGAAAGAACTCCCACTGCTTGGGCAATATCTGGTCTTGTACAAACTATAGCATACATTAAACTTCCAACAACACTTTGGTAGGGTACTCGACTCATCTCTTCCATCTCCAATGAGGATGTAGGACACTGTGAACTAGAAAGCTTTGTTCCCATTGTAACAAGAACACTCAATGGTCTACAATCTTGCATATTAAATCTTCTCAAAATAGTACCAACATACTTACTCTGGCCTAGCCAAAGCTTTTTGTTTTGTCTATCTCTTACAATCTCCATTCCTAGAATGTGTCTTGCTGCACCAAGATCTTTCATATCAAATTTTGCCAAGAGTTGAGATTTTAATTCTACAATCAAACCTTTTCCTTTCCCAATAAACAACATGTCATCAACATACAAGGCAATAACTAGGAAACGATCACCATCAGATTTGAAATATATACAGTGATCAGATTTAGACTGCACAAACCCCAAACTCAATACATATGTATCAAACTTCTGGCTATAGGAGAAAAAATCTCACCATAATCTACTCCCTCAACCTGGGAGTAACCTTTTGCAACCAAACGTACTTTGTACTTCTCTATTCTTCCATCTAAACCTATCTTCCTTTTGAACACCCATTTGCAACCAACAGGCTTTTGTCCTTCAGGCAATGGTACAAGGTCCCATGTGTCATTCTTCTTAAGAGCTGCCATCTCTTCATCCATGGCAATTTTCCAAGACTCTGAATCATTCATACCAAGAGCCTCTTCTAGAGATTTCAGTTCATCAATATTAGCATTCAAAGCAAATATGCATCTCCAATCATCAAGAGAATATCCATACCTTTCAGGTGGTTTTCTTTGTCTAGTAGACCTTCGAACAAGTTCAGGTTCAGGTTCTTCTTCTTCCTCTAATGATTCAAAACTCATAGAACTCTCATCAACTTCCTGTCTTTCTAAGGGCCTCGAATCAACTTTTTCAAGTGTAGCAGGCAGTTGAATCACATCTTTCTTTTCTTCCTTTTGTTCTGGCTGCACTATAATAAAAGAAGACTTAGTTTCTCTAAAAATAACACTTCTGGAATAAAATACCTTTTGTGCAATAGGATCCCAAAGCTTGTATCCTTTCGCACTATAACTGTATCCAATGAATATACATTTAATAGCTTTGTTATCCAATTTTGTCTGCTTCTCCTTCGGCACATGGGCATATGCCTCACAACCAAAAACTCTCAGATGACTAAGTGAAGGCTTGTGGCCCGACCACGCTTCCATTGGTGTTTTATCAACAAGAGCTCATGTAGGAGACCTGTTTATCAGGTAGCAAGCAATGGCTACAGCTCCAACCTATAACTTTTATTCTAGACCAGCACCACTTAGCATACTCCTAGCCTTCTCCATCAAGGTCTTGTTCATTCTTTCTGCAACTCTATTCTGTTGTGGAGAATACAGAGTTGTCTTCTGTCTCTTAATACCATAATCTTTACAAAATGTGTCAAAATCATTGGAGCAATATTCACCACCATTATCTGTCCTTAAACATTTTATCTTCTTTCCAGTCTACAACTCAACCATTGCTTTAAATTCTTTGAAATGACTAAAAACTTCAGCTTTACTCTTAAGAAAATAAACCCATGTTCTTCTACTGAAATCATCAATGAAAGAAACATAATAAACTGAATTACCAGTAGAAGAAACATCAATTGGACCAAATACATCCGAATGGATTAGATCCAAAACACTTGAAGACCTATAATAACTAGAGTAAAACTGAATGCGGTTTTATTTTCCATAAATACAATGCTCACAAAAATCAAATTCAAGATTGCAATCATTCAACCCATTAATAAGGTTCTTATTGTTCAAAGTTCGTAGACCCTTCTCACCTATGTGACCGAGTCTCAGGTGCCACAACATTGTCTTCTCTCCAAGCAACTTTGATTCGATAGACAGAGCACCCTTGGGTACCCAAAAACCATGACCATCTACTGAAAGAGACACCCTCTCCTTTTCCAACATAGTCTTTATCACATTCTTATCAGAAGTGCTATTGCACTCAATTGTGCATGCATCAAGCTGGTACAATGTACCCATTCTGCTTCCTCTTTCTATTACCATAGCACCTCTCACCATTTTCACACGCGCTTCAGAAAACTGTACATGCACACCCGCATCTATTAGTTTGCTAACAGATAACAAATTTCTTGCTAGTCCCGGGATATGAAAGACACCATCAAATCTTCTAGTTCTACCATCAAAAACTTTAACATGAACACTTCCACGACCAACAATATCAAGAAAGGAGTTATCACCCAAATACACCTTACCACCATCAAACTTTTCATACTTACTAAACCAGTTTCTAATAGGAGTCATGTGGAAAGATGCACCTGAGTCTATCAACCATGCATTGTCACTTGCACGAGTGGCCAAGGCTGCAATAAAAGCATCTCCATCTTCCTTCTCGGACTCAGAATCAGAATCTTGCTTCTTCTTCTTTTTCTTCTTTTCTTCTTTACAGTCCTTTCAGAAATGTCCGGGCTTTCCACAATTCCAGCAAATTACCTTGGACTTACCAGGAGATTTTGATCTCCCTTTATTCTTGGACTTAGAACAGCCATTCTGCTTTTCATTCTTGCCTCTTTCTTTTGTTCTTCCTCGAACACTCAAAGCCTCTTTGGCATTCAGAGAAACCTTCCTTCTCATCTCCTCAGAAAGTAGAGAACCAACAACATCCTCCATCTTCAAGACAACTACAGTGCTCCCTATTGCCATCACAAGGCTGTCCCATGAGTCTGGCAATGAACATAGCAGGATTTGGCACCTTTCTTCTTCATCCATTGGTACCCCAACTAAGGTCAACAGAGTCACCAACATATTAAAACTTTCTAGATACTCAGAAATTCGTCCACCTTCTTCCATTCTCAAGAAATGCAACTTCTTCCTCAAGAAAATTTTATTCACAAGTGATTTTGCTTGGTAGATCTCACTTAGCTTCTTCCAAAGCTTCTTCGCAATAGATTCTTCATGGACATTAATCAGAATTGAGTCTACAAGGCACAATCTTATGAGACCTTTAGCTTTTCTATCCATTACATCATATTGTGCAGCTAAAGTCAAATCTGCGGGCTTTGACTTATTCTCATCGATTACATCCCATAGATCTCGATCAATCAACAGATCTTCCATCTTCTGCTTCCACATTTCAAAGTTTGTGCCAAAAAACTTCTCTACATCAATCCTCCCTGATATACTTGCCATCTTTACGATCCTTTACGATCTTGCAATACAGAAGTGAAATACTCTGCACAAGCTCCCACTCAAACCTTGATTAGCTTAAAAAACCCTGTACCCAACAAATAGAACCAAAACTGGCCAGGCTCTGATATCACTTGTAAGGAAGCAAAGGTGTGCAGAAACGCTTCCTACGCTAATCTTGAGAGGACGATTTTGCAAATTTCAACTTAACTATCACAGAGATCACAAGAAACAAATAGAGTAGAAGTAAAACAAGAAACACATAACACAGTGATTATCGTGGGGAAAACCCATATAGGTGAAAAACCCCACACTCTAAAACTTGCATAGTATATTAACAAATCAACAAGTGATTACAATACACTTGCAATGCAAGTTCTTACAAGAGCATCACCTCAACTCAAGCTCAGAGAGACTTCACTAGTATCCTTCTAGCACCTAGCCTTGCAAACCAAAACTCCATGATACAAACTCCTCTCCAAGCCCTCATTATATAGGAATTTTACAACCTAGAAACCATTTGTGGTTTTACAATACCATGGGCAAAACCTCCATGACATGTGTTGCCCACCCTTGTCATTTGTTTTTCCAAGATAAGAAAACCAGGTTAAAAGTAGTTACTCACGTCCAAACTCTTATCCCCTATTTTTGACCCTCATAACCAACATGAAATGTGTCATATAATCTCTAAAAATGGCCCTCCTATATTATACTATGGACAAGGCATCTTTTAACAACTCTTATACCATTTTCCAAGGCACCGACACATGGGAAACCTCCCATCTACATTTGGAACAATTTACTAAATATTGCAATGTTGAGACACATGTATCTCAACAAACATTTCCACCCAATCCATACTCTATAATTACTTTTATCACTAACATTCTTAAAAAGGTAATAAAGAATATGATAGTAGCAATTTATGAGGAAAACTTAAAATTTAAGCTTTACCTGGAGCAATATATCCAATAGATCCTCTGAATGCAAAAGTTGTTGTACTGAGTGAATCTATGGAATTTGTAGTAGTTAAACGGAATATACCAAAATTAGTGACAAGGGCTGTCATGTTGGCATCCAAGAGCACATTGCTAGGTTTTAAATCACAGTGCACAATTTGTAGAGGACAATCATGATGTAAATATTCCATGCCATGGGCTACATCTACAGAAATTCTTAAACACTCACTCAATACCAATTTACAAAAGCCTTTATCGTCCCTATTGAAGATAGATGATGCTATTTGAGCATGCATTTGTGAGCTTAGCCACTATTTTTGGCTTCCACCGTCATGCATCGCTAAACTCTCAGATCCACAGTATCTTTTTTTGCATTCACCACATGCTCCATATTTTCTATAGTAATTTGTTTTTTTAGGATTCTTGCAAATAAAAGCATGCTATGCATGCAGTTAGAGCTTTCTTTAGAACCATCACCGTATAGTGCATGCCTATAGAAAATTAGTTATTTCCAACTAAATATAGCATGCTACAAATGCTATGATATTTTAGAACAAATAGATTTTTATTAGCAGAGTTAACAACTGTTAGTTTTTTCTCTACCGTGACTTTAATAGAGGTTGTGATCTCTATTTAGAAGCCAACCTTTTTGTAATTTTATTATTCTTCAATAAAGAATCTCTTCTTGAAAAACAGGGGTCTGCAATAAAAACAGAGTATTGTTTATTTCTGAGATTAATTGTGTTTGGCTGCAATTATTTTTACCTCTCCTATATTTATTGTTGTTATTGTGTGTTATTTTCTATTTAATTTGATTAATCAGTTGGCTCATAGGTGACATAGTGGTTTCTGATTCTACAAGTGGTATCAGAGCAGGTAAAATTGTTTTGGGTTAAAGTTTTATTGTTGGAATTTCGCCAAAGTTAATCATGTTGAATTCTAACAATATGCCCATTCCAGAATTTGATGGGAATGATTATGATTATTGGTGCATTAAGATGGTGACTTTTTTTATTGGAAATGATTCATGGGAGATTATTGAATCAGGTTATGAGGAGCCAGCTGATTGAAATGCCCTTACAACCAATGAAAGAACAACAAGAAAGGAAGCAAGGAAAAAGAATGCTCAAGCTTTGTTTCACATTCAGATAGCTCTTGATAAGAGCTATTTCCAAGAATATCAGGAGCAACAACAACCAAAGATGCCTAGAAGACTCTACAAGAAGCTTACCAGGGTAGTGATCAAGTTAAAGTGGTCAAGCTTCAGACATTGAAGTGAGAGTTCAAGAATTTGAAGATGCAAGAAACTGAAAGTATAAGTGATTATTGTGTTAGAGTCAAAGATGTGGTCAATAAAATGGCTACACTTGGGGAAATTTTAAGCAATGAAGTTTTGATAAAAAGGGTGTTGAAATCTTTGACACCCAGATGGAATCATGTAGCAATAATCATAGAAGAAAGCAAGGATTTCACAAAACTACAATTTGATCAACTGGTTTGATCCCCGATGTCTCATGAAGAAAGATTGAAAGATTCTTTTGAAGGTGTAGAGAAAGAATTTTCCTCTAAATTGCTAATCACAAAAAATGAAGATGCAAGCAACAATAGTGCCAAAATCAATCAAGGCCAAGGTAAAGGGAAAAGCCAAAATTATTAAAGAGGTAGAGGTAGAGGTGGCTCAAGAGGAAGAGGTAGAGGCAGATTTGATAAGAGAAATGTTCAATGTTACCATTGTAATAGGTATGGCCACTTTGAAAGAGAATGCAGATTGAAAGAAGGTAAAAGTGCTAACTATGCTCAAGAAAGTAGTGAGAATCCTCTTGGTCACTAATAATTATCTTATGCCAAGGGTGAAAATATAGTAAAGATGTTTGGTACCTAGATTCTGGATGCTCTAACCATATGATAGGGAATGAGAAGTTGTTCTTAACAAAGGATGGAAGTTTAAAATCCAAGATCTAGCTTGGTGATGATAAATCATTGGAGGTTGTTGTCAAAGGAGCTATGGAGGTCCAACCAAAAGAAGGTATAAAGAGTATTCATGATATTTATTATACTCCACAATTGAAGCACATTTTGTTAAGTGTTGGGCAACTATGTGAGAAAAATTATAAAGTAGTCTTTGAGAATAAGACTTGTACTATCTATGATAAGAATAAGGATAATAGGGTGATCATTGTTGTTCCTATTACAAGAAATAACATGTTCCCCTTGAGGTTTGGTGAACATAACAACAATTTGGCAAATATGGCTTATGAGAATTCAAGTTGGTTATGGCATCTCAGGTATGGGCATTTAAATTTTCATAGTTTAAAGTTTCTAACCTCGCATGCATTAGTTTCTGGTTTGCCCAAGGTTAAGGAACACAAGGAGGTTTGTGAAGGTTGTGCTAAAGGAAAGCATGCAAGGGAAAAGTTTCTAAAGGGAAATGCATGGAGGGCTCATCACCCACTTCAGCTTGTTCATTCAGATATTTGTGGTCCTATGCAGACTAAGAGTTTGGGTAAGTCATCATATTTCATCACTTTTATTGATGATTAATCACAAAATTGTTGGGTATATTTTTTGAAGGCCGAGGATGAAGCCCTAGATACATTCAAGAAGTTTAAAACCCTTGTGGAAAATGAGAAAGGATGCAAGATAAAGTGTTTAAGGACTCATCATGGAGGAGAATTTTTCTCAAAGGTTTTCCAGAGTTATTATGATCTTAGTGGCATCAAGAGGCAACTCACAACTGCATACACACCTCAACAGAATGAAGTAGCTGAAAGGGAAAATCATACTATGGTTGAAATGGCAAGGTGCATGTTATAGACCAAGGGATTAAGCAATTCTTATTTGGGAGATGTAGTTGCTATAGCAAGATATATCCTCAACTATAGCCCCACCAGTGCACTAGAAAAGATGACTCCTTATGAAGCTTGGTAGGGTAAAAGGCCTAATATTAATCATTTCAAAGTTTTCGATTGTTTGGCTTATGTGCATGTACCTGATCAGAATAGACAGAAGTTAGATGCAAAGAGTGAGTCATGTATTTTTATTGGGTATAGTGAGAAAAGCAAGGCTTATAGATTGTATATTCCGATCACTAATAAGCTTATTGTCTCAAGAGATGTAATTTTTGATGAAGGGGGAGTTTATGGTCATTTAAAAGGCCATGTTGAGAAGCCAAAATCTATTTTGAATGATGATATAATTGTTGATATTGATCATGAGCAGCCAACTAATGCTTCTATATCCAATGGTTTAACTCCACCAAGCAACCCTTCATCAAGTTCTTCAGTACCAAGTTCAAGTCTAGATTCTTCTCCAAGTTCTACAAGGAAGGTAAGGAGATTGAGTGATATCTACCAGAGGAGTGGAAATCAAGTACATGAAGAAAACCCAATAGGTGAGACGGTGAATTTTTCTTTATTAACCAAGGTTGATTTTGAACCATCATGTTTTGAAGATGCATGTACTAATGAGGTTTAGGTGCAAGCCATGGAAGAAGAGATGGATTCCATTCATAGGAATGACACTTGGGAGATGACAGAGCTTCCGCATGACAAGAAAAAGATTGGCACCAAGTGGGTCTACAAGACCAAGTTTAACAGTGATGGGAGTGTTGAAAGACACAAGGCAAGATTAGTTTCTAAAGGCTTCACACAAAAGTATGGAATTGATTGTGAAGAGACATTTGCACCAGTAGCAAGACAAGAGACCATAAGATTGCTGATTTCATTAGGAGCTCAGAAGAAGTGGAACGTACATCATATGGATGTGAAAAGTGCATTTTTTGAATGGTTACTTAGAAGAGGAAGTATATGTGGAGCAGCCAGAAGGTTTTGAAGTGGAAGGAAAAGAGAATCACGTCTATAGGTTGAAGAAGACTTTGTATGGGCTCAAGCAAGCTCCAAGAGCGTGGTATGGCAGGATTGATGGATACTTTAAGGAGAATGGCTTCCAGAGAAGTAAGAGTGATCCTACCCTTTACTACAAACAAGAAGGTACTGATATTCTAATCATAAGTTTGTATTTTGAGGATCTTTTTTATATGGATAGTAGTTCTAAGATGAAAGATGAATTCAAAGCTGCTATGATAAAAGAATTTGAGATGAAAGATCTTCGTCTGATGAAATATTTTCTAGGAATGGAGGTTTATCAAAGTAAGGATGAGATTTTCATTTGTCAAACAAAGTATGCACAAGATATGTTGAAGAAATTTAATATGACTGATTGTAACCCTGCCTCCACTCCAAGTGCTTACAAAAGTATTGTGGGGAGCTTGATGTTTCTAACCCACACGAGGCCTGGTATTGCTTATTCAGTTTCACTTGTTTCAAGGTATATGACAAATCCATCTGAAATGCATATAAAGGAAGCCAAGAGGATTTTGAGGTATGTGAAAGGGAATTCAAGTTTTGGTATTCATTATTACTCAATCTTGTAGGCTTTAGTGATTCAGATTGGGGAGGTAGTATGGATGACGGTAAATCTACATCTGGAATTTTTTTTCTTTTGGTTTTGGTTTGATTACTTGGAGCTCAAAAAAGAAAAGTATTGTTTCCCTCTCATCTACAGAAGTAGAGTATGTTGCAATTACTTCAGCAGGTACACAAGCTCTTTGGCTCAAAAAAGTTTTGGAAGAAATTGGAGAAAAGCAAATTCAGCCTACAGTGATATATTGTGACAATGTGAGTGCCATCAAGTTAGCTAAGAATCCAATTCATCATGACAGAACAAAACATTTTGATATGAAATATCACTTCATACAAGATTTGGTGCAAAAGAAAGAAGTTGAATAGAAGCACATTAATACTCGGGATCAGCTAGCGGAAATCTTCACCAAGGTAGTTGCAAATGCTCAGTTTTTGACACTTCGAGATCAAATTTTGAGCCCTCTTAGCATCAAGGGGGAGTATGAAGATAGATGATGCTATTTGAGCATGCATTTGTGAGCTTAGCTACTATTTTTGGCTTCCACCGTCATACATCGCTAAACTCTTAGATCCACCGTAGCATTTTTGCATTCACCACATGCTCCATATTTTCTATAGTAATTTGTTTTTAAGGATTCTTGCAAATAAAAGCATGCTATGCATGTAGTTAGAGCTTTCTTTAGAACCATCACCGTATAGTGCATGCCTATAGAAAATTAGTTATTTCCAACTAAATATAGCATGCTACACATGCTATGATATTTTAGAATAAATAGATTTTTATTAGCAGAGTCAACTACTGTTATTTTTTTTCTCTACGGTGACTTTAATAAAGGTTGTGATCTCTATTTAAAAGCCAAACTCTTTGTAATTTTATTATTCTTCAATAAAGAATCTCTTCTTGAAAAATAGGGGTTTGCAATAAGAACAGAGTATTGTTTATTTTTGAGATTAATTGTGTTTGGCTGCAATTATTTTTACCTCTCCTATATTTATTGTTGTTATTGTGTGTTCTTTGCTATTTAATTTGATTAATCAGTTGGCTTAGAGGTGACATAGTAGTTTCAGATTCTACACCTGTCAGGGCGTAAATGTTTTTCCAAACTCCCATTTGGTGCAAATTCAAGAACCAAACCTTTCAAGTCAGGGTAGAAAAACACAGTTATGATTCTGATGAGGTTACTATGCCAAATTCTCCCCAACAATTTGCACTCTCTCTTGAAACTTTTAAGAGCTTCTTCATTTTGCAAATTTAGAGTCTTGATGACAATTATTTTACCATCCCTCAAGATGCCTTTGTAGACTTATCCAAAATTACCCACTCCAAACAAGTTTGACTCATCAAATCCAGATGTTGCAATGACAAGATCTTGATAAGAAAAATTTGGATAGCTGATCCTTTGAAAAATAAATCTTGAGGGATGAACTAGCTACCTTGAAAGTTTATGCCTCCATATCGATCCTAAAATGAAGAAGCACAATACAAATACAATGGTACCACTATTTTTTTTTAGCAAGGAATGTTTTTCATTACTCTTATTTGAGCATGGAGAAAATGAATATCTTTTTGGGCCACATAGGCCAGAGTTTCCCATTAACAATATTACAACAGATCTGTTTGGAAACAACCCCCCTTCTGGAACCTGCCCTGGTAATTGATTGAAAGAGAGATCCATTTCTTGGAGATTTTTTAATTTGGAAAGTGAATTTGGTATTGGACCTGCAAAGGCATTCGAGGACAGATTTAGATGCTCTAATGTTGTGCAGTCTCCTAAAGAATTTGGAATGACACCACTAAGTTAATTTCCAGATACATCTATGACTTGAGCCATTACAATTTTACTCATCTCCTGCGGCAACAGTCCTTGCAAAGAATTTCATGAAAGATTGAGGTAGAATTGTAGATTTTTAAGACTAGCAATGACTTCATTGTGAGAAAAATAACAAGTGCAGAAAATTTGCAAAGAAGAACAATAGCACATAACACACAGATTTACATGGAAAAACCTGGTAAAAATATACTAGTAAAAAACCACAGGCAAATTTTGTATTTTGTATTGATTCTCAGGAATTATAGAGTTACAACAATCTCAAAACTATTCTAGCCTTATTTTCAAAGGAGGCAAAGCTACTCTATATATATATACAAATTTGAGAAACTTAATGCTATAATTAAGTTATCAAATTTGCCACCTCTAACCCTTCCAATGCCACCACTATAGTCATATTATTGACTACTCCTATATGTGGCACTCAATCATCTACAAGGTTGACACATATAGAGTCTAACTTGATTCTCCTATGAATCACTTAATAATTTACTAAGTTAACACAACCGAGTTGCAGAGTCCTAGTTGGAGACAACTTACTAAATATAGTAAGTATGACTCACACAACTACATGTATGACACATACAAGAGAAAAATTTCTAATTGAAAACAACTTGTATGACACACAAGGAGGCAAAGTCCTAATTGACTTCAAATTCCAACATTCACCAAGTATCCTGCCCTCTAATTCCAACATTCACCAAGTATCCTGCCCTCTAGTTTATTGTAAGATAAGTCAGGAGCTCCAACTTCTGACATTCCTCCAAACTAATAGGTATCTTCCGTGATAACTTGTTGTGATGAAGTAAAAGACATCTTAGCTGCTGGGGGTTACAAAGAGAATCCGGTATTTTTTTAGATAACTGGTTGTGACTAAGATTTAAGAGTCTGAGATGTCGCATTTGGCCTATCTTATTTGGAATTCTTCCTTCTAACTTGTTCTCATCCAAATGTAATTCTTCCAGCTCACGGAATCTTTTAATTTCAGTTGGAATTTTGCCGGTGAAAAGATTATTACCCAAGTTTAAATAGGTTAAGCTTGTCAGATTGGCAATCTGTTGTGGTATGCTTCCGCTTATCATATTAACTACTAAATTAAATCTATAGAGATTGGAAGACAGTTGGCCTATGGATGGGGGCAATTTACCAGTGAAATGATTTTCTGCAATTTCTATTTCTTGTAAGTGGGAGCAACTTGTGAGAGCAGTGAGAAAGGCCAATGCGTTACTACTGTTACTAACAAGTTGATTGGTGTGTAAGTAAAGCCGGGTAAGAAGCTTCAACTTACCTAGCTCCATTGGAACCTCTCAACTGAATTGGTTTGCATTTAAATAAAGTACTTGAAGACGAACAATTTCCCAAGGAGTTTGGTATGTTTCCACTAAGCTGATTTCCCCAAGCAATACTAAATTGGAAAGCTTGTTACCAATTTCCCATGGAATATGTCCCCTTAGCTGGTTTCTAGATAAACCTAACTCTTTCAATTTGGAGAGATTTGTTAGAGAACTGGGAATGGTGCCTAATAGGTTATTTTGATAAAGGTGAATTTTTTTTAAGTCAGTCAGCATGCCCAATTCAGGAGGAATGGAGCCATGGAAATAGTTTTCTCCCAGATTGAAATAAGTTAAGGCAGACGAATTTCCTAGAGAACTAGGAATGGGGCCATAGAGCTTATGTTTCCCCAGATTCAATTTAACTAAGGCAAACATATTCTTGAAGGAGGGCGGAATGGTACCCGTGAGATTGTTAATGCCCAAGTAGAGGAGCTTCAAACTTTGAGGAGACTCAGCTCAGACGGAATACGACCATGCAGTTGGTTAAAGGAGAGCTTCAGAGAATGCAAACTGCTGCAAACGGAGTGAGCGGGCGAAATGGTTGCTCCTAATTGATTGTAGTGCAGCCAGAGTATCAGTAGCTGTGAGAGTTGGCCGATTTGAGGTGGAATGATACAGTGAGGTAATTGCCGGATAGATGAAGGGATCAAAGTGAGGAGAGATTCCCGAGGACAGGAGAGATGCTGCCGTCTAAACTCATTCCGGTTAAATTGATTGCACGGACGAAGTGAGAATTAGAATAGCAGGTGATGGCAGACCAGTTGCAGAAGTGGTGAAGAGCAGTCCAGTCGACCAGAGAAGTGCCGTTCCTGGAGACGGTAGCTTTGAATTGCAAGAGCAATTGTTGTTATTGATGATGACGAGAGAGATTCTTGAGATAATGAGGAAGAGCGGGGATTAAAAATATGGAAAGCATTAAAACTAACAACAAAATAGTAGCCATGGTAGACTAAGCTGCTGTGAGGCAGGGGATGCACAAAAGGCAAATAATTGAATTGAATGGAATGGAGAAAGAATAAATAGATTAAGGTAATCAGTGACTAGGTCTGTCGTGTTATACAATTCCACTGCGATTGATTTTAAAATCAATGTGAGTTGAATTACACTAAATTAATTTCATTCTTTCACGTGGATGGACGTCCTCTAAGTCCCCATTTAATTATGTAATATGGGACCATCTAATTTAGCTCCTCTTTAAACTATTTAGCACCCATTTGATGGCAATTTGGAGCCTTTTTATCACTTGGAGGATGCTAGGAGTTATTTCTTGATATGGTGGACATCTTGGATGTTGTTGCAAGTATCTTGATGCAACATTAGAGCATATTGGAGATTCATGCAGTTTCATGTATGAATTTGATGAGGTGTCTTATTGTTTCGTGCTTCTATAATGTATACATTATAAAAAATTGTATAATGTAAGGAATATGTATTGTACATCTTATATAAAAACTTGATTATTTTAATCATCTAAAATCAGTATTTATTTGTGGTGTATTTCAGATGGTATGTTTAGACACATAAAATATTTATTTGAACCAATTTGTAAAATTTTATGTAACATAGGTTAGATATTTTATATTTGGGTTACACATGAAAAATATTTAATATTTTAAAACATAGTACCAAAAAGTAAATGTGGGATCAATCATTTTTTTGTACTCATTTTAAATAGGCAGATGGCTTTATCATAGCACTTTGTTAAATATTTATGTGAGCTTGATTATATAAAATCAAGAACTTGTTAAGGTTGGATGTTGACTTTTTGGCTTGGATATCATTGTATTGATTCTTTAGCTTAGGAATGCATATGCAAAACATGGTGTGGGATGTGTGGATACATGACTAGACACATGGGGAGTGCAATGGAGGAGCACGATGTTTCAAACTCATATTCATGGAGACTATAATTTTATTGTAATGTTTCATTGTTCAATAATACTTTGAGGGTAGATGCTTTTGAAGGCTAGTTTTTTTTTCCTCTTGAGTATTTTCCCAAAGTATATCTTATGTTATCTTGTGGTATGCCTTTGATATTTGCATGTGGTTAATCTATAATCTTGCATGAATTCTTTTTTATCATGGGGTTATGTTAGAAATAACTTGATCAACCTAATAATTTTCCTAATAGGTCAAACCTTCAAATGAAATAGATTTGCGATCATGTAAAAAATATATAGATAGAAAGTAATCTATAAATTTCATAGATGATTATTCTAAAGTAAATTTTGTTCTTTTTATTATACAAAATTGATGGTTTCTTCTATTAAGTGCCCCATAAATGCTAAAATTATCTAGGTCGAGATATGATATTCCCAAATATGAGGGGATGTGAAATGATGCAAATGGATTTATTTTTAAATGTGTAAAATTTAAAATAAATTATACAAACATGGATTTTTAAAATCATAATGCATAGTGAAATGGATGGGAGTTGGTTGAATTTCAATTTAAATTTATAATTTGAAAATTTAGGGATTTGATTAAATGAAATTTGTGTAGGCAATGGAAACTTACTCATAAAGGATGCAATAAATATTATTTTTATGGTAAAGGATGCACAAATAGATGAGTTATGAATAAATATGTAGGAATGCATATATATAGAGATAGGCAAATGCAAGGTGAATGGGCCCAAATTTACATAATTTTGTTTCATTGATTATGTTCATGTACTTCTATATAAAGATATTCGCTCAAAATGGTGATAAAACTAAATAAGAGTTGGGACATGGATACACATATTTCACTATTATATTTTTCCTTTTCTTTGAGGTCTATGTGAATACTAGAATGAGCATGTTCTTCAAAGTATTTAGTGCTCATAGACATTTAGTAAAGTAGATATTTAGTCATAAAATGATATCCAAGTTCATAAAAATTAATGCAACTTATTGCATTTTATGATATGTGTTATTCCTGTGAAATGTATACACCTTAGGAAATTATTAAATAAAGGAACAATTTGTAATGAGTAGCTTCTATCTCAAACATAAAAAATAGGAACAAAATACAAGATAATTTATCTAACTAAGATATTAGAAAATCATAAATGAATGTGGAGGGTAAGACATTCTCACACAAAAGTGGTATCTCTAGAAATAGGGCATAAATATGTAGATATATATTATATTGGAGAAAAAAAATGCTTGATGTAATCATATGGAAATAAGATCTCAAAATATGGAAGGAACATGATGGCACCCAATGTAAGGATATAGAAGTGAAAGTTCAAGTAGTATGGGGGATAAAATGATCTTCTATGTAAATATATGATAAGAAATTCTCCAATTTTGTTGTGGGAGTAATGATGACCTTGATGCAAATATATGGCAATGAGAATTCAATATGTAAGAAGTATAAGAATGGTGCAATAATATATGATCATGAAAATTAATTAGTGTTCATTACATAAATAATAAAAATATATGGGTGTGTATCCACTAGTGACATGAATAAATAAATAATAAATAAATAAACATAAATAATAAATAAGTGCAAGAACACACAAAGTGAAAAATGAAGGTGCATTATCAATTGACATAGAAAATATAGGAAACTGTCCAAATAACAAATCATGCAAGTATAGTGAAGAATACTACAAGCATAAGAGAACAAACTTAAGGTGAATCATTGAAAAGGGATGGAATTAGTGCTCACTAGTCTAGACATGCAAATTGGGAATCATTTCAATCCCTTTGTTCATTGGAGAATAATCAAATAGGCTTAGCTTTAGTCCCTTATGAGATATAGGCATTTTTGGTTAATTGTTCTCTTTTGATTTGATATGATTGGATATAATGAAGATAAGAGATGATGAAAGAAATAGGTAAAGTGTTTTGAAATTGACAAGAATCAACATAAACAAGAAGATAGAAAACTAGAATGCAAGGTGTGAACTTAGATATAGAAATTAGATGTAGAAAGGAATTTGTTAGTGAAACCTAAGCCTAAAAGTAATAGTCAAGTGAGCTACATGCCCTCGACCTAGAAGTGTATTCATTAGCTGAAAACCATGGATTCATGATTAGGGTTCACTACAAATTGTTCTCCCAAAATTTTGGCAAAAAAGTGTTGTTTGATAGAGAGATTCTCTTTAAACTAGGAATTTTTACTTGTTCAAAACCTAGAACTACATGTCTTAGCCTACTCTCTACAAATCTATAGCTTTTGATCGTCAAACCCTAAGTAGGAATTAACCTACACTACAAAGTTCTATAATGATTAGAAAAGAGAATTTTCTCTTGGTAGGGTAGAGGTTGAAAACCTTAAGGAAATGCAAAATTGGCAAATGATACCCTCCATATGATCTTCTTGTCTTGAAGCCTCATAAATGGTTGATGTTTCTTTATAGTTGTTACTACATTCCTTCATTCATGGGTGAACACATAAACTTGATCATGAATGCTATTTTGAATTCTGGACTTTAGATCTCTCCTCAATTTCCTTGAAGGTTCTTGTTTGCTTTTCTCAATTGGAGTGTGAATTGTAATCTAATACTTATAGAGAGATGTTCAAATGAGGGGTTGGGAGTTTTATTTATACACAAATTTAGATGTTTAATGTTGAAATTTTGATTAAGGGTGACATTGGGGAGTACGTTCCTTCTCTCCAACTTTGTAAACATTAGAGGTTTAAATTTGGGCTCGAAAAGGCTAGACTAGTGCACTAGGTACCATGGTCTAGGAGGATTAGGGCCCTAGGCTCCATGGTCTTGGCATTTTGATCCAATATTGATGTTAGTGAGCTTAGGACTATGTTGGGCATCTAGATTTAGTTGTGGCTTTGACACAATAAGTCATGAATCAAGCATAGAGAAAACCACAAAAGTGAGCCCCAAACAAGTGTGGAATTGTAGAGTGATACAATTTACAACACTACATTTCACCCCCACTTTAGCAGGAGTACGACCTTACACTCATACTCTCGGTAAACTATAGGACAACATTAAAAAAAAAATCATTTTTCTATACAAACATTAAAACTGGATTACCTAACCCGTAATAAGTTTTATTAATTTCTATGTGAACATCTATCCAAATCTTACATATTGATCCTTGAACCCATGTTTACATAAATTTATTGTAAGAATTTTCTATCAATATCATAAAAGCATTTCAGCAAATGTCATGTTAATGACTAAAAGAATTGCATAGCATAGTAAGTTATATTTTATAAAAATAAATTAGTTAATATATTGATATCATTAATAAATTTGATGCATGTGACCATATAAAATATTGATTTGAATACTTAGGCCTCCTTTTATATTTACATAATTCAAATCTAGAATTCTTTAATTCCACATATAAAATATGTCATATAAACCTCAATAGATAAAGGATCATATTCAATAAAATCCTTCCTAATATCCTTGTGTTCTTCTTCAAATTTACTAATTCTTGTATTAGTGTATCTAAGATGATGATGATGTAGAAGTCAAGTAACTAATTATGAATAGATTAGAAATATTATATGAAGTATTGATCATAGGATGAAATAGAGCAATAATATAGGCTAATTAATGAGTAGAGGTTGTTGTAACTTAGTATTTATAGAAGTGGTAGGATTAGGTGTGGTTGGAATGTTAGAAGGAATGGATGCACTAGTGGTGTTCATGAGGAAAGGAGTATAATCGTGGGTAGGACATGCTAAGGATTAAAGTTAATGGGAAAGGTGTTAGGAATAACACATAATAGTGGTAGTGACTATTAAAATGGTATAGTTGGGGTTAGAAGAGTAGGATGGGTTGAAGGATACACCATTAAATTAATTTAAAAAAATTATTAATGATGTAAGATATTCTAAAATTTATGTGCCATGAGTACACCCCATAAATGTCTTATAAAATATATTTGCTAAATTGATTAGGGGATTCAAAGTGCATATATGTATTAATCAAGACTTTCCTGATGCTAAGTCTAATGCCTTATTTAGCCACATGAACACCATCATCATAGACTTCCTGAGTATCTATGCAGGTCTCAATATGACAACCATTAAAGATATCAATATTGTTAGAATGACAACCATATCATTGTTTAAGAAAGTGTTTCTTCTCAATAAAAATAGGTACATAAGTAGCAATTGGCATAAATAGTAACATAGAAATAATAAATAAATCTCATCTTAGAATATTTAGAATAGTAGAATTATATTGGATCTAAAAATAAGTCTAAAATATACTTATCCTAATGACAAAGCAAGGTTTAATAAGTCAGGCAAAATATATGATATGTATATAAGAACAACAAACCCTCAAAATAGACTATTCCAAGTCATCTAAACTTACTATTGGTTTCTATTGAATTAGATTGGAAAAGTAAAATATGAAATAAACTATTTACTCAATTGAAATAATTTAGAATCAATAGAAAAAATGTTATTAAATCCTGTTATTTTGAAAAATCCATGAATTCTACTTTATTTCAAATAAGTTTTCAAATCTCGTCTAGTAATGAGTCCAAATTATTTGAAAGAGCTCATAGAAAAAGGTGAAAGAAGATTACATGTGAAAATAAGATGTAAAAGGAAAGAAGTATAGATTAAAAAACCCTAATGATGATAAATTATCCTAGGAGGAACTAAGTCATTTAAGATTAGACAAGATCATCAATGATATTAATTAAAATTAAAATTAAAATTACCTAAGATTAAAAAGGTTAATCAAATGAAATTCTTATACACATAAGAATGAATAAATGTAGATTAAATAATAATATCAATAGGTATGATACTTCAAATAGTATAATGCTAGCGACAAAAATAATTACTATGAATAGATGTAACTTGGTTTTCGGATCAGAACTGGATTTGCTATATGAATCTACTTCTAATGGTGTTCCTCAGCAACAACCTGCATCTATTCTATAGTAGAAATTTGTCGGTGCTACTGATTGTAACCCTATAGGGTCCTTCCTGATTGATCTCTCTTTTGATGGTCCTAATGACTGTATCACCTAGATTGTGGTTTGTCATAGGCGGAAGGGGACATCTTATCCCCTCCCCCAAACCCCTCATTGTCAAGGCCCGGGTGTCTCTCCCCTTTCTTAAGTTGGGTTTTGGGTTGTTGCTAGTTTGATAGTTTTTTTTGTTTTGCCTATCCAACCCTTTTTTCAAGGGTTGCTCCCCTTTTTTGTTGAATCTCTACTGCCTACATGGTGAACTTGGGGAAATAACCAATACGTCTAGAACTACAAACCCTTGGGAGAGTTGGGCACACGACTTGATTATTTATTTGCTATGACTTGATATGATTAGATAAGGTAGAATGATGAATTGCAATAATTAGGTGTAAATATGTAAAATTTATAATAATCAAAATAAACAATAAGCTATAAAACAAATGTGTAAACTCTAAGAATAGATCTAGAAATACAGATTAAAAAGGAACCTTTGTCTACAATTTGAGCCTAAAAGTTCTAGATTATGGGGACAGAAATCCTAGTCTTGAAGGTGTTAGATGTAGATATCATGAAATATTTTTGGATCAAGAGATCAATGTGATTATCTCCCTAAAATTTCTTTGAAAAAGTGTCAAACATTTTAGATTTTCAAATAGTGTCTAGGGCTTTTCGCTTCTTCAAAGTGTGGATCTCTTTGTCTAAATCTATAGTTTATGAATTTGTAATCTTTATTTGTGAAATATAAAACCTACACACATAAGAGAGATAAAAATAGAGTTAGGTTGTATAGGGGTTTGCCTAAGTTAAACCCTAGGTTGGAATTTACCCTACAAAAATGATATATAGGAAAAGAGAGAGCTTACACTTGTGGGACAAAGGCTAGAACCTTATGAAAATGCTGAGTTGAAATATTTTATCTTTGTTAATGGATCTCATTTCCTTGAATTCTTCATGAAATATTGATGATTCTAGGTAGAATATTGAATGCATGCCTTCACATAAACTTGATCATGAATCCTATCTTTGATGCTTAAAAATCTAAATAATTTACCTCTCCTTAACTTAATAGTTAGTGATTATTTTCTCAATTGGAATTGAACTACTCATGAGGAAATGAAACTAAGAGGATCAAGACATGTTTCAAATGAGGGGACAAGACTTTCTGTTATACACAACCTCACAAAATGTGTTGAAAATTTTGAAGAAGGCTGACATTAAGATAATTTTCATATTTAAGATTTTTTAACTATTAGAGGGTCCAAAATTAGGCTCCTTGTAGATGGACTAGGGCACCTAACATCCTAGTCTAGTCCTCCTGGGCTAGAAAACAATTTGGAAACATGAATAGGGTGCTAAACTTACACAATTAGGAATTGCTTGTTTAGAATTAGGCAATGTGATAAGGATGGAGAGACATCAAAGTGTGCCCAAAATGAGCATGAAAATGTATGAGAATACAATTTATGACACTAGAGTGTAGCACTTGAGTCAAATATCTATTTTTATGAAGATCTTGTGGTTGAAATAAGTGCATGTCCTTGCCCCTTTATTGATTTTGATGAAGTGGAAGGAGATGATTTCTATTTGTGGGAAGATAAAAATGGATGTGACTATTCTAGATGATGTTTGTTAACTCAATAATTCTCTTATCATGGCAATGATGCTTATCATTACCAACTTTCTTGAAATATGAACAATATAGTTTCTCCTCCCAGTGTTTCTTATTCTTGAAACATGTTGAAGAGTCACCCTTTTTAGGAGAAGAATATTTTTCTCTATCTTGATGATATTTGTTAACTCAATAATTCTCTTATCATGGCAATGATGCTTATCATTACCAACTTTCTTGAAATGCGAACAATATAGTTTCTCCTCCCAGTGTTTCTTATTCTTGAAACATGTTGAAGAGTCACCCTTTTTAGGAGAAGAAGATTGTTCTCTATCTTTGTGTCACATGTTCTTAGATTATTTCTATTTCTTGTTACATCCTATCCTATGACTTGCCACCAAATATTATGACTTGAATGACTTGAGAATACCCTTTGTGATCAAATTCTTTTGTTCAAGCATAAAAAAACCTTGTAAATGAATAAAATGATGGTGTTATATAAAAAATTTCCATTATTAACCTATGAGTCTAGAAGCTATAAAAAAGTTTGATGGAAAAAAATACACACAATCGAATCCAGAAAAAAAATCATAAGAAAGTAATAAAGTTCTCTGGATCTTGATTACTGAGATCATAATCAAGTTTGTATCCCCTAATCGCTTTTTTTTTCATAAAATGGAGAAATTTTATTCCTTGAGAATCCTTAGTTATTTTACATTTATCAATATGAAAAATAAGATTAGGCAACAAAAGACAAATTAAAACATAATCATACAACAAAACCCTCTAAATCACTTAATCAGATAACCCCTCAAGAAAAATGATTTGGCACTTTATGCTTAGAATAATTATAACTACCACCTGCAAAAAAAATATAAGTGGTCTTTTGATTTGAATGCTTACAATTTTCCAAAATAAGGTTGATCAAAGTGTGTTCACTACAATACAATTACCAAAACTTGTCAAAAAAAATTGATATGTTGAAAGTATAATTGTTTCTCACAATGACTACAAATTGATAACACCACTGCGTGGTACATAAAAATATATACACTTTTAAAATAAATTGCATATGAAAACTTGATTTTGTATGAGCCTAACAAAGCCTTGGAAGTTCCAAAATTAGGAATGACTCAACAACACCTATGACAAATTAATTTTTCTAAAATATTGATACATCAAAATTAGAACCCGTTTTCACTACTATGTATGACATAACAAATAGCGCAGATACAGAAAATTGCTTTTGCAAAGGATGCCTTGAACCCAATTTATGAGCCTTTGAAGTTGATTGCAAATTCAAAAGCTCCATTAGAGAGGGAGGAAAGTTTTTAGGCACCTACTGACATTAGCATGGCTTTAGTAGGGAACATTCTCTAGGTTAGCAAGAATATGTTTCTTGCCAAAATATTTGACAAAATATTCTCGGGCTAATTAAATCTTAAAATGATCCTACAATATTGTTTCGTCGGTTGGAAAAAATCTTGACAGAATCTTAGTATCATACTATACTATTTGATAGGATATTTTTTAATCTTTCACAGTAAGCATAATTTTCTAGATCTAATAAGATATTCCTAATGAAATATTCTATTGATGATTTAGGCTGGGTTAGTTTCAGCTATCGGCTCAAGAAGGGGGATTGAAGATCACAACGTGGTAATGTATAGGTGAGTGATTATGGTTGTTGGGTAATTGGGTTCATAGAATTTTTATTTTTTTTAAAATAAAAAAAAAAAAATTATTTATTTTTAAATACTACAAGATATTATTTGTTCAATTATTTTTTAAAAATAAAATTTTGTATAAGTAATTTTTTTTTAAAATCATATTAGACTTGGTAGCTTGGGTTGTTCGATTATCCATACTAATAGAATTTTTCCTCAAAAATGACTTTGTTATAAAATCAAAATTTTGATAATTGATCTATACAATTTAAAGCCTTTTGAGCATGATGGTAGGTTAGTTTTGACCCAAAAATGTTAAAAAATGATAGCTAACTTTTGGATTTGAAAATTATCTCCAATCATTTAAGTCTTGCATATTTGGCCTACATTGTCCAATTGGGACATAATCTAACTTTCTCAAGCAATCCAAATGTAATGGTAATCTTAGATATGATGCAACAAGCTCCTAAAATATATCTAAAATACAAAGTAAAAAGAGGAAAATCCTTGAATTTGATTTCTATCACACTACTTAGATTCTCTAGATCATCCAACAATGCAAAATAAGAGCATACTCAATCCTTCAAGAAAATGTGTAAGACTTGCACTCAAGATATACTAAAAGACTAACCAAAGGTACTCAATTTGCTTTGATACCATGTAATATTTAGCTATGAAGATAACACCCAAGATCTAGAGGTGTAATGGAAAGCATACAATAATCACAAGATCAATATGACAAGCTTAAAATATATTCCTATCAATGGATGCACACAAAATCGATATTTAAAGTATCATAGACCATTGTTTATATAGGACAAGGTGAGAAATAGGATAATATAAGATGGTGATAAGTGTCTTAAAATATTATGATCTATATAAAACTTGTGATAAGATACGGAAATATCACATGTAAATTGATAAGAATCCCATGTGTACCCTAATTAAGTTTAAGTTATAAGATGTGAAAGTGGCCTAATATTGAAACTAGTTAGGTAATATGCCTATTCACATTGGTAATTGAGCTTGAGAATTTTACATTATAGTGTTTATATTTAAGTAGTTCAAATATAATAGTGCGATTTTCATATTAACGTTCATTTATATTTAGGTTTCTGTTTACTAAATTAATTCAAGCATATTGATAAATAATAAAATTTTCTATGAAGTAGAACTTATGGGGCCTTTACTTATCCTATTCATATGCATCAATATATATTTATTAACATTTGATCTATTTGTGCATACTTCCTCATACATATTGTACTTATTGTATTCATTGTATTTAGATTTTTATTACCACATATAGCTCACTACTTTGTTATCCTAGGCCATTCTTATGGTTGTCAAAGTGATCTTAGGTCCATGGATTCAACTTTGGAATTTCTTAAACTAAGATAAAAATTTGGTCGATTCTTGTTTATTTCACTAGTTGTTGTGAGTGTACCAAATGTGTATGCATGATTTGTTTCTCTGTGTCAATATTTAAAGACATTCAATTACATTGATATCATATACTCTTATATTCAAGAATATCATCTCTCATTTAATATTATATAAGAATTTGAGGAGCAATTATTAGAACACTTAAATTTGTTGCACTAAAGAAATTATCATTGACATATTCATCGAGAAAATTTGCATGATATTTTTACTAATAAAACTAGCCTTTTCCAAGGGTTAACTTGGCAGGAAGTCTACAACCTCAAAGATAATGAGGAAACCTCTAGGGAGAATTCAGAGGATGATGATTTTTAGGTGGAAGATGAAGACCCAGAAGAAAATTTTGAAGATGAGATGGAGGAAGAAAGTGAAAAGGAAGAGGACAATGAAAAGGAAGAGGATTAGGATAACTCTAACCAAAACCCGTTGGCTCCCAACTATCTAGATAATGAGGAAATGGTCCCCTATTCTCAAGAACCTCCACTTGAAAATGAAAATAATAAGGATATGCTTGAGCATTTGAAGGAGTTAAAATGGAGAATTGTTAACCTAGAGGAGAAGAATGTGGAATACAAAAAGGATTTTGACAATATCAGTAATGCCTTCAGCAAGAAGCTGGCAAAACAGGGTAAGGAGGTGAAAGATGCTGATGATGGAGATTGGTAGATGGACACCTGGGAACCTCAAAATAGATAGTCTCCAAAGGAACTAGAACTTGATAAAGAAGGATTAGCTTCTCTTTGGTTTTTTTTGCTTAGGTTCTTTGTTGTGTTTTGTTATGATATGAAAATGGTTTATATGTTGGGCTTGCATGCCATTATATTTGGACTAATTATGCTAAACTTTGATAATGTTATGTTTGTTATAGACATATATTATGATATTAGTGAGATAGGTATATGGAAACTTGTTAGACTTAACAGGTTATGCTATAGGGATATGAAGATTTTTATTACTTTTGATATGGGGGCTCTGATTCTATGTTTTGTGGGATGGTTGTTCTCAGCTGGGGTTAATGTTGATGTGTGGTAATCTTGTTGTTTCATAGGTTCAGGGCCTTCTCCCTACTTATATAATCAAAAACTTAGGAGAACATGTATCCTACAAATTTAATAACTCTCTAAAAGTATTTTAAACACTAGTAGACCTTATAGGAAACAAGTATTGACAAAAATCAATGAATTAAGAAATAAAATGTGTAGGTTTAGTTGAGCATCAAATATATGAATCAAAGGATATATTTATGAATATAAAAAATATATAAAGATACAAAATCAATTTTAAAAAGTCATTACCATTACTTTTCTATTTTAGATGATATTTTTGTTTCCCAATTTAAATTATTTTGATTTCATATGGTCCAATTTGAAAAAAAAAATAGACTATCGAGATTCTCAATAGAATCAATAACACTATCTTTCATCTAATATGCTTTATACAAATTTCTAAAAAGCAACACTATATCTTCCATCTAATATGCTTTATACACATTTCTAAATCAAACATATCCAAGCCTCTATTTTGTCCGCAGGCTCCCCGAATTACATTACAGCTTCCACTGCGCATACATTTTAAACGACTCTAATAATAGTTTAGCTTTTATTATACTTAAAAAGTAATAAAATATTCGTACAAATGAAACATTATAAATAATAATAACAACAATAATTACAGGGTTTTAGGCTGTTGGTTTCATGTTTTTGAATATTTGGTAACGAAAGAACACTTTTAAACTATTGCGCATAATGAGAGAATAACAATATGTTGCACGGATCGCATTATCTGAATATGTATGCGTTGACAACATCATACTAGTCTAATGAAAACACATGAATTGGAACAACTTACAAGCTCATAGAACTAAAACTATCAGACATATACAACTGAAACTTCTTAATGGAAGTTATAAACATCTAGAACGAGGAACTTTGACTGTCAGATGCCAATGTTCTTGTGGGATTGGTATTCTCCAGGAGTTCTGATATGGTGGCTGTAAAATTGGAACCAGCTGCACCTCCCACCAAAGATGTCTTGAGGCTCTCCAAGGCATTGCATACATCTCTTATGGAAGGTCTTTCTCTAGGTGATTCACTACTACAAAGCAAACCAACATGAATCAAAGAAATTAGATAATTGTTGTCTTCCATGTTTTCACCCACTATCAGCCCGCTATCAACAATTTCTGCCAGTCTGTTTGGGAAAGCTGAGCTCACCCACTTTTGCAAGGTCATGTCTCCCACAAACATGTCATCACTTGGCCTCTTCCTTGTAACCATCTCTAATATCAGAATTCCACAGCTATAAACATCTCCCTTAATAGAGGCATTTCCACCCAGTCCATATTCTACAATCAATTTTACTCATTAACTTCATAAAAAGCTAATAAACAAAATGATAATGCCAGTGTAATAAAAACGCAATTTGAGTTTTACCTGGAGCAATATATCCAATAGATCCTTTAAGTGCAAATGTTGTTGTACTGAGTGAATCCATGGAATTTTTTGTAGTTAAACGGGAAATACCAAAATCATTGACAAGGGCTGTCATGTTGGCATCCAAGAGCACATTGCTAGGTCTTAAGTCACAGTGTACAATTTGCAGAGGACAATCATGATGTACAATTTGCAGAGGACAATCATGATGTAAATATTCCAAGCCATGGGCTACATCTACAGCAATGCTTAAACACTCACTCAATCCGAATTTACAAAAGCCTTCATCATCATCCCTGTCAGGGTGCAAATGTCTTTCCAAGCTCCCATTACATGCAAATTCAAGAACCAAACCTTTCAAATTAGGGTAGAAGAATGCACTTATGATTCTAATGAGGTTACGGTGCCGAATCCTCCCTAACAATTTGCACTCTCTCTTAAAACCCTTAAGAGCTTCTTCATTTTATAAATGACGAGTCTTGATGGCAATTATCCTACCATCCCTCAAGATGCCTTTGTACACAGATCCAAAGTTACCCACTCCTAGCAAGTTTGACTCATCAAATCCAGATGTTGCAAGCACAAGATCTTGATAAGAAAATTTTGGATAGCTGAGCCTTTGAAAAATAAAGATTGAGGGACGGACTAGCTGCCTTGAAAGTCTATGCCTCCATAGAATTCATAAAATGAACAAGCATAATACAAATACAATGGTTCCAACAACTGATAACACTATTTTTTTAAGCAGGGGATGTTTTTCCTGTCTCCGATTTGAGCATGGAGGCAATGAATATTTTTTTGTGCCACATAGGCCGGGGTTTCCCATAAACAATATTACAACAGTTCTATTTGGAAACAATCCTACTTCTGCAATCTTCCCTGACAAATTATTGAAAGAAAGATCCATTTCTTGGAGATTTTTTAATTTGGAGAGTGAATTTGGTATTGGACCTACAAAGGTGTTGTGGGACAGATTTAGACGCTCTAATGCTGTGCAGTCTCCTAGAGATTTTGGAATGACCCCACTTAGTTGATTTCCAGAGATATCTATGGCTTGAGCCATTACAATTTTACTCATCTCTCGTGGCAAAGACCCTTCCAGAGAATTCCATGAAAGATTGAGGTAGAATGCCAGATTTTTAAGGCTGGCAATGACTTCACCAGGTATCGTGCCCCCTAGTTTTTTGTAGGATAAGTCGAGGAGCTCCAACTTCTGACATCCCTCCAAACTAACGGGGATCTCCCCTGATAACTTGTTGTGGTGGAGAAAGAGACGTCTCAACTGCTGGGAGTGACAAAGAGAATCTGCTATTTTTCCAGATAACTGATTGTGATGAAGAGATAATAGTCCTAGATGTTGCATTTGACCTATCTCACTTGGAATGGTTCCTTCTAAATTGTTCCTAGGCAAATACAATACTTCCAACAAATGGAGTCTTTTAATTCCACAAGGAATATTGCCGCTGAAAATATTGTTGGCTAAATCTAAGAAGGTTAAGTTTGTCAGATTGACAATCTGTTCTGGTATATTCCCGCTTACCATGTTTCCTGATAAACTCAGCTTATTGAGATTGGAAGACAGTTGGCCTATGGATGGAGGCAATTTACCAGTGAATCGATTATTTCCTATATATATTTCTTGCAAGCGGGAGGAATTTGTGAGAGCAGTGAGAAAGCCCAAACTCTTACTGCTATCACTAACAAGTTGATTGGTGTGTAGGTAAAGATTGGTGAGAAAGTTCAACTTACCTAGCTCTATTGGAACCGTTCCACCGAGCTGGTTTGTATTTAAAAGTAGTACTTCGAGACGGGAACAATTTCCCAAGGAGCTTGGGATGTTTCCACTAAGCTGATTTCTCCATAAACTAAGGTATTCCAAATTGGGGAGCCTGGTTCCAATTTCCCATGGAATATTTCCTCGAATCTGGTTTATAGATAAATCTAATCGATTAAACTTTGAAAGATTTGTTAAAGAACTAGGAATGGTGTCTGATAGGTTATTTTCAAAAAATTCAAACTCCACTACGTTAGTGAGCATTCCCAGTTCAAGAGGAATGGGGCCTTGGAGATGGTTTTGTCCCAAGTTCAAATAAGTCAAGGCTGACAGATTTCCTAAAGAACTGGAAATGGGACCATTGAGCTTATTTCCCTCCAAATCTAATTCAATTAAGGTGGACAGATTTTCGAAAGAGGGTGGAATGGTACCTGAGAGACTATTAACGGCCAAGTAGAGGTACTTCAAACTTGTGAGGAGATTGAGCTCAGGCGGAATGTGTTAGGATGAAGAAACGAATTGAAAATAGCAGATAAACAGAATTAAATAATGCACGACACAAACAAGTAAGACACACAGATTTATCGTGGTTTGGCAATTGCCTACATCAACACTTGAAACAGGGGAATCAATCTATTAATCACCAATTTGGTTTTACACATACACAGCTGCAATCAGCTCCAGCAATTAATTTCTAGAAAAGAATTACAATCAGCTCTTAAAGAGCTTGCAAAGAGAATATGAATAGCCAAGAGTTTTGGCGGAAAAAGGAAGGAGTCCATTGGACTTCACTTCCAACAATCTCCCACTGAAGACCAACGAACTGCTGCAACAAGTCGATTCCCCCACTCAGTCCTGCTATCAGTTATTGGAAAGGCCGAGAGAAGCTTGACAGAAATCGAACTTCTCCCACTTAACCACTTTAGTGAGCACGTCAGCTGGATTCAGGTCGGTATGAATCTTATCTACATGAAACTTGCCTTCTTTGACCATATGGCGAACATAATGACTGTAAACATCAACATGTTTTGACCGTGGCTGAGATGTTTGATGTTTAGTCATGAAAATGGCATTGTTGTTATCACAAAAAAAAGAAAAATCTAATTGCTTCAAACCCAACTTGCTGAACAAGAGTTGCAGCCATGCCATCTTTTTTGCTCCCTCAGAAAGAGCTATGTATTCAACCTCCGTAGTTGATTAAGCAACTGCATGTTGCAATTTTGAAGCCCAACTAATCGCTACCCCGACAAATGTGAAGCATAACAAGAAGTAGACTTTCTTTTGTCTAAGTCACCGGCAAAATCAGAATCGGTAAACCCTTGCAAAACTGCCTTGTCCTTTCCAAACCATAAACAAAAATCAGAAGTACCCTTGAGATACCTCAAGATATGTTTGACCGCCTCCCAATGTGATTTGCTTGGGTTAGCCATAAATCTGCTCACCAATCCTATGACATGAGCAATGTCCGGTCGAGTAGACACCATAGCATACATGAGGCTTCCAACTAAAAATTTGTATGGAATTTTATCCATAAACTCCTTATCTTCTTGTGTTTTAGGACACAATTGAGAAGACAAATGAAAATGAGAGGCTAAGGGTACACAAACAGAATTAGCATCTGCCATACCAAATCTGTCAAAGACTTTTTTAATGTAGTCTTGCTGAGATAGTTTGAGTTCTCTCTTTTTTCTATCCCGAAAAATAGTCATTCCTAGGATCTTCTTTGCTACCCCTAAATCTGTCATGGAAAATTCCTTTGCTAAGTGAGTTTTAAGTTCACTCACAATCCTCATGCTTGTGTCAGCCACTAGCATATCATCCACATAAAGGAGAAGAATGACAAATTCGCCATTAGGAAGCTTCTTGTAATAGATAGAAGGATCAGACTCACTGCAAGTAAACTTGTGATCAATCATGAAATTGTCAAATTTAAGATACTACTACTGGGGGGCTTGCTTAAGCCCATACAAATTGCATTTCAATCTGCAATAAAGGTGTTCCTGCCCCTTTTTAATGAACCCTTCCAGCTGATGCATAAATAGTTCCTCATCAAGATCACCATGGAGAAATGTCGTCTTCACATCCAACTGTTCAAGTTCAAGATCCCAGGCTACAACTAAGCCCAATACTGCTTGGATGGTAGTCATTTTAACTACTGGCAAGAAAATTTCATTGAAGTCGAGGTCTTGCTGTTCAGAATATCCCTTTACAACCAGTCTTGCTCAAAATATTTTGTGACCATCGGCTTCATCTTTTTGTTTATACACCCATTTATTTCTTAATGCCTTTCTGTTAGGCGGAAGTGGCACCAAATCCCATGTTTGATTTCTCACTAGTGCGTCCACTTCTTCGCACATTGCAGCGTGCCAGTTATCATGGTCTGCATTTTTACAAGCTTCTTTGTATGTTGCAGGCTCTGTTTGATTAGAGATGAGCAAAGAAGGTTCAACTTCTTCACAAAATAGTAAATCATAATCAAAGAACTTTACAGGGGGTTGCCTCTGTCTGGTTGATTTCCTCAATTGACTCTCTGTTTCAATAGTAGATTCATTCAATTTTTGTAATCCCTATTGATGCAAACTCATATCTCTCCCATAATTAATTGGCCTAGTAATTTTATTGACCTATGGATTTTTGTCCACATTGGATGCAGACAAATCGTGGGAAAGAGGACCTGCAGAAGCATCGTGCTCTACCTGCAATGACTGTTTGTGCAGGGAGCTGGGTCTGTGGGAGGGGGCTGCCACATCACCATCAACAGTTTGGATGCACGATGGTGGCAGAGACTCCATAACTATAGGTGAGTGCAGGAGACGGGGCGGTGGAGAGGCCATGGCATGAGAGTAGGCGGGGAGCTCACGAGAGAGAGCCTGCGGAGAGGGGAAGGAAGCTGTGGGGGGCTCGAGGGAAGCCTGCAGCATTGGCAGGTCATGCGAGGAGTGAGGGGAGACACATGCTTGGGGAGGCTTCCATGGAGGTGGGTGTGCGGACTGCTTAGCATGTCGTGAGGGAATGAAGACAAATTTTGCAGGATATGGTGGATTTGTAGACCACCGTGGAGTGTGCCCAGCCAAATGGGAATAGTGTGAGCCAAAATGCTCACCGTAAGAATGCTCTTCTGAGTTTCCTATGACATGAGTGCTATTTAGGGGAGGATATGCTCTGTTCTATAGACCCCCAATTTCATAATTGAAAGATACCAAATATTATCGGCACTCACTTCATCATTCTCAGACTGAGAATTATATTCAACTGATGTAGATGTCATAGGAGCTCCCACTAAATGAGAGATCGAAGGCAAAGCACTGGTAGTCGAATTCTAAAATAGAGACATATGTAGGGACATATTCTGTCTCTGATTTATTTGCATCTTGTAGTGCGGGAAAGGAGGTTTCATGAAAAACTACATCCCTATTGCGAACAATCCTTTTGTGAACTGAATCCCACAGTCTGAAACTAAACCGCTCTTCTCCATACCCCACAAAGATACATTTCAGCGACTTTGGATCCAATTTCATTCGCTTTTCCTTGGGTATATGCGAAAAGGATTCGCATCCAAACACATGAAGATGTGAGTATGAAATCCTCTTCCCTTGCCATTCATCTTCCGGAATACCAAAATCCAATTCAGATGATAGACTTCAGTTGATTAAATACACTGTTGTGTTACATGCTTCTGCCCAAAATTCTTTGCCTAAACCTGCATTAGACAACATACATCGTTCCTTTTCAAGAATTGTTCTATTCATCCTCTCGGCTGCACCGTTTTCTTGAGGAGTGAAAGGAACAACCTTGATTCTTCTAATCCCATTATCAGCACAAAAATCATCAAATTCATGTGAACAAAATTCCCCACCATTATCGGTTTGTAAGCATTTAATCCTATGCCCAATCTAATTTTCAACTAAAGCCTTGAAAATTTTTAATTTGAAAATACTTCAGATTTCCTAGAAAGCATTTAAATCCATACTTTTCTTGTACAATCATCAAGAAATGTTACAAATTAGTTAGCTCCTCCAATGGAGGTTACCTCGGTCGGTCCAAAAACATCCGAGTATACAAGCTCCAACGGTGTTGTCTTTGTGTCATGCCCTCCTTTCAAAAAACTGACTCTCTTTTGTTTGTCATAAAGACAATGTTCACAAAAGGCTAAGTCCACAAGTCTGAGGCCCGATAGCTGATTTCTTGTATGCATAACATGGAGACCTTTCTTGCTAATGTGCCCAAGTCTTTGATGTCAAAGATCCACTTTGCTGTCCTCAATCACCATTGCAGCTCCCACTTCACCATGAGTCTTAAATATGTATAGGCTTCCCACTTTATTACCATTTGCAATCAGCATGGTACCATGGGTTACTTTCCATGTATCCAGGAGAAAATTAACATTAAGACCTTGACCAAAGAGCTGTCCAACGGATATCAAATTTCGCTTCAATTTTGGGAATTGGTGAACATCTTTGAGTAGCCATGTTTTACCACATTCTAATGGTAGCAATACATCCCCTTTGCTTGTAATTTCACAAGCTTTGTTATCTCCTAAGAAAACATTTCCAAAATGACCTTCATGGTAGTTAATGAATGCTTCAAGATATGAGGTAGCATGATAGGAGGCACCGGAATCAAGCACCCATGAATCCAGAGTAGTGTCGGTTGTTGAAAGGATTAATACACTATCATCTTTATCATAAATTGTATTTGCTTCATTGACCTGCACTCTCTCTTGTGCCCTTTTGAAGTTTCTACAATCCTTTTTCACATGACCAACTTTGCCACAAAACCAACATTCACCATTTTTGTTTCTAGCCTTTGATCTCTTTGCTGATTTCGAACGTCTATGGTAATTATTTCTACCTCTATTATGACTTCTACCTCTATTATTGGTGCTGACCACCATTAAGGCTTCACTGGATGAAGGTTCATCATTCTTTCTTCTCAAATCCTCGCTGAGAAGAGTAGCTGCTACATCATTAAAAACCAACTTATTTTTACCGGATATAGATGTGCTAACTGCTGTTACAACACCATCCCAACTTCTTGGTAAAGAACATAATAACAAAACAACCTTGCTTTCATCATCTTGTGTCATCCCCACCGAAGTTGCTTGACTAATCAATGTATTGAATTCATTGATGTGGTTTGCCATAGTACAACCTTCCTTCATTTTTAGTTTGTACAAGCGCTTCATAATATAAACTTTATTTGCAGTCAACACCATTTCATACATGGCTGAGAGTCTATCCCATACATCTTTTTTTGTTGCATCACCCGTGACATTGAAGAGAACATTATTGGACAGCGAGAGAAAAATTGTCGCTCTCGCCTTCTTGTCCAATTTTTTCCATTCTTCATCAGCCATCCTAGCTGGTTTCTTTGCTTTCCCTTCAAGTGCGAGTGAAAGGTCTTACTTTATCAGCAAAGACTCCATCTGCATTTTCCATAACCCGAAGCTCTGAACAGAGAACTTCTCTATCTTTGATTCTTCCATGATTCTGGAAATTCAAACACCAAAATATAAACAGCAATCTAACCTCGCTCAGATACCAATTGTTAGGATGAAGAAACGAATTGAAAACATCAGATAAACAAAATTAAATAACGTACAACACAAACAAGTAAGACACACAGATTTATCATTGGTTCAGCAATTGCCTACATCCACACTTGAAGCAGGGGAATCAATCTATTAATCACCAATCTGGTTTTACACATACATAGTTGCAATCAACTCCAGCAATTAATTTCTACAAATGAATTACAATCAGCTCTTAAAGTGCTTGCAAAGAGAATATGAATAGCCAAGAGTTTTGGTGGAGAAAGGAAGGAGTCCGTTGGACTTCACTTCCAATAGAATGGTGCCATGTAGTTGGCTATAGGAGAGTGCCAGTAAATACAAATGGTGGCAAGCAGACAAAGAGGGTGGAATGGTCCCTTGTAATTGATTGTCGTATAGCGAGAGTATCCATAGATTTGGGAGTTGGCCGAGTTGAGGTGGAATTGTACCAATGAAGTAATTGTGGGACAGATCAAGAGATCGAAGAGAGTAGAAATTCCTAAGCACGAGAGAGATGGTGCCATCTAAACTCATTAGGCTTAAATTGCTAGCATGGACAGAGTGACAATTGTAATGACATGTGATGGCAGACCAGTTGCAAAAGTGGTGAAGGGGAGTCTAGTCGGGCAGAGAAGTGTCATTCTTTGAAATGACAGCTTTGAATCTGAACAACAATTCTTCTTGTTGATGATAATGATGAGAATGAGGAAGAGTGGAGATTAGAAATACAGAAAGCAATAAAATTAACAAGAAAAGAGCAGCCATGGTAGAGCAAACTAGTGTGAGGTAGGGGAACACAGAAGGCAAGTAATTGAATAGAATAGAATGGAGGAGGAAAAAATAAATAGATAAGGGAGATTGGTGCTTACAAATTAGAGTGAGGCCCGCAACATTAAAATTAATTTAAGTTGATTTGGACAAAATTAATTTCCTTCTTCCATATGGGATCGTCTGATTTGCCCCTCTCTAAATTATTGTTTAACAAAATATTTTATTATTATTTGGAAATTCTTATGTGAATTATTCTTTCTTTTTGTATTCAATCATAACAAAGATGATTTTTTAATAAAGTATAATTTTTATGTTGATTTTATATTATTTTAAAATGATCAATATTAAATAATTATTTTTAATAAAATTATTTATTATTTTTTGTCAAATGGACAAGCTGATAAATATCCATTCGTTGATTTTTGTTAATCTTGATTTAACCATTAACAATCCAAACACTTAACCATCACACTACAAGATGAACCTAATTTTTATATTTGTTATTATTATATTTTATGTTTTATAACTACATTGTTAAATAAAAAATAATATAATATATAAAGTTATTATATTTTTAATGAAGATGATTTGAATTCAACACCATCTAGGTGCTACAACATGGAATTTGTCATTAAACAAAATGTCCTTATATAGTTAAATTATATTTAAATTCACATTATGTGGAATAGCTTTATATGTCTGATTACTTTATCATTTCACTTGCCCTTTGAAGGAGAATGAGTGTTATTATTATTTCAAATGATTAAGTTGACACCTACCTCACAACATGATTGTTTAAAGCTTGTAGGTACTATCATTTCTTTGCAAATAGAAACTAACAATTATTAACTACCATATGGTAGTTCGCTATATGTAGTAAGGCAACAATTGTGAGATCTTGCCAAGATCAAGGGCACAATGAAAAGCACAAAATAGAGACAATAGTATGACAAGAACAAACTGTATTCTCATCAATATACAAATGATCAAATGGATTAATCAATACAATGAATATAGGCCTACATATATAGGCAAGGCCAAAAGGATATGTGAGCACACAATCATGACATGTGGTTGAATGAGAAACAAGGGTAGGTAAGAAAAAGTAGGGGTAGGTAGGAGAAATAATATAATATTCCACAAGAGGTGGATGACCCACTGAATGTGGAGTGTAACAGCAAGATAAGACCACAAAAGGTGGAATTTCTCCTACAAGCTACATCCCTATGTGCACACTTCCCTAAGTGTCTCATATCCAAACTACGATGAGACGCATTATCCTAAGTTAACTTAAGTCAAGTGTAATCATATCCTATAAGAATAAATAATTACACCAACACCCCTCCTTAAGTTTAACTTAGGGGAATGAAGACTCAAGTCAACAATGCAAGATGGGTCTCGGCTACTAGGCCATGATAGGTACCCATGTACAATATGCAAATGCAAGAAAACCTATGCAATGCAATCTCTCACAAATGGAGAAAGGGAGAAAACCCAATGGGAAAAAAATCCCCCCCAAAAGAGAGATAAATGTACAAAAGACTCTCAAAGAAGAACGACAAAACCTCAAAGAGCAAAAAGCCCCCCCCCCATAAGAGAGGAAGGAGAAGTTAACTGAACCCCCCTAATGAAACATCCCACACCCCCAAGAGAGCTCGCAATTGCTGGAACTTACTCTCGGTGAAGGGTTTAGTGAATATGTTTGCAACCTGCTCCACTGTAGGACAATACTGCAAACCAATGACCTGCTCTTGAATCAACTCTCGGATGTAGTGCATATGAATCTCGATGTGTTTGGTTTGCTGATGTTGAATCGGGTTCTTCAAGATTGCAATAGCACTTTGATTGTCACAATGTAGAACTATCGGTCGTGGAGTGGAGAACCCAAACTCTGTGAGAATATGTTGAAGCCAAATAGTCTCAGTCGCTGCATTAACAGCCCCTCGATACTCAACCTCAGTTGAAGAGAGAGAAATAGCATGCTGCTTCTTGCTCTGCCAACAAATGGGGCCTGAACCAAGGTGGAAGCTGTAACCAGAAGTAGACTTACGATCATCAAGATCGCCAGCCCAATCGGAGTCTATCTATCCAACCAAGCAAAGTCTTGTGCCTGCTGCATAGTGAATCCCATAATGATGTGTGCCCTGGATGTAGTGTAGGATGCGTTTGGCGACTTTCCAATGTAGTTCATGTGGTTCCTGCATGAAGCAGGAAACCGTGCAAATGACAAATGAAATGTTAGGTTGTGTATGAGTCAAGTAGATGAGAGTACCCACACGCTAACGATACAATGTGGCATCAACTAGTGGAGAAGAGAACTTAACCTCAAGCTTGACTTTTGAAAGAAAGAGAGTCGATAGAGGCTTACAATCAGCGATATGAAAGCGTGCAAGTAGATCAACAACATACTTGGGCTGCGAAAGTATAATCCTAGAAGGTGACTGTGAAATCTCTATCCCAAGAAAGTAGTACAAAAGATCCAAGTCAGTCATAGCAAATTTTTCCTGCAAAGCAAATTTGACACTGCTAATGATGGATGAGGTGCTCCCTGTAATGATCAAATCATCAACATAGAGCACAAGTATTAAGTGTGAGTCATCCTGACGCAAGATTTAGACATTCGGATCAAAATGACACCTGGTGAACCCTACTGAGAGAAGGAAGGAATCCGTCTTGGCATACCAAGCTCTAGGGGCCTACTTAAGGCCATAGAGAGATTTCCTCAGTCTGCAAACCAATGAAGAATCTTGGATGAAACCCTGTGGCTGCTCAATATATATCTCCTGATCAAGATCCCCATGAAGAAAACCACTCTTGACATCCATTTGATGTACAGCCCAACCATGAGTTGCAACAATAGAAAATTTCAAGCGAATGGAGTTCATCTTGGCTACGGGCGCAAAGGTCTCAGTATATTCAACACCTAGAACTTGTGAGAAACCTTTCGCAACAATTCAAGCCTTATACTTATCCACACTACCATCCACGAAAAACTTGGTCCAATAGATCCACTTACATCGAACCATCTTTCTCCCCTTAGGGAGAGGGACTAACTCCCATGTGTTGTTCCTCATCAAGGAAGTATACTCTTCCTCCATAGCTTGGTCCCACTCGGGAACCCTTGATGTTTCCTAAAATGTCCATGGATTGGAAGCGGTAGCAATGTATTCATGTGGAAGGTCGTGATGTTGTGATCGAGTCCTCTGTGTATCTGAAGGATCCCCAACAAGAGAACCCGCTTACTCAAGTGTCTGACAAGCCCAACGAGGTCTAGGTGGAGGTGGAGAATGAGGCTCCTCAACTACAAGTGGACCTTGCAGAGGTGTAACCTTGCGAGTCGGAGTTGAAGGAGTCTCAC
Organism: Cryptomeria japonica; assembly: GCF_030272615.1. Lineage (NCBI taxonomy): Eukaryota > Viridiplantae > Streptophyta > Pinopsida > Cupressales > Cupressaceae > Cryptomeria > Cryptomeria japonica. The sequence continues at coordinate 794,860,387 of NC_081409.1, read as the reverse complement.
CACCTAAATCACTCTCATCACTATCCACAATGGAAGAAGGTAGATGAGGAAGAGAGGCTAAGCTAGGAGAGCTTTCCTTGAAATGAACACTCCTCTCAATAAACATATCATTTGTCTCATGATCCATCAATCGATATGCCTTAACAGCCTCAGGATATCCAACAAAAATACAAGGCCTACTCTAAGGTTCCAATGCCTTGCATTTCTGCGGAGGAATGTGAACCCATGCTGGACACCCAAAGACTCTCAAATGTCTCACAACCAGTTTCCTACCAGCCCAAACCTCAAAAGGAGTAATATGTATCAAAGCTTTGTGAGGAACCCAATTTTGGATGTGTGTGGCACAACTGATAGCCTCTAACCAAAAGGCGGGATCAAGAGAATGTGCATGTATCATATAGCTAGACATTTCCTTGAGAGTTCTATTCTTATGTTCTGCAACTCCATTCTGTTGTGGAGTGTACGCAACTGAATGTTGAAGATCAATCCCCTCAAATGTACAAAAATTCTCAACTCTTTTGCTCACATATTCCCTTCCATTATCTGTGTGAAATATCTTGACCACTTTCCCTAATTGCTTCTGCACATGAACCTTGAAGTCTAGAAATCTGTCAAACACTCCACTCTTATGAACAAGAAAATAGACCCAAGTGAAGCGGGAGTAGTCATCAATGAAGGTGAGGATATAGTGGGCCCTACTAAATGAAGGTGATCGAAATGAACCTGCTACATCCTTGTGAACAAGTTGAAGAACTTCCAAAGTCCTCTAAGCTTTCCCCTTATCAAACTTCTCCTCAGGATGCTTGCCCATGGATCATCCTTAACATACACCCTCTAAAAAACTGATTTGAGGTAGACCTCTGACCATGTCTTTAGTGCTAAGCTGCTCAAGATAGCGGTAGTTGAGGTGACCAAACAACTCATGCCATAACTTACTTTCTGAATTTGAATGAGTAAGAAAGGCCCTAGAAGGAGAACTTGGCACAAAGTGGGAGAATGAATAAATTCTTGAGTTGTCATTGACTTTTCCCACTGCTACCAAGGCATCATTATCAAGTTCTTTTACCACAATTGAATCAGGTGTAAACTCAACCTTTTTCCCATTCCCATAGTGAGTGATTTGGAAGATAGAGGGAAAATTGTGGAAAAGTTAAGAACATAAAGAACATTCTCAAATGTTCCATCATCCATGTCAACCGAACCTTTCCCTTCAACCTCAACTTGAGTATCATCACCTATGTAAATGTGAACTACCTTCGATGGCTCCAATGAAGAATACTACTCCTTTGTAGAACCCATGTGATAAGAGCCACCCAAGTCAAGTATCCACTATTTTGAAGAACCTGTTTTAGCCACAAATGCTTGCCCTTTTCCCTTAGACTGTGAGGAAGTGGAAGGAGATGAATCCTTCTTGTTGTAGGCGGATGGAAAATTGATTTTGTTCTTCCTAAGAAGATTTGTCAACTCATCAACTTGCTTGGCGTGGTATCGATGCTCATCATGACCATACTTCTTGCAATAAGCACAAGTTGGTTTATCCTTCTTAGGTGGAATCCCCTTCTTGGAAGAGGATTAAAAATTGCCTTGTGATGGAGAGGATGATTGTCCTTTTTCATGTTGTGGCTTTGACTTAGATTGCTTCTTCTTCTTGTTGGAATCTTTGCCTTGACTCCCTTGACTCCCTTGATTAGCCACCAAAGCCTTGGACTTTGAAGACTTGAGAATCCCCATATTCAACAACTTAGATTGTTCCAACATCAACATTTCTGTGAAAGCATCAAATGAAGGCATAGTATAAGAACTCCCCACTGTCAAACGATGAATTTGGAAGCTAGAAACAAATGCTGCATATTCAGGTGAAAGCTTGTTCAACAAGTTGAACATCAACTGAGCATCCTTTTTGTCAATTCCACAATCGTTAAGCTTTTCTCTTAGCTCATTTGCTTTGGTGACATAATCTTGGATTGTATCAAAACTCTTGGGATCCAAGTTGGTGAGCTCATTGTCAATCTTGTAGCCTCTGATTTCATCAACTTGACCATACAATTTCTGAAAGATTTCCCAAGCCTCTTTGATTTTAGAACACTTCTCAATGTGAAAAATGAGGTCATCTGATACATACTTATGCAAAGTTCCAAAAGCCATGCAATTCTTAGTGAGCCATCCTAATGCTGCTATTTTTCCATCTATGTAATGCGTGAGCCCTCTTTCCATTAGTTTGCTCCATGCTTTAATTTTCCAAAATGCATAATTATGTGGAGTTAAAGGTAGAAATTTATGAGGACTCATAGCAACAAAAAATGAAAGAACACAAGGAAAGAGAGGCACAATCACACAAGATACTCCCCCAAAAAAATATTGTAGTCTACGAGACTTTTAAAATAGATGAATAACACTTTCATTTCTCTAGTCCAATAAAAAGGATAATGTTGAAAGATTTATGAAATATAGACCTATAAGAATGTGTAACACTGTCTATAAAATTATTTCAAAATTGGTTGTCAACTTATTTCAAAGAATCAAAAAGCCTTCATCATACGAAGAAAATTGTGGATGTTGTTTTGACAACCCATGAGATTCTCCACTCGATGGACAACAACAAGAAAATAGGTATGGATTTAAAATTGGATATTTGATAGAGTTTCAAAATCATACAGATTATCAAGGAATGTGTGGTTAACCCTAAATACTATTTTTTTGTAAATGGTATTCTCAGAGGTTTCTTCCCAAGTGAGAGAGGATTAAAGAAATATGACTTGTTCTTCCCTTAACTTTTTATCATTGTTGCTAAATTCCTTGGTTAAAATATTGAAATATTTATATCCCAAAAGGCCCTCAAAGGTGTGCAAGTTGCTTCCTCCCTCTCCCTCTCCTCATGTTAACAATTTATGGATGATACTATTCACTTTGGCTACTCCTGAATCCAAGAAGGCTAAAAATAGAAAACCTTCTTACATAGGTATACCCAAATATTATGACAACAAGATGATAATAAGAGTTTTTATTTATATATTGAACACTAAAGAGTGCTTGTAGAATGCAATTGTTAGTTTATTGGGTTTTCAAAAGGACATCCCACCTACTACTTACCTTGGGATCCACTTAATGAAAACAAGTAACCCTCACATTTATTTGTTTCTAGTAGGATGGAAGGGAAAACTTATGATTCATGCTAGGAAGTATCAACCCTAGAAATAATAACTTCAAAATATGGATTTTTACTATCTATCCTTATTCAAAATCCCCATCTTTGTGGTAGACTAGATCGAGAAAATCCAAAAAAAAATATTTTAGATATGGGTAGAGGAAAATAATTGATTGGCCTTAGTTAAATGGGATATTGTTTGCAAGCCTATGATTTGGGGTCATATAGAGCTTAGAAAGATGCAACCTTTCAATAAACCCCTATTAGTCAATATTGGTTTGAACCTACTCTTAATGGAAATTGATTGGAACAAAGTTACTCAAGTCAAATACTTTGGAGAAGAAACATATTCTCCTCTTCTCTTCTCAAGGGCTCTATTGTTTAGAATAATATGTTAAACTCTGAGAATGTACTAAACTAAGGAATTATATGGAATGTGGGAAACAAAAGAGGGATTAATTTTTGGAAGGATATATGGATCAACAACACTTCTTTACCAACAATTCCTTTCTTCATTGTTTTAGAATATCCCCTTACAATATTCTTTGTGTATATCAATTAGTGGGGGAGGGAGCCACAATAGAAATTTTTTGTTGAGAATTGTGTTTTCATTGATGTCAATGGTGTTAGTCAAAGATGTATGGTAACTTTTGTCAAGGTTTTATGTCAATGGCATTGATTATCATTATGTTCTTGTTGTTAAGGTGTCTAGAAGTTATAGCAATTTTAATTACTTCTGTCATGTTATAAACAATGCTTATATGGTCTAGAAAGATAAAATCTAGTTATGTTAGACATCTCTCTTATAGAATGTTAATATCAATTTATTAGTTCTAGTTGCTTAAGAAGGTTTGAAAGTTTATATGGTATGTTTCTAATGATTTTTTATCAAAAACTATAGGAAAAAACTATATCTATCCTAGAAAGTTACTTTATACCACTTTCTACGATAGTAATTTTCTATCTTGTGAATCGGAAGATAAGTAATTCTAGACACAGACAAATCTATTCAAGAACTTCATAGGTGGATCTCGAGAAGAAGGAAACTTAGGATCGACAATGTGACTATAGTGCAAGTTCACTATCCAAATTCAATTTTCTTGATGAATTCGCTTGAGTATTGCACTATCTACCAATAAGAGGAAGCATGCATGGAGTTTTACTCAAACTGGTAGAGTTCAAGTTTAGTAACACATAGTGTATCCCAACTCCTAGAGTAATGTGTGGGCTTTAGGATCTAGGAAAACTAAACGTTTTGATAAGAAACATTTTTGTGCCCTAATCATATATATTATAAATACGTTCTAGACTAACACGAGGAGGTAGTTATTATTGGAATATATATATATATATATATATATATATACACACACACACACACTAATCAGGTTCATTGCAATGTCTAGATGTATGTGAGTAGAAGATAACTATGGCATATGTTGTGCAAGACATCTACTCAATTTTTGCTTAATTGTGTGAAATAAAATACAAATCTCATACACATTGTAAATGTGTTCTAAAGAAGATCAAATATGAGAAATGTTGAAGATTAATATTTGTAGATCTACATAACATCTCTTTTGCATATCTTGTTCTAATCAATATTTGTATCTCATATTCTGATTTGGTGCTTAGTTAATTGGATTAAGGGATTGGTGTCTTTAGTAGGTTGACACCTATAAATATTCTAAGTTATCTATTATATTTATCAAGCTTAATCTGAGTAGTAGATCCAAGTAGCTATCCTCACCATGGTTTTCCCTTCAAGTTTTCAACATAAGTTTGGTGTTCTCGTGTGTTGATGTATGCCCTTCTCTTGCTCTGCAATATCTCTGATAGTTTGACAAGTTATTAATGATAATTAATGTTGAATTAATGTAATTCTAGCTTATAGTGATTCACCTACCTCTAAGTATATTGTGTCTCTAACAACAGGTTTTAGAGCTAATTTTATTGGAAGAATTATACCACCTTGAGGTAGATTTGGGATTGAATACTCAAAAATTCAAGAAGACCTTTCTTCAAATAAGGTATCTTTGTTTGATTGATTCAATATTTCTTTTTATAGATTAAGGATGGAAGCATAATCAATGGCTTTAGGGTTTGATTTTTGGAAATCAGTTGCAAAAGGATACAAGATTCTAGAAAATCCTTCGATAGTTCAAGAAAGAAAGAGATCATGTGAAACAAATGCTAAAGCAAGGAATGTTATTTTATGGGGTTTATCTAACTTTGAGTTTGTGAAGGTAATGCACTATAGGATACAAAAGAGATATGTGATAAGATTTACAATATCTATGAAGGTGATGATAAAGTCAATGAGGAAATAATTTAGATCTATCAAGGGCAATTTGAATATCTAAAGATGAGGGTAAGTGCACCAAGATGGTGAACAAAAAAGGGGGTATAAGTGGCCACTTTTTTTCTTCTTCTGAAAATAGGTAAACCTAAACTTCAAAGAGATATTTGAAGGTCATGCACTCAAAACTAGGAGTTGAGCAAATAATAAGAATTGTAGTACTCTGAATCTAGTTTCTAAACTATGAAAGTTTTTTAAAATTGGATAATATTAAGAGGGCCAAACCTCTCATGCACGAAAAATTGTTCCTATTTTTTTCTAAAAAACGTAACATAGCTATTTTCGTGCATTGCACAAAATATATAGTTAGATTTAGTATTTTGAAAACCCCTTTGGTAGGATGATAGCTAGCAGTGAAATATAGGATTTTTGTATTTTTTTTGTAATTTTCCATTGAATATTTTTTTTTTATGAATTTTTTAAGTGACCGCATCCTAAAAATTTGGTACCTATTCGTGCGTTGGGCATAACTTGCATCAAAATAATCGAAAATGCAAACTTATTTTCTTAAAAGTGTATAGAATCTAGTGTAGAACAATAATATGTATAATTTATTTTGAATTTGGTTAAGTATATAAAAAGTTATTAAAAAAATGGTAGACATATGTCTGTGAGGACTCTCAAGGCATTGGTAAAGAAAATTAAAGTTTACTATGCCAATGTTGTCCAAAAATAGAAAGATTTATATGGTTAGAAAGCTAAGAATATGTATGAGATTATGGTGGTACTTTTAGAGATACCCACTTGATCATTTGTAAACCCAATGACAACAAAGTTGAGAAATCATGTTGGAAGATGAAAACACATGTAAAGGGACAAAAATGGAGAAAATGGGCTTGCAAGCCTTAGGGCCATTTTCCAACCCTCTTACTAAGCCAAAACCTGTACAGGTTCTGATGTGGAAGATAGCCTGCTCAGGTTTTGAAAAACAAAAGTATCATGCATGTCTCTCTTCTTTTCCTCTCTCTCTCTCGTCTTCCTTCCCCCATCACTGTCTCTATCTATTCTGAGCCCTAATTACCCTCCTTGAGTTATATCTCATCTCTCTCCCCCTCAAACTTCTCTCTTTGCCAAGTCTCTCACCCTCTTCTCCTTCTCGTTTTCTCTCTACCTCATGTTTCTCACCCTCTCCTCCTACTCTCTCTCTCTCTCTCTCTCTCTCTCTCTCTCTCTCTCTCTCTCTCTCTCTCTCTCTCTCTCTCTCTCTCTCTCTCGTTATCCTATTATCACTCTCTCCCCCTTCTCTCTCTTTCTCTACCCCTCCTTCTCCCTCTCCCCTCATTATCTTATCCTATTCTCTCTCTCTCTCTCTCTCTCTCTCTCTTAATCCTATTCTCACCCTCTCTCCCTTCTCTTTCTTTCCTTATCTCTCTCCCTCTCTTCCTTTCCCCTTCTCTTTGTATCTAACTCTCTCTCTCTCCCCAAATCCTTATCCTATTATATCCCTCTATCTCCCTCCCCCCCCCCCCCTCTCTCTCTCTCTCTCTCTCTCTCTCTCTCTCTCTCTCTCTCTCTCTCTCTCTCTCTCTCTCTCTCTCTTCCTCTCCCCACTTCCTCTTTGGTTCCTAGTTCTCAATAACTCGTATGAGTTATGCAGAACTAAAGCCAAAACTTCTAGTTTTGCATAACCCGTATGGGTTATGAGAAATTGTGAATGTTCCCATTAGGTTTGCATAACCCATATGGGTTATGGGAAAATCTTCATATTAGGTTTGGCTACCAAGCCTAGCATGTTTTTGAATTTCATAGAACATGGACAAGTTATGAATATTTTTATTTTTTTTGCATGTGTCCACTTTTCTATTCACCATCTTGGTGCACTTACCCATGAAGGAATAAGAAAACATTTTTGCAAACCTGTTTTAAGTTGATGAAGTTATCTATACTATCAAAGATCATGGTGTAGAAGTGAAACAATCAGTGATTATGAAGAAGGTACTTAGATCCTATCCCTTTAAGTTTGATTCAAAAGTCTCTATAATAGAAGAAGCCAAAGATCTAACTATTTTGACTATGGATGAGTCACATGGGGCACTAATTGCATATGAAATGAGAATTGTGAATGACATATATTGAATATAGGAGGTAACCTTCAAGACATCCATGGAGAATGATAATTTAGATTACAATGAAGATTCAAATTTAAAATAAAATTTTGTAAGGAGATTAAAATGAGGTTTTCATAATAATAAATGTATGTTACCATTCAAATGTTTTAATTATAGTTAAATTGGTCGCATTGCATCAAGTTGATCCTTTAGAATACATGGTTAAAAAATGTTACAATATAAAAAGCGTGAAAAACTCTATGATGAATAAGATGGCTACTCATCTTATGAATATGATCAACACACATTTGAAAGAAAAGATAAAATGTCTCTATTAATTTCAATGCAAATCCTAGGTGAGGAATGAAAAAAATGCATTTTCTAAAAATGAATAAGAATATGATCTTGAAGAAATTCATTGTGCTCACAAGGAGATCAATAATCTTAAGAAAAGAATTGAGAAACAAGGACTACAAATTTTATAGGACATCAAAATCAAAGAAAAATTATAGAAGTTGGTCATAGATTTGAAAGTTTAGTTGGAATTTAAGCAAAAAGAAGAAATGATTCCATAACAAAATAATTTAAAGACCAAAGAGAAGGACTGTGAAAGACTTGAAGCTGAAGTGGTATCCTTCAGAAAGGATTTGGAAAAGGAAAATGGTTGGTTGGGAAAGAATTTAAAGTTTCCAAAGAGCATTCAGATCCTAGATGAGATTATATGCAATCAAAGAGTACCACAGACCAATCTATATGTATTGGTTTGAGTAAAAACATATCAATGAGGCTATTGAGCTTTCCATAAATACTTATATAAAAGATCTAGATCAATATGGATCCAAAATTTTAAGATGTGATCAATCCAAGGATATCAAGAAAGAGGATGAAGGATTCATCCATGTTCACAGATAGAAGAGAAGATCTTAAAGATAAAATATAGGAAGACAAGCATGCAATGCAGGTTAAATCAATCTTTTGATGGTTATTTTTTTAATTGCAATCATTTTGGACATAAGGTGGTTTGTAGAAGGTCTCTTCTAGGGAAGAATAGTTTTGCACGAGTAGAAATGTTATTTCTCCTTTGGTTGATTTCAACATCACTTGTCACAAGTGCAATAATTTTGGTCATATTGTAAGACATTATAGAAGTAATGGTGTGAATAATTCTAAACTAGATAGAAAGGAAATCACCTATATTAATCAAATAAATAAGCCTAGGAAGGCATGAAAAAGAAGTAAAGAGGGATGAAATTTTGAGAGATTCATAACTACGCATACTATAGTTCCTACACAAACTAAGAAGTGTGACAGATCTAGTGATAAAGGCTACAATGCTTCATTCAATACAAAAGAATGTGAAACCATTGAAGAAAGTATCAACAACCCTATTGTGAATAGTTGCAATATAGAAAGTAATGACCTTAGTGAGATCAAAAAAATAGTTCGATAGTTGGATAGGTGCAAAACAAAAAGTTGGTCGTGGTATGAAAAAGAGGAGTTTATTAATAGATAGTATTTCAAATAGAAGATTAGAGAGAGATCTCTCTCTCCTTTTTAATGTTTTGAAAAGGAAGCACAGGTTCAGAGGGAGAGTTGTGTCCCTATCGCAAGTTGACATGATGGTCTTGTGATGAAATATGAACTGTATTACTACATAGATTAGTTTAGACAGGGGGAGAGAAAGTCTCCAATTTCCCTTTGCAATTAATTTCAAAGGGGGTGAGAGAAATACGACGTGGTTTTTTAGATAAGAGCTTGTTTGACAAATAGGAGTATTATTCTCAAGGGATCATTTTGTTATTTGCCATTAATGACAAAGGAGGAGATTATTGAATATTGTATTGTCATTGATGTAAAAGGTATTAGTAAAAGCGTATGGTCATTATTGTCAAGGTTGCATGCCAATGGTGCTAATGATCGTTATGTATTCCTCAATGTCAAGCTGTCTAGATGTTACAATAATTCTAATTAGTTCTCATGTCATAAACAACGCTTATATGATCAAAAACAACAAAGTCTAGTTATGTTGGATAAGGAAAGAGCAAGTTAGTAGCCATTATAGTTCCAATAACCAAACAATTCTTGCACACCCAACCCCTTAATTAATAACTTAAAAAAAAAACAGAAAAAAAAACAAACTAAAAGCCTATTAAGAAATTTAACATGTACCAATAGGGCCTTCAAACTTTTAGCATTTTTGGACCATAATTAGCCTATTTGTGCACCTTTATTCGTACCCATAGTGCATAACTATTGAGACATTTGTCCATAAGTATTGGCAATTTTAAGTGTACAGATATTGGGGCATCTTTAAGTAGGTATTGGGTGACACTTCTAAATGTATATACTTTTTGCCCCTCACGCGCATAATGAATAGCATAACAAAATCATTACTACCCATAAACCAAAACAACAGCTATAAGCAATTAAGTTGCATGTGGAGGAAATCATTTTTTAAAAAAAATCAGATGTAGTATTTAGAGTCTGTGGGTGCACAAAGTTAGCTATAATTACTACTAGTACACTTTCCTAACTCTATTGTGAATGTTAATATCACCATCATGTATTAGTTCTAATTTCTTAAAGAGATCCTTTGGAAAATTCTCTAGAGAAATCTAAAACTCACTTTATACAAGCAACACATATCTCGATGAACCCTTTTCTTCTTGTATAAAGTGAGTTTTAAGTTCCTGCATTGGGGAAGAGCACTAGTAGTTGAGAATGTATGAATTGTTGTGAGGGTTGTTGATACTTTTTGTTCCAAAACTATTACAAATAAAAGCTGATGCTCTGCAAAAAGGATTAGAAAATCTGTTTGATGGCAACACACACAAGAGCACACGAAACAAACGTTAGTGTTAGCAACAAAAGATTATCCTAAACAGGCATATCAAGAGAGATATTAAGCATGAAATAGAAAGCATATAAACATAGAATGAAATAGCTAATCAAGATGCTCATAGTTGCTCCTCCCTTGTTCCTCTCCTCTCCAAGTCCCAAATGAGTGTAGCTCTCAGCTTTTAGCACTAGCCATGGATGCCATATGGAGATTCAAGATGGTTGAATATGATAAGCAAATACTATGCAAGAGTAGATAGTGATGCTATGAAAAAGCTCTATGCTAATGCCAGTATAACAACAATACTCTAAAATGCTTCTTCCTTTTGCTTGAGGAGAAGGGTTCTATTTATAGAAGAAATAGGGAAATGAAGGGTTAAGATTGAATGGTTTAATCAAGGGCCAAGCTTGAAAGTTGGGGATCCATGTGCACAATTGGCACCAATAAAATGGTGACAAGTGTCAACATAGGATTGGGTTGAGAGAAGAGGTTGGAGGCATTAAAGGCCTGAGAAGACCTCATGGTTATCTAGAAGGTAAGGGTCAAGTCTAAATTAAGATTACCCATTGGATTAAGAGTTAATCCAAGGATAAACCTTTGTGCAAATGATTAAGAGATAATCATGGTCAAAGCATTAATGACCTGATGAGACCCTTGGGTTGGGTAGAGGTTGAGTCAAAACAAATGTTTTAACCATGTGGGAGGGTTGAATTAACCATTAATGGTTATTGGAGACTTTGGGGATTAAGTGGTTGAAGGTTGGAAGCTTTCAAAGGTTATCCAAGACTTTGAGCCATTTAGTGGTTGAAGGTTGAAAGCCTTTAAAGGTTATCCAAGACTTTGAGACATTTAGTGGTTGAAGGTTGAAAGCCTTTAATGGTTATCAAAGACTTTTAGGCTTTGAGAAGTGACTCCATTTTGCTTAGGAATGTGACAATAATTAGGGGATGGATTAAGTTAATTAGGAAGGGGTTAGAAGAATCTAAAAGGGGATTAAATTTTGCAAGTGGATTTGGTGGGTGAGGGAAAATAGGATTTTATTAAAATAAAAATTCATTTATTTCAATAAATGTGTGCAAGTTGTATTTGGATAAATATTCAAATAAATATTAATTTATTTAAATGAGAAAAAGGAAGATAAAGCATTAAAATGCTTGAAGACTTTGAGGGGAACCATTAAAGGCTTGAAGACTTTAAGGAAAACCATTAAAGTCTTAAGAAGACTATAGAAGGAAGCCATCAAGTTTGAAGACTTTAAAGCCATCAAGTTTGACTACTTTAAGGGAAACCATTAAAGGTTTCAAGTGGGTGAGGATAAATAGGATTTTAAATAAATAATTTATTTAAAATAGTTGTGCAACTTGTTTTTGTAGGAAAATACAAGTGGGTGGAGGATAAAGGTGATTTAAATAAATTATTTATTTAAAATAATTGTGCAACTTGCATTTGTAGGAAAATACAAGTGGGTGGAGGATAAAGGTGATTTAAATAAATGATTTATTTATTTAAATGTGAGAGGTGGGATTTTGGGGGTTTTAAATAAATATTAATTTATTTAAATGTGAGAGAAGATTTAATTAAATAAATATGATTTATTTATTTAATTAATGGTCTGAATTTGGTTAAGTGAATTAAATCAAATAAATTGAATAATTTATTTAATTAATAGGAGAAGAGGGTTAAGATGAATTAATTAAATATTAATTTAATTAATTATTAATTGATGGTTAAATAATCAAATAAATACTAAGTATTCATTTAATTAAGTGGACAAATTTATGTGACTACATTTGCCCCTCTTTGAGACGGTGTGGTTTATCGCGTCGTTTCAAAGAAAGAAAAATAGGTGTGAAGAAATGCCCCATAAAATGTAAATTTAATGGGTGGTATGCCCCCTCGAGAGATGGGCCAATTTTTTTGAAAAATCGGGCGATCTCTCGAAAAAGAATGAAAAGTGGAGGGGAGGAAGAATAGAAGAAATTAGAACTAATGATGAAAGAATGGGAGAAAATGGAGTGAATATGAAGAAACAACAAGCCAGCGAGTACCCTGAGGTCATGCAAGAGATACATAGCAGATGTAGTGTGGGGTTTGGATTGATGCTATACAATTGATCAAAATTGGTTGGACAATCTGGTGCAATCGGTTTAATTGCCCCGGTCAAGTCAAAGCGTGACAGTTGATGTCAGTTGGTCGCTTGGACATGATAAAGTCTGAGTAAGTGAATCAAAGTGACCTGATGTGACTTAGACAATTGATGTAATTGCCTGATGAAGTCAAGGTATATGAAGCAAAATACTCGTTGAGACTTAGACAATTGATGTAATTGTCCGATGGATTGTGTTTGATTGGTTGATCAATTGATAGTGTGTGCATGTAATGGATGGTTGTGGGGAATCATGGCAGCCTTGTTGAGACTAGGTCATTATGATAAATGCCTGATGTAGTCTACGATTACCATAATCGATTACCTATTGAGACCCGAAGATACTTGATCAGAGTATCTGTTGATAGTCTAGGTGTGTGGGAGTCGATGTATCTGTGTAGATAGAGTAACTGGCTTGACTTATTGGATGACTTAGGATAGGAAACACAATCCCTCCTATTTAGAGATGGATGGTGATGAACGTGGCTTGATTAGGTTGATTGGGACACGATGTAGGGTATGTGATGGTGATTATCGAGATGGGGAGGGTGGGGGGGTTCAATGTTAGATAGAAGAAATGGAGGACCTATTACATTCCTATGGAAGAAGAGGAAAAATAGAGTATGCATTGTCATTACTACGTATGAATGATATGCAGCTATTTATGAATGTATGGATGGATGGAATGCAACGGAATGCAATATATACATATGAGATGAAATGACGATCCATGGTGCTTTATTTTTCATCATTGAGCTTTAAAATGTTGTAAGAAAATACAAGCAACTTGACATAAAGATTCAAGATGACCAGAGTATTTCTTACATGGATTTTGATATAGCAAGTTAATACAAGCAACTTGATATAATGGATCAAGTTGCCCTGAGTATTGCTTGCGGAACAGACAAAGATTATCTCCGTTCATGCATGACTTGGATCGTCCTCCTTGATCTTAGGCTGATCATATCCTGAGACAAGTGCATACCGTACTAAGAAATAAAAACCTTTATCCAAATTGGATGAGGAGGAACCAAAGAATGAGCATTGTACCTATAAACAAATAGTATATACATAAAGAATAAAAGAATATGGATCCTTGGTAATGGTTCATGCTCATATGGTCGAGGTATACGCTGTAGTCAGCAAGCCATAGTGATCTATGACTGCATTTTTGCCTATGATCACATAGCTTAGTGAACTTCCCACGTAGACACCATTAGTACATGCCCCAGAACTTCATCGGAAATAATGCATAAATGATACAAAACAATGCTGCAAGATCCTGATACAGATAAACAAACGATTGTACTCACAAATCAACCAAGTATTTGATAGCTTAACATAATTTTCTTGTCAAAGAAAATGTCACTTTTGTCTTTGTTTTGGTAAGGAATGATGCATCCTTGTTGAAGACAGTTTGATTGTTGATGTTGAGTGTGTGGTTGATTGGTAAATGGTCATTGTGTGAGTAGTTTGTCAATGTTTATTTTGGTATCTGCATGGATGGGTATGTACAAGGTGTTGCCATGTTTTTGTGTGATTTTTCAATGGTTTTGTCGATGTTTTTGGATTTTGAATTATTTTGAATGTTTTTGGTATTTTGAGAGTCATTTTTGAATGTTTTTGATATTTTCTGATGATTGCCTGAATGAAGAGCGTAATGAATCATATGAGACAATGTAGAATCCACTTCCATCACTAGGGTAAGGGTACTGCCCCCAGTTTGTAGACCTGACTATGAAAAGGTGGGATGCTAGACGCATGGAGTACTTTCTTAATTGCAGATCAAATAACAAGCCATGGTTGGGATGGATGGATGTATGTGTGCATGAATGTGATCGCAATGAGGCTGAAAGATACTGGAGCCATTGTCTTTACGAGTGGCGCCTGTTTGCCAGGTTTTCACCATCGCACTTACCCAAGGTGCCACCGGAGTGTTTGTTCACCGTTTGGATGCATGATTTTTCTTTACTTTTTTGAATGTTTTTGTATTTTCTTCAGGAATTTTCTGAATGTTTTTGGTATTTTTCTGATATGTAGGGGAGCCTGATGCTCTGTACACCTTAGGTATAAAACCGTTTGAGGTGCATGCTATTGATTGGGTCTGCGAGTGGTTCTCCATATTATGTGGCCAACTGATATGCCCCGGACCCGAATACAGCAGTGACAACATATGGGCCCAACCAGTTTGATTCAAACTTGCCTTGATGTTCTCTGTTTGGTTGGTTGCGAGGATTTTCTCGAAGAACAAGATCACCTACCTCAAATGTACGAGATCTAACTCGGTGATTGTAGCTTCTACTCATGCGCTGCTGATAGGCTTTGAGGTGATTGTATGCAGCTTGTCGCTTCTCATCTAGTAACTCTAAGTCCTGAAGACGAGATACTCTGTATGCTTCATCATCGATGAGATTGTGCAATGAAACTCGTAAGGATGGTATCTCGACCTCAATAGGTAAGATAGCTTCAGCACCATAGACCAATGAATAAGGAGTTGCACCTGTAGGGGTCCGAATGCTAGTTTGATATGCCCATAATGCTGGATTCAATTGAACATGCCAATCACGACAGGCATAATTGACTGTCTTCTTTAGGATTCTCAATATGTTTTTATTGGATGCTTCGGCCTGACCATTGCCTTGTGGGTAATAGGGAGTGGAAAAGCGGTGTTGGATATGAAATTTCTCACAAAGCTCATGGACATCCTGATTTTTGAAAGGAAGACCATTATCTGTGATGATGGAGATGGGTACACCATACCGGCAGATGATGTAATTGAGGATGAATGAGGCGATCTGCTTGCCGGTGACTTGGGTAAGTGGAACAACTTCTATCCACTTGGTGAAATATTCGGTGGCGGTAATAATGAATTTATGGCCATTGGATGAAGATGGATGAATCTTACCCACAAGGTCAAGGCCCCATTGACAGAAAGGCCATGGTGTCATGATTGGTTGCAGTTCTTGAGCTGGTGCATGTATTAGGTCGCCATGAACTTGACATTTTTTGCACTTCCTGACAAAGTAGTAGGAATCCTTTTCCATAGATGGCCAATAGTATCCAGCTCGCATGATCTTCTTGGCTAGTGATGGACCACTTGAGTGAGTCCCGCAAATTCCTTCATGTACCTCTTCCAAAGCCTTTGTTATCTCACCTTGTTCTAGACATCGAAGGAGAGTACCATCAAGACTGCGTCGGTATAGGGTTTCGGCAATAATGGTATATCGAGCAGTTTGGCGAATGAAGGTTTTACGTTGGTTATTTGATTGGTTGGGAGGAAGGGTGTGATCGCGGAGATAGGTGTAGAACTCACCGTACCATGGGGATTCAGAACCAACAAGGCAACATATCATTTCAGATTTGGGGATATCATAAGCGGGGATCCAAAGTTGTTCTACCAAGAACTCGTAGCGTGTTGAATTCTGTGGAAGATCTAGTAGAGATGCGATGGTAGCCATGGCGTCAGCAGCTCGATTCTGATCTCTTGGTATCTGCTCAAAAGTGATAGTAGTAAATGATGTCTTTAGACTGTCCACCATTTGCTTGTATGGCATGAGTTTATCATCTTTGGTCTGATATTCATTAGTTGCTTGTCGAATGACCAGTTGTGAGTCACCATATACTTGTAGTTCTTGTAATTTCCATTGTACGGCTAACCTGAGTCCTGTGATCAAGGCCTCATACTCTGCTATGTTGTTTGTGCATGGAAATGTGAGCCTGTAAGACTTTGGGATGCTATCACCTTGAGGTGTGATAAACAGAATGCCTGCCCCCGAGCCGTGCCTAGTGTATGAACCATCAAAATATAGTTTCCATGGTTGTGCTTCTGTGATCATGAATATCTCTTCATCTGGAAAATTGGAAATGAGAGGATGATCGCCTATGAGTGGTGCATCGGCCAACTGATCTGCAATAACTTGCCCTTTGATAGCCTTACGGTCCACATACTCAATATCAAATTCACTTAGAATCATCACCCATTTGGCTAAGCGACCTGTCAATGCTGCTTTGCTGAGTAAATACTTGAGTGGATCAATTTTTGCGATGAGTTGTACCTTGTGTGTCAACAGATAGTGCCTCAGTTTAGTGGCTGCTAAGATTACTGCTAGGCAAGCTCGCTCAATAGGCGTGTAATTGAGTTCATAGCCCACCAGTGTGCGAGAGATATAGTAAATAGCACACTCTTTTCCTTCTGCATTATGTTGTGCCAGTAGCACACCCAGTGCTGTACTTGTCGCTGAGATATAAAGTAACAACGGTCTACTTGGATCTGGTGGCATCAGCAATGGTGGATTCATGAGATAGTTTTTAAGTGCCTGAAATGCTTGCTGGCATTTGTCATCCCACTGAAAGCGGATGTTCTTGTGTAGCAGGTGTGTGAATGGGTGACACTTATCAGCCAATTGTGCAATGAATCTGCGGATAGATTGAAGCCGTCCTTGTAGTGTTCTTAGCTGACTGATATTCTTTGGAGGTGGCATGTCCATGATTGCTTTAACCTTTGCTGGATCGACCTCAATGCCTTTGCTTGAGACAATGTATCCTAGAAGCTTCCCGGAGGTCACTCCGAAGACACATTTCTTTGGGTTGAGTCGAACATGGTATTGTTCCAGTCTATCAAAGATTTTATCTAAGATGTGAAGATGTCCTTCTCTAGTAAGTGATTTTGCTAGTAAATCATCCACATAATCTTCCATTATAGTATGCATCATGTCATGGAAGATGGTGGTCATTGCTCTTTGATAGGTCGCTCCTGCATTCTTTAGACCAAAAGGCATTACATTCCAGCAGTATGTGCCCCATGGACATGTGAAGGCTGTCTTATGTTGGTCCTCTGGTGCGATCTTTATTTGATTGTATCCCGAAAAGCCATCCATGAGTGAAAGCATGGCATGTCCTGCTGTCAAATCTACTATGATGTCGATATTTGGTAGAGGGAAGTCATCCTTAGGACATGCCTTATTCAGATCTCTGAAGTCTGTACAAATGCAGATGCCCCCTTTTGGTTTGCCAACTGGTACAATGTTGGAGATCCATTCTGCATAATCAATTGGTCTAATGAAACCAACATCCAGGAGTTTCTTGAGTTCTGTTTTGACTAGCACGGCAATCTGAGGATGCATCTTACGAAGCTTCTGCTTGACAGGTTTGGCTCCTTTTGCTACTGTGAGATGATGCATGACTAAATCAGGATCAAGCCCAGGCATGTCTGCATATGACCATGCAAAGTTGATCTGACGCTGTTGGAAGAACTCTATAAATCGAGGTTGTTCCTCTGGAGTGAGAAGAGATGCCAGATGTATGATATGAGGGTTTTCAGGAGTCCCCACATTGTATTCTTTAGTCTCCTCAATGAGAATCGTCAATCGTTCCTGTTGTGTACTAGCAGGGAGAATGTCAAACCCTTCATCCTCAAGTGCCTCAGAGAGGTTTTCACCATTGGATACGCTCTTTCTTTTTACTTTTGTTGGATCAAACAGTGCCACAGTGTGGTTTTCACTGGAAGATCCATGTTTTAATGTTATATTTTTGCAGCTGAAGGGTTTGGCATCCGCCCCGAAGTATGCTGCGCTATTAAGTTCAATGGTGAATCCAGCTTTGTGATCCTCGCTTGGTAGATTATCCCTTAATTCCAAAAAGTCAATGATAGCCTCATCGTTCTGGAAGAGGTCAAGACATGGGGGATTTGGTTGGTTCCATTCAATGAGTTCAGGGTGGATAATGGGCATTACTTCATCGATTAAGTTAAGTGCGGGAGATGTATCAGTGAGGGTTAAGACAGTGTGGTGAAGGTCGTTGATGGTACTCTCCCTGTCAGAATCAGGCGTAGGATGAGACATAGGGTCTGTGGAAGATGTTTCCAGCTCAGGTACCCAAGTGGTCTTTATCTGTGCTTCTCCGTAAACAGGGATGTCTTTGCGGGGTGGAGGTGGTGATGTGTCTTCCTCATCTGAAGTGTTAAGTTGCACTGAATCGAATTCCCACTCATGTGAGTCGGTCTCTGAATCACTCTCCAGCATCCGATTGCTATACCATACTGGGATGTCTTTGGAGTTAAACACGGCAGGTGTGATTGGTTTATGTATCCTTGTAGTGATCGGTGTTGCAGGAATTGTGATGGGGTTTAATGGATTTGTTACTGGAAGTATTGGTAATGGTGACTCAGTGGTTTCTGCTGGAACTACTGGTGCCATAGATGTTGCTGCGGGTTCTGATACAGTTGCTGTTGCTATTGGTGTTATTGATGGGATTACTGGTTCGTTTGGTGGGATGATTGGCATTGTAGATGGTTGTGGTGGGTTTGTGAGCCTTGATGGGGCAGTGGGGATAGTGTTTGATGGTGCTTTGATTATGAAAGGTGTCCTCTTTGCAGTAGGTGGGCAAAATGGTGTGCTGGGTTTTCCTTTGAATCTGAGTTTAGGAAGGATCTCTTTTTCAAAGCCAAGGCCTGTATTACCTTTGGGCTTGAATTCTGGTAGTAGAGGTTCGTGTCGTCCTTGTTTGCAGTATCCCAAAGCACTCTGACCATCATATCCCATTCTTTGCATAATGAGGAGGCCTTTGCCATATTGTTCCGTAGGAAGTGTAACTTGCGGTTTGTCAGTGGTGATGGGATCTTTATAGATCCAGTCCGCCAGGTCCTCATCTTGTGTCTCTTCCTCTTGACTCTTTCCAAGGATGAAAGGCGTCAAGGCACATGCAGGCGTGATTAGTGGTTGCTGGAGTAACTGTTGTGGTTTACCATGTGTTCTAGGAGAAGTGGGCATTTGTCCCACACAAAAGAGCTGACTTAAGTTGTATTCTCCAGGACCTTCCTCTGCGACTTTCATCTTAAGCTTTTCTTGCTTGGGTATAGGAGTGTTTGAACTGGCAAGAGAGGCGGGATTTACATATGATGTGGAAGAAATAGCTTCCCTATTATTAGGAACAGTAATCTCCGGTTGATGGCTGATATTATGGCAAAAAGCAAAAGGATTTGCATCGCCCAGGATTGTGATCTCTGCACCGTTATGTGGGAACTTGATACATTGATGGTAGGTAGATGGAACGGCTTGCATGGCATGTATCCAAGGTCTCCCTAATAATAGATTATATGGCAGAGGAAGGTCCAGAACCTGACAAATTATGTGTTTTACCACAGGGCCTACTCGGATTGGTAGTACCACAGCTCCTTTGGATGAACGCTCTGCATCATCATAGGCCTTGATGGTGATCTTCTTGCGAGGATCCACTGATTCTACTGCATAGCCCAATGCTGTGACCAACTGTAGTGTGCAAATGTTTAGGCCTGCTCCATTATCAATCAAGACTCGCTTGATCCTGTGTTGGTTGACAAAGCCTTCAATGTGGAGTGAGGCGTTATGAGGTTGCTGGAACGAAGAGTTGTCACTTTCGAAAAAAGTGAGACAAGGTGATGACTTTAGATTTCCAACCATAGCTTGAAATTGGTCTGTGTTCAGGTTTGCAGGGACTGACGCCTCTTGGAGTGCTTGATCCAAGATTGTTTTATGAGATGGCGATAGGCGCAATAGTTCTAAAATGGATATGAGCGCAGGCGTTTTGTCTAATTGTTCCACAAGATTGTACTGCTTTGGATTGGAGGTGGTGCCTTGTGGAGCTGCCTTGATGGTGACCTTGCCACGACGTGTAACAACATTGCAATTTGAGGTGGGATTTTTGAAGGTTATGGTTGCAATTTGTTCACTGGCATCATACAGGTGATTTACAGTGTAGTTATACGTAGCCTGCGTATAATCAGTGGTATCAGTGCCTCGTCGGGAAGTGGAAGGACCCCTTTGATCTTGTGATGGAAGTGGATTCTTAAACATTAAATGATCATTATTTGTCATTTTTGGATCATGTCCTTCAATCTCAATTTCTCCTCGATCAATAAGATCTTGAATGAGATCTTTCAATCGATGACAATTACTTGTCTTGTGTCCTCGTCCTTGATGGAACTCACAATGTTCAGTATCTCTCCACCATGCTGGTTTGACCTGAGGCTCATAGTTGGATAGCTTAGGTAGAGTGATCAAATTCTGAGAAAGGAGTTGTCGCAACACTGTTTCAATGGGTTCCCCTAAGGGAGTGTATGTGCGTTTTTGTTTTTGTTGACGAGGTCTTGGTTCATCATGAGATGTGATGCGACTTTGATTAAGAGGAACATTTGTGTTATTTTGAGGTGGAGGATTTTGTCCTGCAAATCGAACCACAGGTTGTGCATTTTGGACAGTCCGAGCATCCACAACTCCATCGTTAACGATATTTTTGTTCTTGTTCCAGAAGTTGGGTTTATCACTATTGAAACGCGGGCGAGGACCATCTTTGGGTTCATTAAAGATTTTGATGAGTCCTTTCTTGATGAGTGCCCTTTCACACTTTATACCCTTGGTGATCATATCGTTAAAGGAGTCTGTGTCTTTGACATCAAGGTGAAATTCCATTTCTTCGTTTAAGTTGGAAATGAAAATTTCCACTAGTTCTCGTTCAGGTAACTGAAGAGAACGTCTGCTAGACATTTGGCGCCATCGTTGCAGGAATACTGAGAATAATTCACCTGGTTTTTGTTTGGTGTTGCATAGATCAGCCATGGTGATGTCCCGTTCAATATTATAAGAGTAATGAGACAGGAACTTCTGGATGAGTTCCTCAAATGTTCTTATGCCACCTGGTAGTCGGGAAAACCATGATGTGGTTGTTCCTCCCAAGCTTTGGGGAAAAAGGCGCATTAAGTATGTGTCTTCATATGCAACTTTGAGACAAGCGGAATGAAATTCTCGGACATGATCGCGGGGATCTCCCTTTCCTCTATATTTTTCGAATTTTGGTGTTTCGAACCCGCGTGGAAAGGGTGGCATATAAAGATTCCTATCAAACGGATAGGGACAGATGTCGTTAAGTGAGAATTGATTGGTCTTAACACCACTATGAAGTTGTTGGGCGAGATTCTCGACTTGTTGCCGCAACATCTCCATTTCATTAGGAGGAGGAGGTGGTGGGTTACCTTGAGGAATGTTATATCTGATGTGATCTCTACCTCTTTCCTCCTCATGGCGACTTTGTCTTTCTGATGCATGTCTTAATTGGGCAAGATCAAAGTCAGAGGGGAGTTTGGCTCCTTCTTGAGCGAGTTTTAAGAAGTGAGCATCCGCATTACTCCTGAGTATTTCGTCAAACAGACTGTTAAAGAGAGGGTTATGCTGGGCCCTCTCTATTGTTGCAGGAGTGGGAGTACTTGGGTTTTCGTCATTCACATTTCCTCCAAGTGCTTCTTGAAATTCATTGAGGTTGTCCTCTTCTTCCTCAATTTCTATTTCTCGTTGCCTTGATCGGGATCGGGTTTGAGCCATTTTGTTTACAAGTTTGGTTTTGAAGTTGATTGAAGATGATGATGAGTTGTTGATGAAAGATTGATGATTGGTGATTTGTATTGTATGGGGATCTCTAGCACTTTAAGGTAGATGTAACCGAAATTCCTTCTTTGAATTGCTTGTTTGTTTTGAGGAGTTTGGATGTGATAAGGTGTAGAGAAATCTGAGATGTGTTACAGATTTTGACTACCTAGCAATGAGAGGATTCACTCATGAACTAGTTTTAACCTGCGTAGATGTGTCTCTTAGGATGAGCTTATCCTAGATGTAGAAACAATCTAAAAGTGATGTGATGTGTTTGATTTCAAGCAATATCTAAAAGAGAACTTGGGACAAGAACCTCTTAATGTTTTGAGAGTTTTGGGATGAATTGATGATGGAAAAATGATGTATGAATGAGATGATGGATGTTTTGTTTTCAACTTCAATAAAAACTTTGTGTTACAAATGGAACAAACTCTACTTCTTCCCTTTCAGGCGTTGGTGGCACTTCTCGAGCTGTGTTGTAGGTGATACAGATGTTTGGGAAGAAATTGGGATTAATCTTTCCTCCTTGATTTTTGTGATAACTCAGAGCTCTATATTGCATAAAAGCTCTGCGGTTCAATGATTCTGAATCAAACTCGTTTGTTTTACCTTGAAGGTATAGACGCATGCGATGTAGAAAGACTCTATGGGAGACAAAGATTTGTCGATTGATATAGAAGAATTTCCTCCTTTTGATTAAAGCCTTTGAGCTTAGTGGTCTCCTTTTCAAGGTGATACTCTGATGACACTTCTTCTTTCGCAAGATGTGAAGAATGGTCATAAATTTTTGACTCTTTGTTTGTTTGCACTTTGTTTTTGGTATTTTTGGTTGTGTTGACAGATGTTGGATAAATACTTTGTTTTTGGGATTGATTTTCTGATTTTTCTTTGACAAGAAAACAAAGCAAGCACACAAACACAAGATTGTAGCCTCAAAGGCACAAATGAGTATGGGTCTAGATCAACCCAATTCTTGGACTTGTTTTTGACCCTTCCTTTAGATGTATTTTAAGGTGTATTTCCAAAGCCTGAAGTCGGCTCAATTCGCACTAGGTCTGTAAAACGAACACACTTCAAACACTTTTTATCCCTAAGGTCAAATGGCCAGTTGTGATAAATTTAGCCCACATCTTGATATTTCTTTGACTTTGGTACTACATACCTTATGAATCCCGCCGTGGCAGGTAAGGATGTGATATACTAAGTCTTGCACGAGCATAACAAATAGATGATCCCTATGATGGGGGAGTCACCACTTTTATCAAGCCACAAGTGACTTTTCAAAAAGCTATGTTTCTACTCAAGGAAATATGTATGGTGAGTATCTTGGGAGCAAAACCTTCTATGCTCTTGCACTAAATTATACCTCAAATATCCTCAATCAATAGAACAGGTGGGCTACTACTTAAAGGTGTTTAGTCATGTTCGATGGCTTTGGACATAAGTTCATTCTGCAGTGACTCACTTAAGAGCCTTGTAACTGGTGGTGGGGCCCATTTGTCCTTTCGGCCAGTTACACTGTAGGAACATCTATACCCAAGGCTACAGCTTTCGCTCTCACCTGATTTCTATAGCGGCTCGAAGGATTTACCGCTCGAGGTCGTTCCCAAGAGTATCGATCCCTTGGCAGGCCTCTCTTAAAAAGATAAAATTTGAGTGTTACTAACACTTTTCTCTTGCACCTAGGACCACGAGAGCCAAGGGAGAGGATAGTGTGTGTTAGAGGTAGGACCACTCGATCAACTCTTTGCACAAGTGTGCCAAGCACGAAAAACACTTATTCTTTTTAATCTATCATTGCAATGTGATCTAACTATTTGGAGATGTTGCTCCAACAATCATGGTGTTCTTTTTAATTTTCAAAGGCAATTGTTTGAGTAAACTAGAATTTGAAAATCCTGGTCAACTTAATGAAAAACACGTTTGCATGAAGTAAAATTGCTTTGAAAATGAGACAAGTTGATTGTGAATTTTATTTGCACCAAAAATGGAAGTGTGGATTGTGAGTTTTATCTTGATGCAAGAAATAAAATTTGCCTTGTTGATTTTAAGCACCAAAACGAAGTTTGTTTCCTAACTTGCAAAAAAAATAAAGTTGTTTTTGTATAAGTTTGTGGTTCTTTTTACCTTTGAACAATGAAATTCTTTTTAAGAGCCCCAAACAAATGTGTGATTCTTTTTTAAAAGCCCAAATTTGAAATGTGAAGTTAATTTTAAACCAAAATAAAAAGTGAATTCATTTTTAAAACCAACTTCAAAAAAACAAGTTAGTAAAAAATATAAATCTACTTTTTAATCTAATTTAAATCTGCACAAAAGAGAAAAATAGTTAGTAAAATCTGCCTATTTGGTGGGCTTCTACAAGCCTAAATTTTTTTATTTTTTTTTTGGTTACAAGGTGATTTGTACAACGTTTTGTTACAATAGCGCTAGTCTGCGTTTGAACAGAGGCACTATTTAACACAAACGTATTAAAAGAAAGGAAAAGACAGAGAAGGGAAAAGCACTGAAACAGGGGGAATAGCGCCAAAATAATGCCAAACGCACCAAAACAGTGTCAAAAGCGCAACCTGTGTGACATTTTCAACATTCAAACATGTTATTGGTTAAAAAAAAAAAGTTGATCTTTTTGGTGTTTGGATTCACGTCAGGTTCACCAAATGATGCTCTGCAAAAAGGATTAGAAAATCTGTTTGATGGCAACACACACAAGAGCACAAGAAACAAACGTTAGTGTTAGCAACAAAAGATTATCCTAAACAGGCATATCAAGAGAGATATTAAGCATGAAATAGAAAGCATATAAACATAGAATGAAATAGCTAATCAAGATGCTCATAGTTGCTCCTCCCTTGTTCCTCTCCTCTCCAAGTCCCAAATGAGTGTAGCTCTCAGCTTTTAGCACTAGCCATGGATGCCATATGGAGATTCAAGATGGTTGAATATGATAAGCAAATACTATGCAAGAGTAGATAGTGATGCTATGAAAAAGCTCTATGCTAATGCCAGTATAACAACAATACTCTAAAATGCTTCTTCCTTTTGCTTGAGGAGAAGGGTTCTATTTATAGAAGAAATAGGGAAATGAAGGGTTAAGATTGAATGGTTTAATCAAGGGCCAAGCTTGAAAGTTGGGGATCCATGTGCACAATTGGCACCAATAAAATGGTGACAAGTGTCAACATAGGATTGGGTTGAGAGAAGAGGTTGGAGGCATTAAAGGCCTGAGAAGACCTCATGGTTATCTAGAAGGTAAGGGTCAAGTCTAAATTAAGATTACCCATTGGATTAAGAGTTAATCCAAGGATAAACCTTTGTGCAAATGATTAAGAGATAATCATGGTCAAAGCATTAATGACCTGATGAGACCCTTGGGTTGGGTAGAGGTTGAGTCAAAACAAATGTTTTAACCATGTGGGAGGGTTGAATTAACCATTAATGGTTATTGGAGACTTTGGGGATTAAGTGGTTGAAGGTTGGAAGCTTTCAAAGGTTATCCAAGACTTTGAGCCATTTAGTGGTTGAAGGTTGAAAGCCTTTAAAGGTTATCCAAGACTTTGAGACATTTAGTGGTTGAAGGTTGAAAGCCTTTAATGGTTATCAAAGACTTTTAGGCTTTGAGAAGTGACTCCATTTTGCTTAGGAATGTGACAATAATTAGGGGATGGATTAAGTTAATTAGGAAGGGGTTAGAAGAATCTAGAAGGGGATTAAATTTTGCAAGTGGATTTGGTGGGTGAGGGAAAATAGGATTTTATTAAAATAAAAATTCATTTATTTCAATAAATGTGTGCAAGTTGTATTTGGATAAATATTCAAATAAATATTAATTTATTTAAATGAGAAAAAGGAAGATAAAGCATTAAAATGCTTGAAGACTTTGAGGGGAACCATTAAAGGCTTGAAGACTTTAAGGAAAACCATTAAAGTCTTAAGAAGACTATAGAAGGAAGCCATCAAGTTTGAAGACTTTAAAGCCATCAAGTTTGACTACTTTAAGGGAAACCATTAAAGGTTTCAAGTGGGTGAGGATAAATAGGATTTTAAATAAATAATTTATTTAAAATAGTTGTGCAACTTGTTTTTGTAGGAAAATACAAGTGGGTGGAGGATAAAGGTGATTTAAATAAATTATTTATTTAAAATAATTGTGCAACTTGCATTTGTAGGAAAATACAAGTGGGTGGAGGATAAAGGTGATTTAAATAAATGATTTATTTATTTAAATGTGAGAGGTGGGATTTTGGGGGTTTTAAATAAATATTAATTTATTTAAATGTGAGAGAAGATTTAATTAAATAAATATGATTTATTTATTTAATTAATGGTCTGAATTTGGTTAAGTGAATTAAATCAAATAAATTGAATAATTTATTTAATTAATAGGAGAAGAGGGTTAAGATGAATTAATTAAATATTAATTTAATTAATTATTAATTGATGGTTAAATAATCAAATAAATACTAAGTATTCATTTAATTAAGTGGACAAATTTATGTGACTACAAAAGCTATTGTTTGAAACATAAAAAATCATTTTTTGTGTGTTTATATATTAATTATTACAATATATTGTACTAATAGTTATGACTTTAAAGTTGGTATTGCTATGAAATGTACCATTAGTTGTAAAAAACAACCAATCATGTGATGCCACATCAGCTAAACTAGTATAGGGGCTTCTTTTGCACGTCTATTGGTCTCACTTTTCTTTGGGCTGTTTTGGACACCTTGGCAAAAAGCATGCTGATGTGGCCTAGAAACCTTAGTAATAAGTAGGGGACTTGTCAAGTAAGCTACTGTAAAAAATTGGGAGTGATTTAAAATTTCTAAGAAAGATTTTGAGAAGCACGAAATTAGAGTGCACAACTACCGAGTCCCCTCCCCTAATTATACATAGGATATTGAAAGCACAAAATTAAGGTGCACAACTACTAAGTCCTATTGACAACCTGATTTTTAAGGCTATTACAAAAATTTTGGATTGTGAAACACGCTTGCCTCCTTCACATGGTAAAGCAGATGTCAAAACATGAATACAATAGGATACGATATAAAGCAACTTGACATGGCACCTACAGTCTCTGATCAATAGTCATCAAAATGTCCTCCGTATGTCATTATCTTCCAAAATGTAGAAAATTGAGTGGTCATCTTGATGGGATATGATAAATGGCAAGCAGTCAGTACAGAGTTGGAGACAAACTAAAGCCCTATTTAGTTTCGTCTGTACTCAACTCAGAAAAAGTTTTCCTGGCCTCCGTTTTGTCTGTAAGCTGCTCGAATTCTTATTGAAAACCTGGCCAGAAACATGACATGGTCAGAATTCTACACTGATAATGACGCGCAAAACAAATTCCGCATGATAACAAATCTTGTAAAATTGGGAAAGCGAGTCTTGGCTCCGCTTCTTTCAAACCTCCACAAATTCAATGGTCAGAAGGCTACGCTGGTGAAGGTCATGGGTTTTCTTGCACGGAAAAAAAATTCATCTATAAGATCTATATCTTTTTGACAAATCTAAAACCCACTTCACTCCTTGATCTAATTAGAAATTTTGTTCGTTTTCTATTAATTTATTAGGGGAAGAGTATCAATTATCGTTCATATTCTAATAACTATTCATTCCTTTCACATCCAACCCCTCAATTACTAACTTTTAAAAACCAAAAACGAATAACTAAAAGCTCATTAATAAATTACACATATACCCATAGCCACTCATTTTTTAGCTCTTTTGGACCATAATTGGCCCATTTGTGCACACGTTTATTGGTACCTATAGCACACGACTATTGGGGCATTTGCGCATAAGTATTGGCAATTTTAAGTGTGCGATTATTGGGGCCTCTTTAAACAGGTATTGGGTGACACTTTGAAAAGTGTACTTTTTGACCCTTGTGCGCATAACAAATCCCACAAAGTGCATCATTACTACCCAGAAGCCAAAACAATAGCAATAAGTAGCTAAGTCGCATGCGGAGACAACCAAAAGAAAATCGTCAAAATCCACTGTACCATTTATAATTTGTGGGTGCATGAAGTTAGCTATAACGACTACTGGTATGCTTCCCCTAACTGATTTGCTTGAAATAAGTCCCAGGTTGTCATACTTAAAAAAGAGCCTTAAGATCATAGGATACCAAATGGTAGAGAATTGATGATTCATCATGCATGATCATTACAACATCAAGTTCATGTTTAGTAAAAGAAAGTAACATTAATAGTAACTTGCACCAATATTTCAAAGTATAGATACTAAATGTCTTGTCATTCAATTATTGAGAAGATAAAAAGGGGGCTTGAATAGGGTGAGGGAAATTGACGTACTTCAATCCTAGCTCAACAAGATTTCCAAGGTGTTCATCAACACCATCCAATCTCAATAAGCTAATACTTGAAAGAAAATGAATTTGTCATGTCTACAAGCACACACGAAAGAATTACAAAAACATGGGATTGCAAAATATTAGCTAGGACCACAATAGTGATCCCATCCTCGAGAATAGAATAATCAATTCAATTTTGTATAGTTGTTTCTAGGTTTCAAAATCTCGTATTAGAGTTGTAACACTCAACTCTTTCTCACACATCATTCAATTCACCATGTTGAATTACATACATAACTACATATTCCCTTCTTTGTCAATTTGCAATTTACACATCTTATATTCGACCTAGTTGATTATGTTAATTTAGGTCTATTTTAAAATATATCATATTGAAGAGTTAAGAAATGAGATTTTTTCCACTACCTAAAAAAAATTGATGCATATTTCCTTTTTGTTAATGCCTATTTCCATTCCTAGGTTTTCTTTGTTTATATTTCATCTTGATATTGTAGTGGGATATTTTTAGTCTCCTACATTAATTGTGGAGCTTTTCTAGACTATCTCGCCCTTAAGGATTTTAGCTAGATATTTAATATTCTCAAAATCAAGTGGTTCAACTACTTTATGTAGTTGTAGATGGTCTTAAAGTGACACATGATGACTTCATTTATTTAAGCTCAATTTTATATTTCCCATAAAATTGATTGGTCTAGGTTCCATTTGTAAATTTGACATTATTTCTTCCTGTTATTTTAATTTTATTTGGTAAATATTTGAATGGGACTCCCTTGGTCAAGTTTGCATAAATATGATTTCTTTTCATCCCCATGTCCCTATCAAATATTGGGAGTGCTTTGTGATAAAATGGAACTAGCTAACACTAGGACCAAGGTCCACCTTCATAATAACATTGGAATACAAAATCACCTAGAGGAGTGATTGTACTTGACTAGATTTTTTTTAAAGACAATCAAATGATACTTCTAGGGTTTGTATTCCTTCACTATTATGGGAGTGAATATACTATGGAGGTAGTGTGGGGAGAATGCAAAACTATGATTAATGTATAAGGAAAAGGAACATTAAAGTTATTGTAATAGATTGTTAAAACTGCAAAACCATAGTAGCAGACACATAAATCAGAGGAGAATTTGATTGTGAACTTGTAACTGAAATATGATGTTGATCTAGTAGGACCAAGGCACCCAAAATGCCTTAGTCTTCAAATATTGAGATGTTTTTGAAGGATCTAGATCATGAGACTGTCTAAGTGCCACCCCTAAAAACTGGTGCAAAACTCTAAGGACTATTAGGAATTGCATGCAGAAAATATCAATTATATGTAGATAAATATTAGACACAGGAATGAAAAACACATAAATAACAATAGAGAGGAGACAATATTTAACGTGGTTCACCCAAACTCGGGCTCTATCCACTAAACAAAGAGTCCAATATTATGGGTATGTGAAGGATGATGGTGTGCCAAAACAGGCCCTTAAGTGGCAATGAAATTTCAAAACATCAGAGTTATGCAAATTGACATGAAAAATTGAATAAGTTATGAACATTATTTTAAAAATATGTAACAAGAGAATCTACAGAAAATTGAATGCAATTTCTAAGCTACTAGTTGTTTTTTGAAAAAAATAAATCCTATTTGATGAAAATTTCAAATTGCAATGCAGTGGAACAAAGATTTCAGGAAAAAGATAAGAAGTAGGTGTATGTCTGACCACCCTAAACACAATAAAATCATAATTTTTTTTATAAGACTTATAATATAATTATTAGACTCATGTTCAGATGTGACACATATTTTTTTATAATTTTTTATAAAGTAAATAATTATTTATGAAATTTTTACTACAACTTTTCATAAATTCAGAAACTCTTATGTTTGACCACCTTAACTTGGTCAAAACCTTATGAAATTCAATTTTTTTTTAATTTTTCCCCATAGTAGATGAAGCATAGGATGTGATGCATGTTTCAGATTCAAAAAATGTTATGCGGTTTGAAAGTTATGAGTATTTTTCAATCAGTCTATCAATCAGGACTTTTGTCAAAATTCAATTAGAAAATAAATAATAATTATTTATTAAAGTCAAAATAAGACAAGCCTTATATTGTTGGAAATCTGAGAACGTCCTTAAAAAATCCTTTTCGTTTTATCAATTTTGGCTATAAAAAAAGTCGTCAGCCACCAGTGTAAATTCTTGAAAATCAAGGAATACTGAAAAACACATTTATTCAGTTGACTTTCTAGGCTTGTCACTTCCAAGACAAATCCCAAAGAAAACCCGAACCAAAAGATGGAGGGCAAAATTTATTTTTTAAAATCGGATATCGGATATCCATTAAAATCGGATATCCTTTTTTGAAAAAATAAAAAAATATATTTTAGTAAATTGGGCATAACTTTTGTGTTTTATATCGAAATTTTGATTTTTTACAGACATTAGAAAGGTAATTAAGAGCTCTATGATATGGAATAGGTATATTTTCAATTATTTGTTTTAAAAATTAATTATAATTCATTTAAATTCATCCTTCATTTTTAAAACATAAAAAACTCATGACTTTTTCATATGATTTCCCTATTGCATGATTTTTTGTAACAATCATTTCAAAATAAACTAAATAAGTAATTAATTAATAATACAAGATTTTTGAATTTTATTGAGTTTGATAAATTTTGATAAACCATGTTATCTATGTTTGTTCCTTTCTCCACCTCCCTCGCCTAAACCTATCACTCCACCTATTTGTTTCTTCCTCCCTCTCTTTTGTCCATATTTATACATCTCTCTCTAGACCTATATCTCTAACTGTCAATGAATATCTCATTCTGTAATACCCTAAAAATGGTCATCTAAACCATGGGCCCCTAATCTTGACAACGTCACCAAAGTCCTAACCAAAGGCAATTACAATCTTGAGCACACAATTAATTCCTAAAATCATCAAATGTCACATGGCAAATCAATCACTCAATATTAATTAAATATTTATTTAATTAATTAAATCATTCCAAGTAAATCATTTTAAACAATTATCTTATATATTTTAATTAAATATCCTAGCATATTTAATTAAATAAATCAAATTGCCATAAATCTTCAAAAAAGGAAACAAATCAAGAAAGAGGAATTAATTCAATTAAATAAATCAATTGAGCACAAATCTTCAAATATGGAAATAAATCAAAAAAGGAATTAATTGACAAAAAAGAATTAAAATTTGAGAAAAGAAATCAATTGGAGATAATCTTGAAAAAAACAAATTAAAAATTGATAGATAATCTCAAAGAAAAGAATTAAAACAATTAAATATTAAAATTGAATGAAATAGAGAATAAATCAGTTTTTTCCTGATTTTAATCTTAATTTTAGTTCAATTTCCTTTAAATCAGTTTTTTCTTGATTTAATATTATTTTTAGTTCAATTTCCTTTAAAACTGAGAAAAGCATCCAATCACATCAATTCACCTGGATTGTGCTTCCTCTTGGAAAATCTTGACCGCTCATCATCATTTGATCTCAACCATTGGTTTCTTTCTGAATTTTCTATAAATTCAGGCTCGTCTCTCATTCAAAGAGAGGCTGGAGAATATATTGTTATTATACTATTTTTGCTCTAGGATTTCATTGATATATTTTATATTAATTATTTCATATTAATTAAATCATTTAGTTTAATATTGCATCCATCTAGCATTCATCATGTTCATATAGATAAAATCCTTCGTCTTGATGTTGTCTAGTCACTGGTATTGCTTATAATCTGAGAGCAATCTTATACTAGCATTTTTTAGAAGGCAATGGGTCGATTTGTTATGGTTTATCTATTCATCGATTATATATGATTAACCATGCATGTAATGACTTAATTGAAGTGTTGTGTCTTGCAGATACAGATTCTCATACCACTTTTCACACACACATTTCTGGCGCCCACCGTGGGGCTCAAACCCACAACTACAAGATTTATAATGTTTCTTGAACAAATTTAATGTTTGATTTTTATAACTAATAAACATGTGTTAAAGTTGCAAATAAAAATCTTTCTTTTTTATTGTTCTTCTATGACAATAAACAATGGTCTCGGTTTGGAGAGTATAAATTTTTATTGAACCATTGGATCTTAACTAATTTGTGATATGTTTTGTTAAATCAAGTTTTCTACAGGATCACTGAAGGGATTTTCCTAAATATATTGGATTTGGAAGTTATTATTGACAGAGTGCAGGACTATCATTTTACTCATTCTTCTATGACAGTCAAAAATGGTCTCGGTTGGAAGAGCATAAGTTTTTATTGAACCATTGGATCTCAACAAATTTCTAATATGTTGTTGAAAATGAAGTTTTCTACAGGTTCATTGAATGGATTTGACAAAATATTTGTGTTTAAAAGTTATGATTGACAGAGTGCAGGACTGTCATTTTACCTATTCTTCTGTAGCAGTCAAAAATGGTCTCGGTTCGGAAGGCATAACATTTTATTGAACCGTTGGATCAAACCCAAATTTTAATATGTTTTGTAAACCCAAGTTTTCCATATTTACATTGAAGAGATTTGCCAAATTATTTCGGATTCAAAAGTTATAAGCGATAGAGTGCAGTACTATCAAAAATTGTCATAACTAGGATAGTCATAAAATGGAAATTCTTGTTAGATTAGTTTAAAGTTTACATGATAGAATTTTATTTTGATGATTTTTTTATGTTATCTTGGAAACTAATTTTGAGATTTTAATGTTTTCAGAATGCTTGTCAAAGAATCTATCAATCAAACATACGCATGCCAAAGAATCAAGAAGAAAATGACTACTGACATATTGGTTTTGTAGGTTGCCTAAGGAGAATCTACTAAACATTGTGTATTCATTTAGTATTTTCTTAGGCACTTAAATTGCTATCTAGTTAAAGAACAAATCTGTCTTTTGTGTTTTCAAAAAAATCTAAGAGGTAGGAGAGTATGCTCTTGTCTTTTATAGACAATCAGAAATCTAGACCCTCGAAGTTTTTTTCTAACTTTTGAGATTTGTGTACCTTTAGCGGGCCTGTCACAATGGGAAAAAGTAATCACCCTGTGAGAATGACCCAAGTGAGTACAGCTGGACCTGAGCATTCCAAATCACTATAATAAATAGGCCTCTGGTGATTAAAGTCTCAAAGGATGGGATTATTTGAGTTTTCTCTTTGAGATCTCTCATATCGAGCATTTTGTAGGGCCTCACGATCTCAATCACGTTTACGTGACTACATCTTGTTTCGGTACCTTGTTGGGCTATAGGCCTCAATAATGCTTGCATGACTTCAAGGGGTAATTTCAAACGGAATTCCTGACTAAGAACCATAAGATAGAAACTACCTGATTCACCTCCGAAAGGTTGATAATCTTTGTGCAAGAGAGATAGTAACTCTCCCAAGACACTTGCCATATCATGCCCCCATTAGCGTTTGGAGTCGGCTAATACGGCATTGAGAATCCATTGCGTGAGACTCAGTGGCCTTATTCTGATTAGCTATTGGGTGTGTACCTAAGTCAGCAAGCAAAGGTTTTCTTCTCTAAGCCAACTTCCATAGGGTTAGCATGCTGTGATTGAATTATTATATATCTTGTGTGTTTTCTATGTTTTCATCCCTAAAACTAAAACTGGAATACCAAAACTGGAGAAAACAACAAACAAAGTCAGTGATAAACTCTATCTATGTCCAAACTGGTCTCTGTTAGTCATTGAAACATCAATCCTTATCAAAAACTAGTAGTCGTTAGTCATTGAAACTCTGTCTGTCAGAATCTCGTCTCTGTCCAATCCTCTGTCATATGAATTCCTGATCGTGTTAGTCAAAATAGTCAAAGTTTCCTAGATCAGTCTATAGCAAGCCTAAAACTGGTTATCATCCTCTTGAGCATAAACAACCTTGATAGTGTACCTTTGTGGCTGCGTTGCACGATTTTGTCGATCATCTTTAAGCTAGTTCAAACGAACATTTTATCAAACCTAAGTCAACTTAGATAATGTCTTACACAGGATAGATCATTCCTGAAACCAGACCAGATCTTAAGTTACTTCTCTTAATTACTACGTTAAATGAACTACTAGCTACAATTTGATCTTGACTTCTGCAACACATCTCACTCTCAGTCCTGTCGGTTGGAAATGCCTGTTCAAACTAGAAGTTCTCGCAATAAAAAGGACAAAGAAAAAGAAAACCCCTTCTCGACCAAAGACAATCCATTCTTCAAAGAAAACCCCTTTTACAATAAACTATCCTCATCACAGATACCGTCCTCATTACAGATACCAGTTTATGATATACCAATCTTCGATCAGCCCCTATCTCCCACCATGTCTGGGGAAAGACAAGAAAGAGAAGCTAATAAACAAAACAGTCATGACGACTTCAGCAATCATGCCACTAACAGTGATTCATCAACTGAGTCTGAGCTTTTTAAACCTCCTGAAGATGAAGTACATAGATGTCAGAATAATAAAAAATTCTGAAAAATGATGAAGCTCATCATGGCTAGGGAAAAAGAAGACTATTTCCTAGAATTAGCAAAACAAGGTGCCAAACTCCCTACTGGTTATAATGTGGAGGCCCTCGTTGCTAAAGAGGAAGAGACACCATGGGGAAAAATGAGCAAACAAATGCAAGCATTACAAACTGCAGTCACAAGAATATAAAACAAAGATAAAACGCCAAAACATTATTCTTTGGACACAATATGCCCATTCCCATTTGACAAAAACCTTTACATGTCTCCATTTCCTTCACGAGTTGAGATACCAAAATTTGACAAGTATGATGGTACCTCAGATCCTCAAGACCATGTCAGAGAGTTCTGTGCCGCTTGTATGGAGTTCATGCATGATCAAACGTACCTCATGCGCCTTTTCCCAAGGAGTTTAGGAGGTCAAGCAATGGAATGGTTCGCAAGTCTATCCAAAGGGATAAAAATGTTTGAAGAACTAACCCAACTATTTTTACAACAATACTCATACAATATTCGTCATCCAGTCACTATGATAGAGCTTTGCAATACCAGACAAAAGACAGGAGAACCCTTTCTCACTTTCCTCCAACTATGGAGAAAGATGTTCTCTAGATATTCATGGACTATCCCAGATCTTGAGAAAATGGACATCTTCGTCAACAACTTAGTCCCTGAATTGAAATACAGTGTCCAGATGCAAGTGCACCCTTCATTCAACAAAATGGTAGATAACGCCCTCAGAATGGAAGATGTACTTATAAAAAAAGGAGATATATCACTTTGGAAAGAAACATTGCAAGGTTCTAGCTCTAAAGAAAAGAGTAAATACTAGAAATATAGCAAAGACAACAACAAGAACATTGTTAGCGATGGAGTGGTAGATACTATTCAAGAAAAAACAAAATCCACAATATTTAACTTAGCCAGTGGCACACAAGCACTCAAGGCAGCTGAAACTACAACAGAGAATCCCCCAAAGAAAACAAGAGAGTGGTTTAAAGACAAACCTTGGGTCTCAAAGCCTAAGCGTGAGTTTACTCCTCTAGATGAGTCATATGAATCGGCTTTTAAAACTTTATTGGCAAATAATCTGATAACACTGCTAGACAATTCCCGACCCTATGACCCAGAAGTTAGACCCAAATGGTGGAGAGAAAATGAGTACTGTGACTACCATCGGAACAAGGGACATAACATAAACCACTGCATGAAACTCCGACATGAAATACAAGATCTCATTGATGCAGGCAAGATCATTGTGGGAAATCACACAACTAATGCTGATCATAAGGCCTTTAAAGATCCCTTACCCACTTATGAACAAGGAGATTCCTCAAAATCCAAGGGAGGAGCTAGAGTCAATTATACTTACACTAACAATGATAATGTGATCAACATGATTGAATCTGCTCAACCTGAATATTGCAATGTGATCATAGTCCAGGATCATCAAAATCAAGCACAAGCTGCTAATGCCGTGACTCATGCTCAAAGGAAGATTTCTCTCCTAGGAGATAGTTCCTCCACTTTTGATCAAACAACATCAAAACTGCCAAATAAACAAACAGACACAATCATGGCCAAATCAAAGCAACTAGTTCCATCATCTTCTCCTAGCTATAGTATTGTTGAACAATTAAAGAGAACCAATGCTCAGATCTCCATTCTAGAACTGCTTAAGATCTCTTTTGCTCATAAAGAAGTCCTAGACAAGGCTCTACTTACCACCAGTGTTCCAAAAGATTTAGACGTAGATCAATTTCAATCTATGGTAGGTCACTTGATCTCCCCTCATTACCTCACATTTTCTGAAGAAGATGATAACTCATTGAGTCATCCACATAACCAGCCATTACACATTGAAGCCATGATCCATAAACACTGCGTTAAACATGTTTTGATAGATGGAGGCGCTAGGTTGAATATTTGTTCTTACAATCTATTAACATAGCTGGGATTCTCTGAAAATGTTATTGATCCAACAAAGAAGATAACAATCAAGGCTTATGATGAAGAAGAAAGAACATCTAAGGGACTGGTATCATTACCAATAAGAGTAGGACCTGTGGAGAGAGATATCATTTTTCAAGTCCTGGATCTTCATCTTTCATACAACAACTTACTGGGTAGGCCATGGATTCATGAAATGAAAGCAGTACCATCTACGTACCATCAATGTCTGAAGTTTCCTTATAATGGAGTAGAGGTCAGTATTCCTGCTGATACAAGCTATGCCTGCAATGCATTAACGCAAGGTGCTGATGCTTTTGTTCCTAATAATAGAGCAGCTTTCACAGCTAAAAGTTCAGAATCTCTGCTAAAAGATTTGGAAAAGAAACTAGAAATCACAAACACTGGCATGGATGGTTACAAGATAGAGCCTATACTCTCACTCATGTCTCTTCCTCCATCACCAAGATAGTCAGGAAAACCATCAGAGGGCATGAGGCCACAAACTTCAACTCCAAAAGTCATTTATGATGGCAGCTTTATACAGTCCTCTACTTCTCTTGCAGATGAAATAGAAGGGGATGATGTCCTTAAATCACTCTTCAAAGAAGACAGTGCAGATAAAGAAATCCGACATTGTGATATTTCTCCAACGCAATATGGTCCAGGCTATAAGATGCTTCAACGCATGGGATATTCAGGTACTGGTCATCTCGGCAAATGTCAAAAAGGTATTGTTGAACCTATTCAGCTACAAACTAAGTCAACCAATGATAAAGCTGGACTGGGATATGATCCAAGAAAGTCATCAGATCAGAAGCACACACCTTGCCATCAACGTAAGTGGAAGAAAAAGGTACTACCTCTAACAACACAAGAAATTAATACTCAACAAACTCAGGAGGAATGTGATGGTGAGAAAAAAGAATTACCCACCCAGGGAAAGGAAATAGATGGTAATCAAGTTCCAGTTGTATCAGCTATGATACCACATGAAGTAGATGCTCCAAAGAATATGAGAGATGAA
The DNA here is from genome assembly GCF_030272615.1 of Cryptomeria japonica. Classification (NCBI taxonomy): domain Eukaryota; kingdom Viridiplantae; phylum Streptophyta; class Pinopsida; order Cupressales; family Cupressaceae; genus Cryptomeria; species Cryptomeria japonica. Next base: position 794,822,635 of record NC_081409.1, on the reverse strand, counting down.
ATATACAGAATCAGAGAATTGTTTGCACCACTGAACATTCCGGTCACATATACTGGCAGACAATAGGTAGATGACTCAGAAACTGATTCAAATGAGTATGAATGGGGTCTAGATCACATCTCAGATACATCTACTATAGAAACACTTGAAGAACTCAGGGATACCGTAGATGACGCACAAGAGATGATATGCCTAAGAATTCAAAAGGAAATAAAAGAAATCAGATTAAAACGACAAGAAGACTATGACCAACAACTGAAGAAAGAAAGGACACAACAAAGTCCTTCACTTACCAATTATCCTAATGAGACAGGACAAATCAAGTACGGAATCACACAAGAAGAACTAGAAGCTAGAGCAAGAGAACCAGTCATCAGTCCAAAAGAAGTTGAATGGAACAGACGACAGGGGTTAACAGAATCGTCAAAGTCATATCCACAAGTGTGTCAAATGCAAGCAATCACTGAACCAAATCAAGAAGGAACTTGCAACATCAAGGATGTGGGTGTTGATACTATATATACCTTCACTAAACCACTTGAAGATGAGTCAGTAACTCCATACTATGACTTTGATGGCTCAGACAAGAGCTCTATCTATGACAACAACTATTCAACAACACATTATGACTACTCTATCATGAATAATGAAATATTGTCTACTGTTATACCATGGTATGTAGCCCAGTATGAAGTACATGACGATGCTAGAAGTAGGTCGGTTGAGTTAGGTCCAATAAATACTAACATGAATGACGATAATCGTGTCATAACTCTTCCTGGTCTCGAGACACATACGCAAGGTAGTATTCTAGAACTTGACTGGTCAGTTCGAAACAATGATGATAGTACCATGAACTCCCTTGAGCCTGTACCAACCTTATCCTTAATACATCCAAAACTGATTGATAATACTCTTTATAACCAACCCTTGAACGTGCCTATTTTTGCTAATGACTATACACTAGCCTACTATCTCAATGCAGTTGAACCCATGTACTCTTCCACCAGTGAACAAAATGAAAACATGACTGAAGCGAATATCAAGTATCTTAGTCGCAAAAATAAGAAAAATAAGAATAAAAGATCTGATAGCGAAAACCACATTGTGGCGGTGTCAGACTCTAAAAAAGAGAAATTAAAGGACGTACCCAAAGGTGAAAACCTCTATGAGGCACCTAAAGGTGAGGTACTTGATATACTACCGAGCCACTTCCAGGAGAGATCTTCCATATTGATCGAACCAACTTAGCCAGTGAACATTGGGAGTCAAGAGATACCGCATGTCATTCATTTAGCCCAATCACTGTCAGCAGAAGAGTTAAAAGATTTCACCAATCTATTTTTAGAAAAGAAGATTAACTTTGCATGGACATACTCAGATATGCAAGGACTAGATCCTGATCTCATCATGCATCATCTCTCTATTATACCAGGAGTTAAACTAGTCAAACAAAAACTCCGAAAAATGCATCTTCATGTGGCACTACTAGTCAAGGCTATACTAGAGAAATTGCTAAAAGCTGGATTTATCAGAGCTATAGACTACGCAGAATGGATATCCAACATAGTACCTATATCAAAAGCAGACAAATCTATTAGAGTTTGTACAAATTTCAGGGATCTCAACAAGGCATGTCCAAAAGATGATTTTCCATTTCCCAACATTGACATGATAGTAGATATGACTGCTGGATATGAGATGTATTCATTAATGGATGGATTCTCTGGTTACAATCAGATCAAGATAGCACCTGAAGATCAAGAGAAGACAACCTTTACATGTGCGTGGGGAACCTTCTGCTGGAATGTTATGCCGTTTGGTCTAAAGAACGCAGGAGCAACTTACCAAAGAGCAGTAACCACTATTTTCCATGATATGATGCATAAAAACATGGAAGATTATGTAGATGACACCCTGGTAAAAAATATGAAGAGATATACACACATTCAAGAGCTAGGCCTCATATTAGATCGAATGGAAAGATTCAAGCTCCACTTAAATCCAAAAAAGTGTGCATTTGGAGTCACATCAGGAAAATTACTTGGTTACATAATTTCAAAAAAGGGAATTGAGGTTGATCCTAAAAAGGTCCAAGCTATAATGGACATGCCTCCACCCAAGAATATCAGTCAAATGAGAAGTCTACAAGGTCATCTTTAGTCCATAAGGCGTTTTATATCTCAGCTAGCTAACAAGGCTCAACCCTTCACGAAGGTATTAAGGAAAGGGATTCAATACAACTGGGATAAAGATTGTGAACTACATTTACAACAAATCAAAGAATATCTTTCTAATCCACCCTTATTAATGCCACCGATTCAAGGTAAGCCACTGATCCTGTACATATCAGCTATAGATACTTCACTGGGGGCACTTCTGGCACAACAAGATGACAATAAAAAGGAACGAGCTATCTATTACATCAGTCAAACATTGGTGTCATATGAAATGAATTACACTATAATAGAAAAAGCATGCTTAGCATTAGTCTTTGCATCACAAAAATTAAGGCACTATATGTTGGCACATTCTATTAAGCTGGTAGCCAAGATTGATCCACTTAAGTACCTTCTCAGTAAAGCAACGCTTACAGGAAGACTAGCCAAATGGGTCATGGTCCTTACAGAATTTGACATTGAATATGTAGAACGTACAACTATCAAAGGACAAGTTATCGTAGACCAACTTGCTGAAGCTCCACTTGAAGATGATCAACCCCTGCATATAGAATTCCCAGATGAATCAATCATGCACCTTACTGAACAATCATGGAAGATGTTCTTTGATGGGTCTTTTACTCAACATGGCTCTGGTGCTGGGATACTATTTGTTACTCCCCAAAAATACTCAATTCCAAAAGCTTACAAACTTCTCTTCCCTTGCACAAACAATATTGTAGAGTATGAAGCTTTGATAAATGGGATCAAGCTAGCCATCGAGTGGAAGATCATGGAATTACACATCTATGGAGATTCTCAACTCATTATCAACCAGATTAATGACCTATATTAGATGAAAGATGAGAAACTGATGCCTTAAAAGAGGATGGTGGATGACCTCAAGAAATATTTCACCTCCATATCATTTCAGTAGATACCCAGAACAACAAATAGAGCGGCAGATGCAATGGCCACTTTTGCATCTATACCATAGCTACAAGAGTCTAATTTTCGCTTTGAATTCCTAGTGGAAGAGTTACATTACCATGCCTATGATTCTCCCGAGTCCCAAGTAGTCTGTTCTATTATTGGACATGACTCATCTCATTATAGTCACATTTACTCTTACCTACGTGACCAAGTTGTCCCTACCAACCTTTCCCGAAATGAAAAAAGAAACCTAATTTGAAATGCATCTCGGTACTTCATCATTGCTAACGACTTATTCAGGCGAGGTTTAGATAATACTTTTCTTAGATGTCTAGAAACTGAGGAGTCCCAATGCGCATTATCCGAAGTTCATGAAGGTGTTTGTGGATCTCATTCAAACGGTCTAAATTTAGCGCGAAAACTACTAAGGGCTGGATACTACTGGCTAGACATGGAGAAGGAAGCCATAAAATTTGCTAAAACCTGTGAAAAGTGTCAGTTACATTGGTACCTTATCCACGCTCCTGCAAGGGATCTTATATCATTTGTAATGCACTGGCCCTTCCAACAGTGGGCTTTTGATCTAATAGGCCAAATATATCTTGCATCATCTAATGGACATAAATTTATTATCACTGCCACTGAGTACTTCACTAAGTGGGTAGAAGCAGTTCCACTCATCAAGGCAACAGGAAAACAAGTAGCTCTATTTATTCTTAACTATATCATCTGCAGGTATGGTATACCTTCATCAATTATAACAGACAATGGAGGACAGTTTAAGAATAAAGATCTAGATGAACTTTGTGAGAAGTTTAAAATCAAACAACACTGGTCCTCAATATATTACCCTCAAGGTAATGGACAAGCAGAGGCATCTAACAAAAACCTACTGACTATCTTGCACAGAACAGTGAACAAATTTGGGAAGGATTGGCATCTGCATCTCAATCCTGCACTGTGGGCTTATAGAACATGTATCAGAACACCTACTGGGGCTACACCTTTTTCTTTGGTGTATGGGTCCGAAGCAGTATTACCCATTGAAGTAGAAATACCATCTCTAAGAGTTTCCTTGCAAGGTCTTGTTACTGATGAAGACTATAGAATATCTAGATTGCAAGAGCTTGAATTGCTGGATGCGCATCGACAAGTGGCATTTGATCATCTCAGAGTGTATCAAAAGAGAATGTCCAGAGGATATAACAAGAAAGTGCGACATCGAGAATTTCAGGTTGGTGACTTAGTTCTCAGAGAGAATCCTAAAAATCAACAGTTTCGAAATAACAAAGGGAAGTTTGAACCCAACTGGCTGGGTCCCTATATCATCACTGTAGCTTTCGGCTCTAGTGCCTATCAACTCTCAACATCAAAAGGAGAACAGCTCCGTGAACCGATTAACATGATCCATTTGAAGAAATTCTTCACCTAGATATTCTCTGTTCCAGCAGCTTTTACAGTAGAAAATGTCCTGAAGAAATCCTAAAAATTAGAAAATGTCATGAAGAAATCCTAAACATCAGAAAATGTCCTAAAGAAATCCTAAAAATAAAAAAAATGTCTTGAAGAAATCCTAAAAATCAGAAAATGTCCTGAAGAAATCATAAAAATCAGAAAAAGTCTTGAAGAAATTCAAAAAAAAAAGAAAAAGAAAAACAGAAAAAAAAAAAAAAGGAAAAAAGAGAGAAAATGCCCTGGTGAAAACCTGGTAAACAGGCACCTTGGTAAAAAAAAAAAAAAAGAATCTCTGCCAAGCAGGTGAAAACCTGGTAAACAGGCGCCTCTTGTACTCAAGCGCTCCATCTATCAACGCAACGTTGGCATTCTTGCTTTCCTGCATATTTTCTTTCATTTGTACATATTTCAGTCACTTTTGTGACATCCTGGTTCATTGGAACCCTCATGGCTTGAAATCGATCAATTTCCTAGTCTTAGGTAATCCACAGAGCATATTATATGTCCTAAGCAGTATCAACCAAGTCAACCTTACGTTAGTGAAACCTTGTCGTCCACTCCGAGTCAGCTACCTATCTCCTGACTACTAAAGAGTTTTATCACTGAATTAACAAGCAAAACAACATAACGGAAAACAATCACTAAACTATTTGAGCTATGCATGAAAATTGTATTTGTGTGTTGTCTTTTATATTGGTTTTCGATTATTATCCCTCTGAGTAACTCGAGGAAGTCTATCTTGACTAAGAGGAGCAAGGATTGGGGGCATAATATTTTCTTGTTTGCTGCTTGAAGGAATGATCCCAATGATCTGGAAACATCTAAATTAGCTGGGTGTTTGTGATAAGAGCCTTCACATCAAGGTGGAATTGCCTCACATACCTTGACTCCACTTATTTGAATGCTATAGGGAGGTTCCCATCATTTCTTTGTTTGTTTTGAGGGAATTTCTTCATTGTGCAATCTGGGTCCATGCGTAATTTGTCCAAGGATATGAACGAAAAAAGGGTCATTGCGGACAAGATAGTTAATATTGCACATGAAAAGAAATGAACTCTATTCTGCTTGCTATAATTGTAAAACGCTCAATGATGACAATTAAGCTTTTCAAAGTCCAGTGACTAGGTTTAGGTTGCATCTCATTTTGCATCTCATCTTGCATTTCATTCTGCATTTTGTGAATTTGGAGTGATTTTGGTATAGTAACAATGCTTCCTCTTTGTATGCTGAATGAGAGTTGGAGCATCATCATTTCTTCACTAAGTGGTCTCTTTTCATCATTTCTCTGATCGAGTACTTGTGTTTTCATCATCATTCTGCATATTATATAGATTCATACATTCACTATCATTCATTTGCATTCATCTTATTGCATAGAAAGATGAAAAAATTTGCATTACTCATTCTCCTTACTCATTTGCATTATCATTTATTTGCATATGAAAAGAAACAAAAATAGACATCCATGATCATTTGCATTGCATACATTCATGCTGAAAAGAAATGCATACATATAGAATAAAGCATATAGAACAACATCTCATAATCCATCAACACAAGTACGATGAAATCAAATCACGAGCTTGTAAATCGGTTGTCCTGAGTCCATTTTCAGGATCGAAATCGAAAATTGAGATCATTTTGCTAGTCAATTTCAAAATTTGGACCACTTAATGCTTTTCATCAAAAGTTCATTCTCTCTTCTAATTGCGCTCAATTTCTCGTGAATCAATGCCGAATCTCAATTTAATTTCTACAAATCAACTTTGCGCTCAATTTCTCGCTAAAATTTCAAAAATTCCCCTGAATCATTTGTGCTCAAAACAACTTATCATCGCTCAAAATTTCTAATCATCATGAACCCTTGCTATTTTTCGATTTCGCTCCCGAGGGGGCATACTCATGACCTTATGACCTCACATTCTTCAATGTCGAGAAAATTTTTAAATCTTCATCGAAAGTCGAGCAAAAATCTTTTCAACTAAAGAAAATCAAATAAGACCTCATTGCTAGGGGCATCTCAACTTCATCGCTTTATATCAAGTTGAGATTTCTCGATCATCTCATCCAAATCAATCTCTAGGGGCATATCAGTTTCATCGCTTCATATCAAGCTGATATTTGTCTTTTATCTAAATCAAACTCTTTACGTTAATCAGTTCCATCGCTTTTCATCAAGCTGATTTTTCATTTAAACTCAATTAAGGGTTTAAAGAGTATCTTCTATCATGCTAAATCTAAGCAGGTGTTACATTTTATTCATTTCTTGATCAAGCTAAACAATTTATCTTCATCGTATCTTGATCAATCAAGTTCAAGATTGATTTTTATCATCATTCACTGTATCTAAGTTCAATCAAGTTCTAGATCAGTAAGATCCGCTTCTTAATCAATCAAGTTCAAGTTCGGTATCTTTTGTTTTCTATTGTTCCCAAGTTCAATCAAGTTCTGGAACGGTATCACGTTAATCAAACTTTATTCAGCTTTGTCGCTTTGAATCAAACTAAACACCTCACTTTTTTATGTAGTTCGTGATCAATCAAGTTCAGAACTAACATCTCCTAGACATCAAAATTTTCTTTGAACCAACGCGTTGCTCACACATTAATTCAAAGAGGGGCAAATGTAATACCCTAAAAATGGCCATCTAAACCATGGGCCCCTGATCTCGACAACGTCACCAAGGTCCTAACCAAAGGCAATTAAATCAATCTTGAGCACACAATTAATTCCTAAAATCATCAAATGTCACATGGCAAATCAATCACTCAATATTAATTAAATATTTATTTAATTAATTAAATCATTCCAAGTAAATCATTTTAAACAATTATCTTATTTATTTTAATTAAATATCCTAGCATATTTAATTAAATAAATCAAATTGCCATAAATCTTCAAAAAAGGAAACAAATCAAGAAAGAGGAATTAATTCAATTAAATAAATCAATTGAGCACAAATCTTCAAATATGGAAATAAATCAAAAAAGGAATTAATTGAAAAAAAAGAATTAAAATTTGAGAAAAGAAATCAATTGGAGATAATCTTGAAAAAAATAAATTAAAAATTGATAGATAATCTCAAAGAAAAGAATTAAAACAATTAAATATTAAAATTGAATGAAATAGAGAATAAATCAGTTTTTTCCTGATTTTAATCTTAATTTTAGTTCAATTTCATTTAAATCAGTTTTTTCTTGATTTAATCTTATTTTTAGTTCAATTCCCTTTAAAACCGAGAAAAGCATCCAATCACATCAATTCACCTGGATTGTGCTTCCTCTTGGAAAATCTTGACCGCTCATCATCATTTGATCTCAACCATTGGTTTCTTTCTGAATTTTCTATAAATTCAAGCTCATTTCTCATTCAAAGAGAGGCTGGAGAATATATTGTTATTATACTATTTTTGCTCTAGGATTTCATTGATATATTGCATATTAATTATTTCATATTAATTAAATCATTTAGTTTAATATTGCATCCATCTAGCATTCATCATGTTCATATAGATAAAATCCTTCGTCTTGATGTTGTCTAGTCACTAGTATTGCTTATAATCTGAGAGCAATCTTATACTCACATTTTTTAGAAGGCAATGGGTCGATTTGTTATGGTTTATTTATTCATCGATTATATCTGATTAACCATGCATGTAATGACTTAATTGAAGTGTTGTGTCTTGCAGATACAGATTCTCATACCACTTTTCACACACACACATTCGATCTCTCAAGCTCTACAAGGTGCCTATTGTATACACCTAAAAATAGTCTAAAGATAATTAATTGAATAAGAAATTATTTAATTAATCTCCCTCCCCAATTTAATTGAATGCATTAGCAATTTGATTAAATACCCCTTTTCATCTACTTATCAATAAATCTAAGGATTTATTTAATAGGTTCATTTCAATAGTCCCCTTTGATTAATTAATTCAAATTAATTAATTCTTCCCCATCAAAATCATTTCTTCTAATCTCTAATTACAAATCAATCATGAGTTGTTGAAATTAATCAACCTTTTCGTATTATTTGAATTTTTAAATTCAATTCTCCTAACTTTTAGCCACCTAACCTAACCATTTCTAAACCTAACCCATTCCATTTACCCACATGTCCCCTTTCCTTGAAAACTTTACCCTCTCATGAGCAAAGCTTTTGTTACACTTGTCACTAAGTGTTCCCCTTCATCCAACCTCTTCTAGAAGCATCTTGACACTTGTCACCATAGAGATGACAAATGTTTCCTTTAATCCGAACTCTTTGCCAACCTCCTCTAATTTCACCATTGATATCTTCAGACTTAATCTTGACCGTTGGTTCTTTCTACCTCGCCCCTAGCCTTAGAAATCCTATAAATAGACCCCATTTTGGAGCACAAAGGGCCCCCAATTCATCCCATCTCATTTGTATTCAAGCATTGTTACTATAGGCATATAGCTCTTAGCAAATCATTCTTAGCATTGTTATCATGTTCAATTTTAGATTAATTGCATCTTCATTCTAGCTTATTTTCTAGAATAATCATGAAATCATGTAGCTTAATCATGCTATCGTTGCTAGCTTATGCATATTCATCATTTAAATCCTCCATTTAAGTGTAGTCAAGTCACTGGAGTTTGCACAACTAGATCTGAGAGCAAAATTCATACTCGCATTTACTAGGAGGCAATAGATCGATTAGCTATGGTTCTATCTTTCATTGATTAATTTTCTAACCATTGCTTGTAATGATTTATTGAGTGTTTTGTGTTGCAGTTGCAGGTATAACAGGTACACACTTCACAGGCACAACATTTTGGCACCCACCGTGGGGCCGAAATCATCATTTTTGGCCTCTCAAGCTTCAAGAAAACTTCATCTCTGCTGGATCTAATTAAGAATGTCGTACAAGTTGATTTTGCAACTCATACGAAATTCCTTTTAGGCTAGGATGAAACCTAATCCAGACTTGTATCAGGTGAATTATGTGTCGTACGAGCTCATTTAACTTGTCGTACGAGGTCTAAAGTTGTGTCATATGAGTATCTGTCTGGATCTATTTTGACTCGTAGTAGCTTATTCTTGTGTCATACGGGCCTGTCGCTGCTCCTGTGTGAAATATAAAGTTTTGTCGTTTGATCTGTCAAATCATGTCATACAAGTTTCTGCCTGTGTTTTTAAAATAAACTGCATTTTTAGGGTTTTCAATTTTAATCCGATCATTGCTAATGCTAACCCTAATTTGTTTGTGAGATTTTGGTAGCCTAACTCTTTTTCTGTAGGACGATTGTCAAAGACTAAATTCAAAAACCAATCAATTACTACTAACAGATTTATTTTGCAGGTTGCCTATGAGTTCGACTAAACTTTGTGTATTCATTAAAGTTTTCTAGGAACACTTCATTTTTCTAAAGGAAATGAACCATCATGTCTTATGTGATTGTGATGATAGGCGAGTATGCTATCACCTGTCTTAGGTGTTCAGAAAGCTAGACTCATCTTCTACTTTTATTAGTGCATTTCTTTAGCAGGCTTGCCCTCTTGAGGAGATAAAAACTCTTAAAGCCATTATGGCCAGCGTGAGGGGAATGACCTAAGTGGGAACGGCTAACGCCAAGTAATCCAACCCACTATAAAATAAATGTGATTTGATGAAAATCAAGTCAACAACAGTGCTCGAGAATAGCTCTCCTTCGTACCTTTGGGTATATCAAACCTTGGTTTTCAAGGCTAGGAGACCTCTTAATTAAGTATTATACCCTAACATGTCGAACATATCCCTTACTAGTTCTGGTTAAATTAGAAGCTACTCGATTCACCTTTGAAAGGGTGATAATATTTGTGTAAGAGAGATAGTAACTCTCCCAAGACACTTGTCATATCATGCCCCCATTAGCATTTGGAGTTGGATAATATGGCATTGAGAATCCATTGTGTGAGACTCAATGACCATATCCTGATTAGCTATTGGGTGTGTACCTAAGCTTGCAAGCAAAGGTTTTCTCTTCTCAGCCAATTTCCTTAGGGTTTAGCATGCTTGGAGTCACTTATCACATCATGTGTTTTCTATGTATTCATCCCTAAATTGAAAAATCAAACATCTAAAACTCGAAAACATAAGCAAAACATCAAAATTCACAAATCAAAATTCAGCAAAACAAACATATTTTTCATTGTCCAGTTCTGTGTCATATGAGTCAGGTTTTCTGTTGTACGAGAAATCTGTTTTATCATATGGTTCATAAAGTTTTGTCATACGACTCTCTACATTTTCAAAGGAAATTCCTGATTTGTCATCTGGTGTTGTATCTTTTGTCGTATGGTTCATGAAGTACTGTCGTACGAGTCTCTGTTTTTATCAGTTCAGAGCTGCCACTTTGCATGACTTTTTTAGGTCTGTCATTTCTGTTTGATTAATTTGTAGTATTCATAAACATATGTTATCTGTCATTATATGATTAGATTGTCTTCTTGGTTTGCTTGGTCAAGTTATCATCCATCAAAATTAGACTCTAGAAGATAAACACCTCAAGATTTTCAAGTGCTCACCCTCAACAAGTTCAAGATCTAAACATCTCAAAGTGCATTATCACCCTTTTTGGTAAACTGATCACTCAAACATAGATTCTCATTAGGATCAATCATCCTTTATCACGAAACTAAAATGTTTAGTTAGGATAATCTTGTCGCACATTGTAGGATATATCATTCCTACTGGACTTGATTTTTATCAAATCATCATCATTGCACTCCTAAACCGGAGATCAAAAAACTCATAAACTTTTAAACACTTGAATTATCTTTGCATGTCCTATCATTCTAGCATATCTAGCTTGACAGTTGATCACTTATCAAAACAACATTTAGACAATCAAACCCCTGAAATGAAAATAGAAACATTGAGAATAGCTGAAAATCATATCAACATGACATACCAAGGCAAAATACAAGTAACAAGACAACATATCAGAGAAATAAAACAGGTCCAAAATCAGAATCCAACTATATCACAATCTCACAAGGATTCAAACACATCTTCAAAGAAAGGTGGCTCATTTATGCAACTCTTAAAGAGATCTCTAAAGTATTTGGCTGAGAAAGATCAAGATCGTGCACCTATGTCTAGCAATGGCTCATTCCCGCACAAGAAAATTGATTCTCCAAAGGCATCTATTCCTACACCTCCTAAAAGCTTGCAAGAATCTTCCATAGCATCATCACCAAAGAATATATCCAAAGATGAAGTTCCCCAAGGGATATCCATAATTGCCATCAAACCTATTTTAGAGGATCATATTCAAAGCCCATCTCCTTCATATCCAAGTATTGATTCCTTGCAAATTGAAGTCCTCATTCATAAATCGCTTGTTAAATGTGTCTTAATAAATGGGGGAGCTAGTTTAAACATTTTCTCTTTGAGTCTTGTTCATGCTCTAGGATATTCAGAAGATGCAGTTGATCCCCAGAAAAGGATAAAAATCAAAGTATATGGTGAAGAAGAATATTACTCTAAAGGAATCATGGTATTACCCCTCAGAGTGGGACCTTTGCAAAAAGAAACAGCATGCCAAGTTCTAGATGTGGACCTATCATAGAACATACTCCTGGGGAGACCATGGATACAGGACATACAAGCTATTACATCAACATGTCATTAGTGCTTAAAGTTTCCCTACAATGGGCAAGAAATCACTATCTCAACAGACTCAAATCCATTGTAGTGTTGTAGTAATATGAAATCAGCTCAAGAGGTCATTGTTCCACATAACAGAGAGGCAACATATTCAAGCACACGATCCAAAGAACAATCATTTGCATCAATTCTATCAAACATGGAAAAACAAATGCAGCTAAGAGATCAAGGGATCGGAGAATATTTGCTATCATGGAAAAACAAATAAGAGCAACTTGAAATTGAAAGGGAAAAAGAAGATGTAGAAGTAGATGTAGTCACACATATGCAAGGAAAACGTTAGGAACTAGCCTAGCTGAATCATAATCACATTCGACTGACATGGACTTAACCAAGGACGATCACGAGTTTCTTATGCAAGGTCATTCTGATGAGAGTATTGTTCTAGACATGGAAATACATACTAAAATCTCTGACATCTCTATCATGACCCCTAATATCTTTGAAAGTATTCAACAGGAAGATCCTTTATACTTAATATTTCCTGAACCTATGGACTGGGAAAATGAAGGACATACTACCATAAATACCTTACCTAATGACCATGCCATATCCTTATATCTTAATGAAATCAAACCCACAACAACTTTCACCAGGAATTTCAACAACACATCTTCCAGTCAAGTGGGTGTCGAATCTCCTAGTCACAAAAGTGAAAATAAAGAAAACAATATCAAGTCTAATGCTGAAAACCATTTTTGGAAACATTAGATCAGAAAAAAATAAAATAAAGGATGCATCTAATGGTGAAAACCTCCTTGAGGTGCCGGAAGATGGGAGATTTCACATCTTACCTGAATTTTATCAAGAGAAGTCATCTATCTTGATAGAACCAATAGAGGTAGTAACCATTGGCACAACTGATCTATATCCAACAACTTCTCTATCAGAACTAGCAAGGCAAAAGTATTTGAAACCCTTCAAAAAATGGCAAATTGATTTCACTTGGTCATATGCAGACATTCCAGGGTTCGATCCATAAATTATAATACATCACCTAAATATCAATCCAAGAGAAAGCATCAATAATGGAACACAACACGGATCAAGAGAAGGTATTCTATTCATTACACCACAAGGTCATATAATTTCAAAAGCATACAAATTAAGCTTACCATGCACCAATAATATAGCAGAATATGAAGCTTTGGCTACACATATCAAAATGGCTATAGAATGGAACATTACACAACTATAGGTCTTTGGAGACTCTCAACTCGTCATCAATCAAATTAATGATGATTATCAAACAAAAGACGAAAAGCTAATGCCTTATAAAAAGATGGTTGATGATATCAAGAAGTACTTTGTAGAAATAACTTTTAGTAGATTCCAAGAAATGATAAACAAAGCAGCAGATGCCATGGCTACACTTGCTTCTCTCCTTCAAACATAGGAAAACCAACAGCATTATGAATTCCTGGTGGAAGAATTGTTTTACCTTGCTCATAATTGTCCTGATTCCCAAAATATCTGTCACCTTGTTGGACATAATTCCTCCCGCTATGGCCAAACTTACACATACCTGAAAGATAACACCCTACCTCCCAATTTATCGAAGAACCAAAAGAGAAACTTTATTCGCCAATCCTCCCATTTTACTCTTGTCGCGGATAACCTTTTTAAACGAGGTCTAGATGGTACTCTCTTATGATGTCTCGAACAAGAAGAATCTAAGAATGCCTTACATGAAGTGCATAACACCATTTGTGACACTCATTCAAGTGGTCTTAACCTTTCAAAAAAACTCATACTCTTGGGTTATTATTGGTCGACTATGGAATGAGATTCTTTTCAGATAGCTAGAACATGCAAACAATGTCAGATCCATGGGAATTTGATTCATGCACCAACACAAGAACTTCATGCTTTAGCAACATCTTGGCCCTTTTGTCGATGGGGTCTTGATCTGGTAGGAAAGATAAATCCTTCTTCATCTAATGGACACAAATTTATCCTTGTAGCTACAAAATATTTTTAAAAATGGATTGAGGTCGTACATCTCACAAACATCATAGGAAAACAAATTCTTGCATTTATCATGAATTACATCATCTGTCGCTATGGAATACCAATGACCATTATCACTAATAATGGGCGACCATTCAAGAATCAGGATGTACAAGAGTTATGTGAGAAAGTTCAAGATCTAGCATAGATTCTCCACACCCTATTATCCATAGGGGAATGGGCAAGCAAAAGAATCTAACAAAACTATTCTGAAAATCCTCAAAAAGATAGTGAACGATGCTAGAAGAGATTGGCATATTCAACAGAACCCTGCTCTATGGGCCTACCGTACCAATATCCGCACACCAACAGGTACCACACCTTTCTCTCTTGTATATGGATCAAAAGAAATATTACCAATAGAAGTACAGATACTGTCTCTATGAGTATCATTAAAAGGTCTTATCCTAGATGAAGAACAATGAGTATCTAGATTGCAAGAGTTAGAATTGATTCATGAACGAAGACAAAATGCCTTTGATCATTTAAAGGTATATTAGCAAAGAATGTTTCAAAGTTATAATCACAAGGTTAAACCATGAGTCTTTCAAGTTGGAGAACTAGTGCTAAAGGAAAATCCACGCAACCAGATAAATCGAAACAAGAAAGGAAAGTTTGAACCAAACTGGTTAGGTCCATTTGTGGTCACAGCAGTAGTTGGATCAGGAGCATATCAGCTATCAACATAGGATGGAGATCAGCTCGAGGAACCTATCAATAACATGCATTTGAAAAAGTTTTATGTCTGAAAAAAAAAAATCAAAAACAGTGAAAAAAAAAACAAAAAACAAAATAAAAAATCAGAAAAACTGCAATAAAAACAAATGGTGAAAACCTGGCAAACAGGTGCTATTTGTTCGCTAGCTCTTCCATCTATTGGTTCATGCATCTTTTTGCTTGCATCCATTCATTTTCCATTAGCATTGTCCATAATGAATCCTTTGTACATATGCAGACATCCCAGGTGGCTTCTCGCCATGGTTTGGATCATTGGATATATCATAACAACTTTGTTTCTAGGCTTGGGGCAAAATCCTACACCTAGCTAGGGGCAAACTTTTCATCATTTCTGAGCTTAATCAAATAGGTAGAACAATAGTTAGACAATTCTTATCAAGTGAAAACTGAGACACATCCAACTTTGAACATAAGATTAAACTATTAATTATCAAGCTATCACAAAGTCAGTCTAAGCACATCACACACTTTTTAGTGGATAATATCTTTTAGATAATGATTTTAACATGATTGTTCAACTTTTCTATATTGCTTTTCACTATCATGATTTATGAGTGACTCCAGGATGTCTTTGACTAGAGGAACAAGGAAGGAACATGTTATTTTTCTTGTCTGTTGTCTGAAAATTAATCATTAATATGTTCAAATTTGTCTCGAGACATGATCATTAGAGTATCAATGAAGACATTTCTGATTTGCATATTAAAATGATTAATACTACCTGTTTTACGCAAGCAACACTCAGGTCATCTTGGTTCAATTATACCTTGATGCTTGTGCTAACTTGCTATATCAAAATCCAGGAAAGAAGTGCTCAGGTCATCATAGTTTAATTATACCATCGATGTTTGCACTCACTTCCCATATTTCAAAAGCTCAATGATGACAAAACGCAATAATCCAGTGACTGGTCTAGTCATAGCTTTGCATTTCATTTGTATTTTAGCTTGCATTTCATTCTTGCATGGGATCCCACATGCTCCTTTTACCCAAGGTTAAATCTATTGCAGGAATCATCAAAGTATAATCACAAGTGTATACGCAATTAGACAAATGACTCATATCTCTTCAGATATTGTCGACCCAACGAAAATCTTATGCCTCTCAACAAAATCAACATCAACATATCCAAATATTTCTGCAACTTGATATCAACAACTGTCAGTTCTTTATTTAATCAACCTTATCAAATCAAATCAATCAATCAAACCTAATTGATTCTATCATGTCTTATATAGGATGTATCCTTCCTGAAACCAGACGTTCTGATCATGTCTTTTATAGGACGTATCCATCCTGAAACCAGACACTTTTGATCATCTTTGTCTTATACAGGAGGTGTCATTCTTGAAACCAGACTGAATCTTGATCTTATCAATCTATTCAATCAAGCTAATCGAAGAACTCACATTTTCATCAATCAATATTGCGGAATCAAATCTTTTCTAATCAGGATATCAATTTCGCAAAAAGTCGCAAAACTCCAAAGATCAATTATCTCAATTGATCTCCTGAGGGGGCATCATCGTACCACAATTTATCAATCAATGTCTGGGGTATCCTATCAAACAAATATCATCATCAAAATGAGATTATTCTTTGAATCAACACGTCATCACACCTCATTTCAAAGAGGGCCAAAATGTATACACCTAAAAATGGTCTGAATATAATTAATTGAATAACCAATTATTTAATTAATCTCCCTCCCCAATTTAATTGAATTCATTAGCAATTTGATTAAATACCTCTTTTCATCTACTTATTAATAAATCTAAGGACTTATTTAATAGGTTCATTTCAATATTCTCCTTTGATTAATTAATTCAAATTAATTAATTCTTCCCCATCAAAATTATTTTTTCTAATCTCTAACTAATTAAATCAAATCAATCATGAGTTGTTAAAATTAATCAACCTTTTCCTATTATTTGAATTTTTAAATTCAATTCTCCTAACTTTTAAACACCTAACCCATTCCATTTACCCACATGTCCCCTTTCCTTGAACACTTTACCCTCTCATGAGAAAAGCTTTGTGACACTTGTCACTAAGTGTTCCCTTTCATCCAACCTCTTCTAGAACCATCTTGACACTTGTCACCATAGATATGACAAATGTTTCCTTTAATCCGACCTCTTTGCCAACCTCCTCCGATTTCACCATTGATATCTTCAGACTTAATCTTAACCATTGATTCCTACCACCTTACCCTTAGCCTTAGAAATCCTATTAATAGACCCCATTTTGGAGCACAAAGGGCCCCCAGTTCATCCCATCTCATTTTCATTCAAGCATTGTTACTATAGGCGTATATCTCTGAGAAAATCATTCTTAGCATTGTTATCATGTTCAATTTTAGCTTAATTGCATCTTCATTCTAGCTTATTTTCTAGAATAATCATGAAATCATGTAGCTTAATCATGCTATCATTGCTAGCTTATGCATATTAATCATTTAAATCCTCCATTTAAGTGTAGTCAAGTTACTGGAATTTGCATAACTAGATTTGAGAGAAAAATTCATACTCGCATTTACTAGGAGGCAATAAATCGATTAGCTATGGTTTTATCTTTTGTTGATTAATTTTGTAACATTGCTTGTAATGATTTATTGAGTGTTTTGTGTTGTAGCTGCAGGTATAATAGGTACACACTTCACAGGCATGACACTTATATTTCTACCTCTTCACAATTTCCTCCTCTATGCCACTCTCTCTTCCCTAAGATCTACACTAGTCTCTCTGCATTCCTTCTCATCTCTAGAAACAAAATTCAAAGGGGACAAGGAGACGCATAGGGATGTATCAAAAAAAGGAGAGGGGGAGAGAGGTGAGAAGGAGAGATTAAGGGGGGGGAAGAGAGAGTGTGAGAGAGAGAGATATAGGTAATTAGGTGGAAGGAGAAGAGATAGAGGGAGGGGGTGATCGGGGTGAAGATTGAATGAGAGGGAGAGTTTGAGATTATTAGAGGGTAGGAGGAGAGGGGGAGAGGGGAAAGTATCAACATAGAGAGAAGAGAGATGGGGACAGAGGTGAAGAGAGACATAGAGATTAATTAGGGGGTGGGGAGAGGGGGAGAGGGAAGTATCTATAAACCCATAGGAGGAGAGAGGTGATCGAGGGTAATTGAGGGAAAGAAATAATGAGAGAGAGAGAGTTGGGTGTAATTATTGGATAAGAAGAGAGGGAAAAGAGTAAGTATCAACAAAAGGAGAGAGGGAGAGATGTGGAGAGAGGTGAAGAGAGTGATAGAGGGGATAATTATCGAGAGTAGAGGGGAAGAGGGAAGTATTAACAAAGAGATGGACTAGAGAGAGGGTAATCAGGGGGCTCTCTCCCCATCTCTCCCCCCTCTTCCTTTGTTGATACTCCCTCCCTCTCTGTCCCCCCTAACCTTCCCATAATTACCTTCTTTCTAGACCTCTCTCCTCATCTCTCCCTCTCTCCCTTTGTTGATGCTTTCCCATCCCCCTCTCCTCCCAACACCTAATTACCCCCAACTCTCTCTAATTCTCTCTTCCCCAAATATCATCTCTCTATCATGCCTATCCTTACCTCTAACATGCCTATCCTTACCTCTAACTTTACCATATGACCCCTTAGGTGTCGTTAGGGGTCATATTGTGTCCTAATGAGTCATGTGGTATCCTATGAACCCTTAGGACACCATATGATGTCATATGTTGTGCTAAGGGTTCATATTGTGTCTTAAAGGGTCATATGGTGTCCTATGACCTCTTAGGACACCATATGACTCCTTAAAACACTATATGGCATTGCTATGGATCGTATGTTGTCCTAAGGGGTCATATGGTATCCTATGACCCCTTAAGACACCATATGGTGTCGTTAGGGTTGGTATGGTGTGCTAAGGGGTCATAAGATATCATATGACCATTGAGGACACTATATGAACTCTAAGGTGTCATTAGGGGTCATATTGTGTCCTAAGAGGTCATGTATGGTGTCCAATGACCCCTTAGAACACCATATGACCCCTTAGGATAACATATGATCCTTTAGGTATCGTTTGGGATCATATTATGTCCTAACGGGTCATATGGTGTCTTATGACCCCTTAGGACACCATATGGTGTCGTTAGGGGTTGTATGGTGTGCTAAGGGATCATATTATGTCTTAAGGGGTCATAGGATGTCATATGACCACTTAGGATACCATATGACCCATTAAGTGTCGTTAGGGGTTATATTGTGTCCTAAGGGTTCATATGGTCTCCTATGACCCCTTAGGTGTTGTTAGGGGTCATATTGTGTCCTAACAGGTCATATGGTATCTTATAACACCTTAGGATACCATATGGCATCTTATAACCCCTTAGAATACCATATGGAATCATTAGGGGTTATATGGTGTGCTAAGGGGTCATAGTGTATCTTAAAGGGCCATAGGACATCATATGACTCATTAGGACACCATATGACCCCTCAAGTGTCGTTAGGGGTCATATTGTGTCCTAAAGGGTTATATGGTGTCTCATAAAGCTTTAGGACACCATATGACACCTTAGGACACCATATGATGTTTTTATAAGTCTTATGGTGTCCTAAGGGGACATATGGTATTCTATGAGCCTTTAGCACACCATATGGTGTCGTTATGGGTTGTATGGTGTGTTAAGGGGTTATATGGTATCCTATGACCCCTTAGGACACCATATGACCAGTTAGGTATTGTTAGGGGTCATATGGTGTCCTATGACCCCTTATGACACCAAATGGTGTTGTTGGGGGTTGTATGGTGTGCTAAGGGGTCATATTGTGTCCTAAGGGGTCACAAGACATCGTATGACCCCTTAGACACCATATGATCCATTAGGTTTTGTTAGGGGTCATACTATGTCCTAAAAGGTCATATGGTGTCCCGTGACCATTTAGGACACCATATGACCCCTTAGGACATCATATGGTGTCATTATGGGTTTTATGGTGTCCTAAGGAATCATATGGTGTTCTATAACTCCTTAGGACACCATGTGACCCCTTAGGAAACTATATGACATTGTTAGGGGTCATATTGTGTCATAAGGGGTCATATGGTGTCCTATGACCCCTTAGGACACTATATGATGTTGTTAGGGGTCATATTGTGTTCTAAGGGGTCATATGGTGTCCTAAGGGGTCATATGGTGTTCTATGACTCCTTAGGACACTATATGGTGTTGTTATGGGTCATATGGTCTCCTAAGGGGTCATAGGACTATTGTGTCATAAGGGGTCATATGGTGTCCTATGACCCCTTAGGACACTATATGATGTCGTTAGGGGTCATATTGTGCTGTAAGGGGTCATATGGTGTCCTACGGGGTCATATGGTGTCCTACGGGGTCATATGGTGTTATATGACTCCTTAGGACACCATATGGTGTTGTTATGGGTCATATGGTCTCCTAAGGGGTCATATCGTGTCCTATGACCCCTTAGGACACCGTATGACCCCTTAGGACACCATGTGACCCCTTAGGACACCATATGACCCATTAGGACATCATATGGTGTCATTAGGGGTCGTATGGTGTGCTAAAAAGTCATATGGTGTCCTATGGCCCCTTAGGTATCGTTAGGGTTTATTTTGTGTCCTAAGGGGTCAAATGGTGTCCTATGACTCCTTAGGACACAATATGGCCTCTTAGGACATCATTTGGTGTTGTTATACATTATATGGTGTCCTAAGGGGTCATATGGTGTTCTATGACCCCTTAGGATACCATATGGTGTTGTTAGGGGTTGTATAGTGTGCTAAGGAGTAATATGGTGTCCTATGATGCCTTAGGAAACTATATTGCCTCTTAGGCTTCGTTAGGGTTTATTTTGTGTCCTAAGGGGTCGTATTGTGTCCTAAGGGGTCATATGGTGTCCTATGACCCCTTAGGACACTATATGACATTTTTAGGGGTCATATGGAGTGGACCGGTGTCGGGGTTCACTAAGTGTGACTACCGGTTGGTAGTCTCTGTTCAGTTCTAGGGTTTTCGGTATGGCCTATGTGGTGCAACTGATGGTGTTTTGTGAATAATAAGGATAAGGATCAAGATGCCACATCAAATGTGTGCACGTGAATAATTTACTTGAGGATCTTGTGCATGAATATCAAATGCATTGAATTCCTATCTCGGGAATTCATGATTTTCTTAGCGGTGTGTGAAGAGCGTGTGATGGGTTACTATTTTCCATATGCGGTGAAGATTGGACGATGCAGAATGTCTTGAGTTCTATCTTAGATCATTTCATTCTATGTAATGTGTTTGGATGGTTAGGATTGGACTACTTGTAATCGCAAACCTAAAATATTTATGGTTTATGCTACCGACCTAACTTTTGTTTATAAGGTCGATGAGTTTTGTTTTAATATGATAAAGTGTTGTGAAGTTTTTGTGTCTACTGATTCAGCCCCCCCCCCCTCTCAGTACTAGTCAAGACCTTAGCTGCTCATCATTATTCATCAATGGGTATCAGAGCACATCTAGGTCCTTGGTTATATAAGCTTAACCACTTGAGGCAAAATATCCTATTGTAATGATAAAGAGGGAAGGTCCTAAGTTCAACAGGGACAACTTTACAATATGGAAGGACAGAATGAAAATATATATCAGGAGTTTGGGTGCACAACACTAGAGCTATGTTGAGAATGCCTATGTAATCCCCACCGGGACTCTAACCAACGATCAGAAAAAAGAGATATAAGAAAATGGGCAAGTCATGGAAGCCCTTATTAGCAGCTTGTCCGATATAGAGTTCATTGATGTACAAGATAAGGACAATCCAAAAGATATATGGGACAATTTGGAATCCATCTATGGTGGTGATGAACATGTCAAGAAGGCTAAGGAAGAAAGCCTTAGAGGAAAGTTTGAAGATATGAGGATGGTTGAAGGAGAGACCATTCAGCAATATGGCATAAGAATCAAGACAAAGGTTGGAGAAATCAAGAGCACTGGTGGAACAATTGATTATGCCATTGTTGTCAGTAAAGTTTTGAGATCACTTTTACCAGTCTACGCAATCAGGGTTGCCGCTATTCAGGAGCTAAGATATATCGAAAAAGCCAACGTATCCTTAGACTCTATTATTACAAAGTTGACTGCATATGAATTGAATAGCTATGATGGTAGTGTTTAGAAGACCGAGTCTTCCTTTAGAGCATCTGCTTCCTCTGTAGCAGCCAGGACAGGAAAAGAGGTCAGTACCAGTTATGAATCCACGCCAAGTAGAGATATGGATGATAAGGAGATTCTGAGGGAGTTTGAAGCTCTTCTTGCCAAGAGACTTCCAATAGGCACTAGTAAATATAGAGGTAAGCTTCCTCTGAAGTGTTTTTCTTGCAATAAGATAGGACATATAGCTATTAAATGTCCTAACAATGACAATAAGGATAAACTGGAAAGGTTTAGAAAGTATAATGGAGGAGGTAGGAGAAATTGTCTTGTTGCAGTGGATGAAGGTGTTACCGATGAAGAATCTGAGGATGAAGAGAGTGAGGACATAGTGTTTGTAGATTTCAAGGAAGAGGTGTCTGACTAGAAAGCACTTGTCTCTTGCATTGACAACGCTAATGAGTGGATCATTGATAGTGGGTGTTCTCACCACATGACTGGTGACTGGAGAAAGTTTCTGACTCTAGAAAAATATGATGGAGGTGTTGTCCGGTTTGGCAATGATGCACGTCTTGCATGGTGAAAGGAAAAGGATCCATCTCACTAAATGGAAAGAGCAGTGCAGATGATGTCTACTGGGTGGAAGGCCTTAAGCATAACCTTTTGAGTGTTGCTCAGCTAAACGACAAAGGAATTATTCTAGAGTTCAAAGGTGGAGTCTGCAAAATAATCGAAAAAAGTGGTGAGCTTATTGCCACCGATAAGCAAACCAGAGGAAACCTGTTTCAACTGAATGCCAAGATTATTCAGTGCTTGATGGCGAAATTTGATGATAGTTGGATATGGCATAGGAGACTTTGTCATGTGAATTTTGACAATATTGTAAAGGCGAGTAAGATCAAGGTAGTAAGAGTGTTGCCTTTGCTAGGCAAACCGGAGAATGCTTTGTGTAGAGAATGTCAACTTGGGAAGATGTCTTCCTCAACATTCAAAGGTAACTCCTTTTCAGCAGAGAACTTACTTGATCTTGTGCAC
This sequence comes from Cryptomeria japonica, assembly GCF_030272615.1. Lineage (NCBI taxonomy): Eukaryota > Viridiplantae > Streptophyta > Pinopsida > Cupressales > Cupressaceae > Cryptomeria > Cryptomeria japonica. The sequence goes on along the minus strand of NC_081409.1, from coordinate 794,799,513 downwards.
ACCGATCTGTGTGGTCCGATGAAAACAAGAAGCATGGAGATCGGTATTTCATGATTCTTACCGATGACTGCTCAAGAATGATGTGGGTCACATTCTTCAAAGTTCAAAGTCTTTGGAAAGTCTGAGGTGTTTGGAAAGTTCAAAGTCTTTAGAGCATTAGTTGAGAAGGAGAGCGACAAAAGAATAAAATGTCTTAGAACCGATCAAGGAGGTGAATTCACTTTTGTTGAATTCAACAAGTACAGTGAAGAGAACAACATCAAGAGGCAGTTGCCTGCCCGAAGGACACCACAACAGAACGACATAGCAGAGAGGAATAACATGACTGTAGGGGAAGTAGCCAAAACTATGCTGATCCAAGGAAATGTTGCTCACACATTTTGAAGAGAAGCGGTGAGCACTGCAGTCTATACCATGAACCAGGTACTCAATAAGAAAGGTAAAGACAAAACCCCCTATGAGTACTGGAATGGAAGAACTCCCAATGTGAGTTATTTAAAAGTGTTTGGGAGTAAATCCTATATTAGGAGAGGTGAGAATCTGAGTAATTTTGATGCTAAGTCTGATGAAGGAATATTTCTTGGATATTCCACTAAAAGCAAAGCTCTCAAGTGCTACAACAAAAGGACCCAGAGGATTGTTGAGAGTATCAATGTCAGGGTTGATGAATCCCCTGAGAAGGCTAAGGAAATCGACAACAAGGAAATGGAAGATGAACCTGGTTTAGCCTTCTGGGAACCAGTTAAGAAAGAAACAAATGACAAACACTACAAAGACCTCAGTGTTTTTGTACCGATAGAAGCTTCAGTGGGTGAAGAAGAAGAAGAAGCGGAAAAAGAAGAGGAAAAGCAAGTGAAACCTGCTACAGTCATTCCTAGGTATGTAAGACTGCATCATGATCCAAAGAAGATCATAGGAGAAAAAGATGCAGGAATACTTACACGGAGAAAGGTGAAAGAGAACTCTTGGACGATTTCAAAATTTGAGCCTAAGACCACTAGCGAGGCACTTACCGATGAAGACTGGATAAAGGAAATGGAAGAGGAGTTGGACCAGATAGAGAAGAATGCAACATGGTCCCTGGTACCCAGACCGGAACCCAAGAATGTCATTGGTACCAAATGGGTCTTCAGGAATAAGCTGAATGAAGAAGGCACAATGGTAAGGAATAAGGAAAGATTTGTATGCAAGGGATATGATCAGGAAGAAGGAGAAGACTATGGAGAAACCTTTGCCCCAGTGGCTAGAGTGGAAGGTGTATGAATGCTACTTGCATTTGCAGCATTCAAGGGATTCAAGGTATACCAAATGGATGTGAAATCTGCATTCTTGAATGGAATCCTACAAGAAGAAGTGTATATTGAGCAACTGGATGGGTTTGTCAGAAGATAGTAACATGGTGTGTAGATTACACAAGGCCCTATATGGATTGAAACAAGCACCAAGGGCATGGTATGAATGGTTGCACTCTCATCTTGTGAAGATAGGATTTCAGAGAACAAGTGAGGACAACAACATATACCTAAAATCTGAAGGTGATCAGATACTGATCTATGAAGTATTTGTTGATGACATAATCTTCGAAGGAGATGATGAAATGAGTCATGCATTTGCAGATGAAATGAAGAAAGAGTTTGAGATGTCTCTCATTGGAGAGATAAAGTTCTTCATTGGTCTACAGATTCAATAGATGAAAGAAGGAATCTTCATTACCCAGTCCAAGTATATCAAAGAGGTATTGAAGACCTTTGGCATGGAGGAGAGAAAACTGGTTGGAACACCGATGGTGACCGACTACAAACTAACTAAGGAGGATGACTCAGTGTTGGTGAATGAGAAGGAGTACCAGTCAATGATCAGTAAGCTACACTATGTGGTGCACAATAGACCGAATATTGCTCATGCAATGGGCATAGTGGTCCGTTTTCAGAAGAGTCCAAGAGAATCCTACTTGCTAGCAGTAAAGAGGATTCTTAGATACCTGAAAGGGACAGTTGATTATGGATTGTGGTATCCATACAATGGCGACTCTAATCTCAAAGTGTTTACTGATGCAAATTGGGCAGGTAATGTGGACGATCGGAAGAGGACAACTGGTGGAGCGTTCTTCCTTGGTGGAAGACTAGTCTCATGGACGAGCAAGAAGCAGAGTTGTATTTCCCAATCTACAGCTGAAGCGGAGTATGTGGCAGCATTTATGAACTGCACCCAGGCAATCTGGATGAAGCATGTACTGAATGGCTTCAAAATAACTATATCTGAACCGGTGAGTATTTTCTGTGATAATACTAGTGCAATAAACATTTCCAAAAATCCGGTATTGCATGCCAGGACCAAGCACATTGAGCTCAAGTATCATTTCTTGAGAGAAAAGGTTCAAAATAAAGAGGTTGTATTAGACCATGTTTCCAGTAAGGAGCAGCTAGCAGACATATTCACTAAGCCCTTACCGAAGACTACATTTACCTATTTGAGAGGTGAATTAGGGGTTCTGCCCCTTCATGAAGTAAGCTAAAGTTGTGTGCTCCACATTAGTCAAGTACTACCATGTCAGATCTTACAGGATTGATATGTTGAAGGATGCTATTCCATAGGGGGAGCAACATAGTGAATCCTGGAAGCTTGTGCCTCCACTTTGGCATTGTTGTCAAAGGGGGAGAAGATATCTGATGATGAAGACATATGGCGGAGTGCACACTGACTAGTCCAGATGGTGGTGGTGGTGATCTTTGAACCAGTATATTTCAACCGGTATATGTTATTAAGCATGGTGCAGATACTGAGCAATGATACACTGAGTATTGCCATCAATGCCAAAGGGGGAGATTGTTGGCATATGATGAAGCGGTGACAATGTATGTTGTCATTGATGTCAATATATGCTCAATTAGGTGAACTGGTATGCACCAGTATGAAGATTGGAAGCAGTTATGGTCAACTAGGATGGAGTGGACTAGTGTCAGGGTTCACTAAGTGTGACTACTGGTTGGTAGTCTCTGTTCAGTTCTAGGGTTTCCGGTATGGCCTATGCGGCGTAACCAATGGTGTTTTGTGAATGATAAGGATAAGGATAGGGATACCACATCAACTTTGTGCACGTGAAGAATTTCCTTGAGGATCGAATGCATTGAATGCCTATCTCGAGAATGCATGATTTTCTGAGCGGTGTGTGAAGAGCGCATGATGGGTTACTGTTTTCTAGATGCGGTGAAGATTGGACGATGCAGAATGTCTTGAGATCTGTCTTAGATTATTTCATTCTATGTAATGGGTTTGGACGGTCAGGATTGGACTGCTTTTAATTGTAAACCTAAAATATTTAGGGTTTAGGGTTTATGCTACCGACCTAACTTTTGTCTATAAGGTCGATGAGTTTTCTTTTAATATGATAAAGTGTTGTGAAGTTTTTGTGTCTACTGATTCACCCCCCCCCCCCCCTCTCAGTACCAGTCAAGACCTTAGCTACTCATCATTATTCATCAATATACATATATATATATGTATATATATGTTTATGTGTATATATATGTAGTACATATATATATAGATGTACATATATGTATATATATATATACGTGTATATGTACATGTATATATATACATACATGTACATATATGTATGTATATGTATATATATACATGTATATATACATACATGCATATATAAATGTATATATACATACATGAATATATATATACATGTATGTATACATAGATGTATATATATGTATATATATACATGTATATACATATGTATGCATATATGTATGTGTATGCATATATAGACATGTATATATATACATATATATGTATATATGTATATATGTGTGTGTGTATGTATATGTATATGTATATGTACACACACACACACACACACACACATATATATATTCTCTATCTCCCTACATACATCCCCTCTCCCTCTCTACTTCTACTTCTCTACATACCTCTCTCTCTCCCCCACCCCCTTTACCTTTGTCCCATCCTCCCCTGGTCTGTCTTTACTTTCATATCTTCCCTCTCCCTTTGTCCACATACTTCTTCTTTCCTTCCTCCCTAGCTCCATTCATCTTCATAAATCTTTCTCTCTACTTTTGTCTTTTGTCTTTCTCGCTCCCTCCCTCCCTCCTTCCCTATTTATTTTTCTTTATCTCACACTCTTTATTTCCCCTCTCCTTTTCTCTCTACCTACCTCTCTTTTCATCCCTCACTACTTTTAACTAGACTAAGGTGCCTAACACCCTAGTCTAGTCCTCCTAGGCTAGAAAAGAGTTTGGAAACATGAATAGGGTGCTAAAATTCCAAAACTAGGCATTGTTTGAGTATAGTCAAGAAATCTCAGTGGCAAGGATGGAGAAACACCAAAGTAAGCCCCAAATGAGAATGAAAATGTATGAGAATTCATACAATTTACAACACTAAATGTAGCACCCAAGAGTTTTTTTTGAGAAAAAGGCTAAGCCTGTATATTTATATTATAATATAAAAGAGATACATAATTCAAAGAGTTTGACTTTGATAAGCCAATAATTCAGCTATTACAAATACCCAACTAAAATCTACCCAATAACTACTTGTACCATATGTAAACATACCCCATACATATCTTGATCCCCAAAGTATCCACTATAGCCCATTCTAAATTAAAATGGCTCATGACTGTAACTGGTATACTCAATTAACAAACTTTGCTGACACTACAAAATGATACTCTGTTTCATACCCGTCCACTACAATGTCTGGCAACAAAATACATGATTCTTTGATTGCAACTGGAATTGCCTCAATATCCCCATGTCATTCCTCTGGCACATTCTCACCTTGCTCTTCATCCCAATTTAGAGAGTGTGTAGCACTTGCATTATTCAGAACTGTATCCCCACCAACATTCTACCCAACTGCAATATTCAAATCTAGAATGGGAGCCTGAGCTTGAGCATGTTGATCTTATTTAGCATGATCATGTTCTAAAATAACCAATAGAGCATAAACCTTTTGCTGGATTAGGAGGGCTAAATCTTCACCAAGCACCCTGCCATTACATTGTAGAGCATGCTTAACATGCCTGAAGTTTTTTCGCTCCAAGGATTTCTTTATGTTGTCATAAACTGCCATATAAGGAAGAAATGTCTGGGGAATAGTCCGCCTATGTGGGCCCGACCTTTCCAAAGGTCGTAATTCTGCACAACTCGCAGAAGCTTATTTTCACCCAACATTTGTGGCTTAATATCCTTCAATTGTTCGCTTGATAAACCTTTGAAGATGAAGACGGTGGATATGGAAAATTTTCCCCAAAACATCATCCGTAATCTGCCTTGTAAAAGGCCTTTCTCAATCTTCAACCAACAGCTTTACCCTAAAATTGTGGCATATACCGGATATGGATGTTCCTGCAAACTGTACACACACAAGAAGTCCTGATTTCGCCTTCCTTTGTGGACGAAGATCCTTAATTCATGGCAGAGAATGCTCTTCACTCTCGACAATGCCCCTGCAAACAAAATTATTTGAAATGGGGATAAATGCCACGCAAGATGTCGTGCATGCAATTAGTTGGTGCCTTTCAATTCCAAATACATGACAACTTCAAATCCCCCTGTTGTTTCAGTTCACCCATTTGGAAAAAACTGTGTAGCACCTAAGTTATGTATCTATTTTTATGAAAATCTTGTTGTTGCAACAAGTGCATGTCTTTTCTCTTTTCTTGATTTTGATGAAGTGGAAGGAGATGCTTTCTAATTTTCGGAAGATAAAAATGGATGTGATTATTCTTGATGATGTTTGTTAACTCATGAATTCTCTTATCATGGCAATGATGCTTATCATTGCCAACTTTTTCACAATATGAACAATCTAGTTTCTCCTCCTATGATTTCTTATTCTTGAAACATGTTGAAGAGTCGCCCTTTTTAGGAGAAGAAGGTCGTTCTCTATCTTTGTGTCACATGTTCTTAGACTGTTACTATTTCTTGCTACATCCTATCCTATGACTTGCCATTGGATAACTTGAGAATACCATTTGTGATCAAATTTGTTAGTTCAAGCGTAAAAATATTTGTAAATGAATAAAATGATGGTGTTGTATAAAAGCTTTATGTCATTAAACTATTAGTCTAGAAACTATAAAAAGTTGGATAGTCATAAGATTCTTTGGATCCAGATTAGTGAGAATATAATCAAGTTTGTATCCCCTAATTTCATTAGTGGTTCCATAAAATTGAGAAATTTTATTCCAAGCATCTTTAGTTATTTTAAATTTATCAATATATGAAAGATAAGATTAGGGACACAATGAGAGAAATTAAAGCACAATCATAGAACACAACCCTCTAAATCACTTAATTAGATAACCCCTCAAGAAAAATGATTTAGCACTTTATACTAAGAATACTTATAATTTTCACTTGCAAAAAACAATCTAAGTGGCTTTTTATTTGAATGTTCACAATTTTCCAAAATAAGGTTCTATCAAAGTGTGTTCAATGCAATACAATTACTAAAATTTGTCCAATATTTATAGAGAGAGAGAGAGATATTTGGGGATGGGGATAGAGAGGTGAGATAGAGAGGAGAGAATGTGTGTCACATAATTTAGAGAATAGAGGGGAGATGTAAAGAAGGGTTAGAGAGATAGGTTTAAATCTTGGAGGAGAGGAGAGAATGAGATAGATAGATAGGGGAGAGTGATAGGTTTATATATATATATATATATATATATATATATATATATATATATATATATATATATATATGTATATGTATATATGTATATATGTATATATATATATATATATATATATAGAGAGAGAGAGAGAGAGAGAGAGAGAGAGAGAGAGAGAGAGAGTTCTTAGTGATTACTGAAATTTAATTATGTCTGAGAAATTCTAAGATCTAGAGCTTGGGGAGAGAGGAGAGAGTGAGATAGAGAGATGTGAAGAGAGAATGAGAGACAGGAAAATAGATAGGTCAAGAGTTTAGGAGAGACAAAGAGCGTGAGATAAAGAGATAGAAAGTGAATGATGATATAAGCCCACTGGTTACCGAAATTTGTCTGTCTGAAAAATTATAAGATCTCCTAAAATCTAGAATTTGCATTATGACTCCTAGAGATCTGAAACAACTCTCAAACATCCTGACAATATATACATAAAATATAACTTAAAGTATAAGTTTTGAGTTATATTTTATGTATATATCTTACTAAAAAAATTAAGAGAATGATAAAGAAAGTGCCATCTATGTTCAGGTTCCTTATCTAACTTATTGTAAGCATAACACGTACATGTTTATCTTGTTGAACATAACTCGTACACAATTTTATTTTTAAAAAACACAATCACCTTTTTATTTTTATTTTAAACACGATTACGTTTGTGTTTTAAAAAACCCATATGCATTTAAAATTTAAAGGACCCGTACACATTTTGCCTTGTACTTAGGCTTGGATAGCAAGGTTGGGGCTTGGGAGCCTTTTTCCCCTCCTTTTTACATTTTTTCTACTTTGAATCTAGTTTCTCAACTTGATTGTCATAAGGTTTACACGTTATCAAGTGGGTATTTCTAAAATTACCACCATAATTTCACCCATCTTCTAAGACTTATAACCATATAATTTAAAAAAAATTTGAGCAACATTAACATATTAATCTTGAATTTCTTTTACTAGTGTCTCCATAGTTCTCAAGGAATATGTGTACCATTTTTTAAATAACTTTTGATCTACTTATACAAATTTTTAAAAAATTATATATTATTGTAGTCCACTTTATTCTTTAACTTCTTTTTAAAAAATGCATTTTCAATTATTTTGGTGCAAGTTATGCTTCGCGCATGAACAGGTAGCTGATTTTTTTAGGATGTGCCTATTTCAAAAAATCATAAAAGAAAATACTCAACAAAAAAATAAAAAACTTCTAGTGCTCACTCTTGGTTATATTTCTACAAAATTATTTGTCATAATACTAAATATAACTATGACCTTTTTGATGTGCACGCCAGACACTGTTAAGTTTTTAAGAAAAAATCAGAAACTATTTTTCATGCGTGAAGGATTTGACCCCTTTAATCTTATCCAATTTTGAAAAAAGATAGTAGTTTAGAAACTAGATTCAAAGTACTACAATATTTTTTCTTTCAGTATCTTCATATTTTGACTGGACAAGTTTGAAATTGCTCCTCCAAGTTTAGGTTTAGCTGATTTCCAAAAAAAGGTGTCCACTTATACCTCCCTTTTTGCACACCATCTTGGTGCACTTACTCTTAAAACTCCCTTTCCACCTTGGAGGGGTCCATCTTCCTTGATCAATCCCAAGAGTATGGAAGGTAGGTCATCCATTCTACATCTTGTCCCACGAGAATAGAAGGTTAGTTGTCCATTCCATCTTTGGGTGTTATACTTGATAAGAGTGTGAGAGCGGAGCCACCCTCTTACCTCTTATGAACTTGGAAGTGGGGCCACCCTTCCTATTTGCAAGACAAATCCTTAAATTCAAAACTAATTGCTTAAGGAGATTTCTATAGTATCCTTGATTTCTTAATTTTTCTTTATCATCATTTCTTAAAGGATTGATGAGTGTATGCTTAAATGGTACTTAAATAAATTGATGCTTTAATGATTGATATTTGAAAGATTTATTGATAGAGTGTTTGATACTTGAACAAATGATGTTTGAATGAGTGATATTAGACTGATTGAATTGATGGAAGAATTAATTCTGGGTTTGTTTTCTTGATTCCTTTATTCTCAATTGATGATCAATGGATTTTCTTTGATTGGATATTCATAGAGTGATGAGTGATGATGAGTGTCGATTTGATGTGCTGATGAGTGATGATTGATAAGTGATCCTTGAATGCATGGAATAATTTCTCCTTTATACTTTATTGGTGAAAGGGTCACCACCTTTGATAAGAATCGAGTCACCACCCTCTATTGCTACCTTTTGCTTTTGACAATAATAAATTATTTTCCAAATCGATCTCTCTTCCATGTCCTCCTCAATTGAAACCTTCTTCCCTTTATATCTTCCAATCTAAGGTAGAAGTCACACCTATTAATTATATCCACCATTTGCAAGAGTCTCAACCTTTCATAATTCATGTGTTCAAAAGAGTACAACCTTTCATAATTTTTGCCTTTTAAAATAGTCACTTCTTTATTTTCTTCCATTTCTTTCTATTAATCCTTGTTTTAAATGCTCCATTGTTTTTTCTTCCTGTAGTTATATATCTCGTCCCAATGAAATTATCTCCCTTTTATATCTTATTCTACAACCTTTCATTTCATGCCTTTTGATCATTCATTAAACCTTATATATATATATATATATATATATATATATATATATATATATATATATATATATATATATATATATATAATGCATTCCCTTTTCAAAAAGGGGACATTACATTATACATAATGCCTTGCTACTTCAAGTTCACTAGACACCTTAGTATCATCATACCCCAACTGTACTCCGAGACTTGATCCCTAATACTCTATACATATCGTTGCAACACAATAGAGATTTGCTTTGATAGGATCAAATGAGCCAATATTAGAAGTTACTTGGACTCAAACTCCAATTTTGATGCAAACAAAGATCATATAGCAATAGAAGATCTAGTTTCTATGTTGCTTTTCAACATTTTTTTCTTGAATTTGTAATTCTAGCAATTGAACCTTTTTACACATGTACAATACATTGTCAACTCTCATATGAATTGTCAATCAACTCTGACATTATGTAATATGATAATATAATGAATGCATTCTTTTGAATAATTTAAATTTCCTATATATTAAAATATTGCCCTTTTCTAATTGACCCCCCCGAAAAAAGGCCCCTTCTGCCGTGACATTTCAAAAACCTATTCCCATGTCTCCAACTATCCCGATCCCAGAAACACCAGGGACATAGTACTAAATGCTGACTATGCCAACATTTAATGCATTTTAAGACATAAATATAGCTTGATTTTAGTTAGCAGTCACATGATTTATTAAGCAAATCAGATATGCCTTGATTTTCGTGATGACACTGGCAAAATACAATGATTCAAGCCTATGTTCTAATAGAGTACTCAAAACCTAGTAGGTCACCTTGTTGACCATAACTCTGTGATTGGGCTCAAAAAAAGCTAAATTTAAAAGAAATACGAAATCTTATAGTGGGTACAACATGATGGAGAAGCACAGAAATCTATTAGGCAAAGTTCAAATCTAAGAACCAACCCTGAAAGGCCCAAAATTTAAAAATAATTAAGATCCCATATATTACTAAAAACCAAAACTTTATATCTTGATAGTTTTCACCTCACAACAAATCCTATCAACTTCTTGTAAAAATGTTTGTCACATCTCATCTCAGAGAATGCTTCATTCTTGTAAATTAATTCAATTTCTGACAATGCTTTCATTTGCATTGCAGTATTATATGTCTTTATGAGTTCATTTCCTTTGCTTTGATTCGTTGCTTTTATAAGACATTAAGTTTTGCAATTTAGTGTGCCATGCACCAGGTTGCCAATTAAATCCAGATCATATACCTAGTATGACATCTGCAGGTTGTGTAGGTTCAGGTAGGTTTAGTTGACTATTGTTAAACCATCACTGACTACCGTCATCACCACTTTATATTAAGCCCTCACAATGTATGTTCACTACTGTCTTTGACTGTGTTGATTGATTTTTAACTGTTTTAAATGCCTATAAATGACAATAAAACTTGTCAAGTTATTAACTGAAATGAGTAGAGGTTCATCCATAAATGCTATGAAGCAGCTTTTAACTGTGACAACGGTTGAATTGCCTTTCTGCAAATTAAATTGACCTCCTGTGGTACTTGTGGTACTTCCTGTCCAAAATGGACCTCCTTTTGAAGATGGATAATACTCTATTTCAAGGCTTTCTTGATTTCTCATTAAATTGATATTTTTTATTAGTTGAGACTAGTCAGGTTTACGGATTGATTTGGAGCTCCAAATTAGTGATGTTAAATTGTGATGGGCATCACAAAATCTGAATGGGTGGGGGGTTTCTTTTGCCTCACCTTTAAATTGTCCTCGATATTTAACAAATTCGTTATAGCGTTGTTTTCTTCTTCCCCCATGTGCAGGCATTCCAGAAAGGAAAAATCTATAAAAGGAAGACAATGCACCTTTATTAAATATGGATCCAAAGTCCCCTCCATCTCAATACTCTTATTGTTCAACATTGAGCTTGAAAATAATATTCCCATGCATCAACAAAAAGTCAATAAATTACGGCCAATGTTCAATTGAGTAATGTTGTAATCATTTTAAACTTTAATATATTAAGTGATTTTGACAAATCTTCAAGCGAATTACAATGGAAGGCATGCTCAGTCTAAAAATGAGGTTCTCGGAACTGGATTGTATCACTGAAATTGTAACATACTTGTCAAGGTAATTATTACTCTGCATCCTCCACCATATTATTGATATTCATAGCCAGATTTAAAGAAAAATGTCGGATCAAATTACCATTACAATCTTTGGTAGCTCCATTAGTCCCTGCCTTGCTAGCATTAAAATTTCAAAATTCGTTGAAACAAACTGAAATTCAATAGTAGTAGTAGAAAGAAGACTACATATTCTTTGCTATAAAACTAACTTAATACCAAATAATAATATAACTTACACCAATCATGAAGTTGGGCAGCCAGAACCACAAAAAAAATTCTGAATTGATTGATTACAAACAAGGGCTGCAAGCAGCAAAGTTCCTGCCCATGTCTCAAAAAAAAGTTTTGATTTTGTCTGATATGTAGTAATAGAAGAGAGGTATAATTATGCAAATGATGTGATTTCAAAAGAGATAATGTACCATTTGATTTTGACAGAGAGAATAGACCATTTGACAACAATATCCAGCAAATCTATAAAAAAAAAATTGTCTGTGATATTACAAGTGTGATCCTTCGTGTACTTCAAATTCAATTCAGAGTGGTATTACTAGAAATTGTGTAGTGGCAATTCTAGAGAACATGCCAAATGAAAAACAATTAAAATGTAAACTAATTTGTGTTGAGATTAGGAACTTTAAGATCAGGAACTTGGTACGCATAGCACCTATAAATCAGACACATTAAACATAGTAAGCAACAACCAAATAACATATCAATTCCATGATAACTCAAAATCAAAGAGATTTGATATGTTTTTAAAATATTTATAAGAGGCATTGATAACTCAAAATCAAAGAGATTTGATATATTTTTTAAATATTTATAAGAGCTCTCTAGGAATGATTGGTAACTGAAAAACTAAAAAAAAAATCCTTAATCTTGAGATTTAATTTACGAGGAAAATTGATTGTAACAAAGATAAATTCACTGTGAACTTTTGTTTAGAATCATGATCCTGGCAGACTCCATGATAATCTCGCATATTGACATTTATATGTGCATACATAGGCATATGAATTTATTTTTGCTATGGAGTATCAGATGTATGCTGTGTTAAAAGTGATTAAGAAATGGACCCTTTCCATTAGTGTAGGCAGAATTGTAGCCTGGATAATCTCTTAAATTGAATCCTAAAAGGTGAAAATGGTTTCAAGCTAAGGGTTATCCAGGCTACAATCCTCTTACATAAAATAGAAAAGATGATATTATTCATTGAAGGATTTTTTCATATTATCATGTTTACTATGCTACTAATAGTTTGGCAAAGTATGTTGCAATAAGGTTTTTGCAGATGCGGGATTCAGGTCCTAAAGTTAAAGCTCGGAGTATTAGTGGTTTCTCCTTTTTTGTGAAGACGGGTACATCCAGAGAGTGGTGCGAGATTTTATGCACAAAAAGAAACTTAAAATGTCTTATTAAGACAGTGATCTCCCTCAGATGAGGAATTGTAAAAAATTTTCAGTTGTTCTGATATCTGATCCCTTAAGGGATCTGGGCTAGACCGGAGGTTTTCTTAGCTCCATTCTTTCCTACCGGTGCCCACACTGAATGGAGTTGTAAAAAATTTCACAAAAGAAATAAAATGCGGCTTCGGCCTTTTATTGATCAAAAAAAAAAAAACAAAGATAAATGAAGGAAAAAAAATCAACGAATGAAAATACATAATGTTTACAAAGAAACATAGCAGGTCAATTGAACAGAAATATATTAGAAGATACAATAGTTAATCTAAATTTAAAGCCCTAAAATAAAAAGAATTCTAACAACTGAAATATTAGAAATAATTTTGCTATATATTGAAATAGCCTTCGCTTTCCTCTAAGAATACTTGGACAAGAGTTTCTCATCAAGCTCACTGTTAGGACCATGATAACAACAAGCTAACCAATTGAATGCATAAATATATTATGGACTGGAAAATAAAGTATGTTAAGTATGTCCTTGTCAAACCACGATTGGAAAGCTTGTAAATGATTTCTGTCATGTGTTTAATGTGAGACACAAATTTATAATATTTCCACTTGAAATAAGATAAGAATTATTAAAACCTTAAAACTAATGCCAATCATCTTTTTGAATAGAAATCAGGTGTGCGCCAATTTCCTTGCAAGTTGATTGGCTGAAAGGATGAAAGATTAATCACTATTTACTGCCGAAGCCTTCGCTATAGTTTCCCATAGGAAGGAACTAACAAAGATGTATTTGACATAATTTCAAAGAACTACGCAACCAATCCCATACTTTGGGATAAAAAGTTAATGTTAAGCGATTACTTGTTTCATTTAATGCACTTTTTTTGGTGATATAAATTTCTGAAAAATATACAATAAGTCAACTTTCATGCTTACGTTTTAAGCATCATTCAATGTATTTCACTTCACTTCTAATAATATTAGTGTTCAATATTTGCATTTACTTTATTATGATATAAACAATGTCAAATATATTGTTTGTCAAAATGATCCTATGTAATCTTATAATTAATAAAAACAAGAAGCAAACCACTCTGACTTCTAAAGCAACTTTCTTTCTCTATGCGTCAATGCCTTAGAGCCTGGCATGTCCTAGCTTCATTGTTACTCTTCACGTTCCATGAAGTTTTCATTATGCATTTCTACAAAATTAAAGCATTATACCATATATGTTAGACACTATGTTTTATGTATTTTCTAGTGCCTAGATATTTGCCCTATTATTGTTGCAACTACATTACTAGGCATGCATGCAAAATGTGGAAGAGGAGACAAACAATGTGAAGTGTATTAAGTATGCAAATATGAAAGCAGTGACAAGGAACCTGAAGTGTATTATTGTATACCTAAGCTACTATATGTGAAAGATGTTGCATGTGCAATAACTCTTTAAGCTGCTCACTGCCATGGCAACATCTTGTAAGCATTGGATGTGAGCATTCTCAAAAAATGTTGAACACCTTTCAATTCTGAATACTTGATTTTTCCCCTAATGCGGCTATTTGCACCTGTACCTAATGTTATGGCTTGGAGTTTAACTACTCCTTCTTTACCCTCTCAAGAGCTTTATTTTCTTTACCTCCTAGTGTTTAGTTAGTTTTCATAACTGAAGGCCTTTTTACCCTATTTATTCTCTATCATAACTGAATGTATTTTAGAGTCCCATTGACATTTGGTCATTTGTGGACATTATATAATTTCTTTATCTCCTTCTCCATAACTTTAAGTTCCTAACCATCTTCATCACATTTGTTTTGATTCAGTTCCTCTATGGGTAGCACGTCGTTTTCTATAAATGCATACAATCTCAGTGCAATGATAGAGAGCATTTTAAAGACAAGTTTGATCACAAAAATAACATGATTCATCATGTAGTGTTGCACAGATGCATTAAAACAACATATTACCCAACCTCATCCTCTTTATCATGGGGGATGTGTCTTAATGGAGAAACTTTGCCAGGATTTTTGATCAATTAATTAGAAGGAACTATTCTTTCTATCCATCAGTAGGTAATCCTTCGTTGATGCTAATCATCACAGTTAATTTGAAAACTCACCACCTGTATTTCATATTAAAGAATTGTTTCCCATTTTGTTTTCAAGAGTATTGTTGCCACTTCTCCAGCATGGAAATGTAAATTCACCACACGAATCTGCAAGTGAAGAGTATGCAGAGAAATATTTACTGGCCAAATCACACAAATCATGTTTTATACCTACCATCCAATTGGATTTGTTTCACAGTTCTTGCTTGCAGAGTATTGGTTATAGTTTCCATGTTTTCAGCTTTGTACTATGATATCAGCCTATTGAGTCTGTCGTTTCGAATAATTGAATGATACCAACCAAATCCTGAAGTCATGTATTAGACATCATAATATTAGGTTATGTAAATTCTTCTGGACTTCAGTCCTGCAGAACATAATCAAATTTCTCTCAGTAAATAGGAAAAAAATGCTAACATATGTAAATTGTGCATGAGAGTTCTCTTAGACTAAATTGCAATGGCAAACTTCTAGAATATGATATATACAGGAACTATGCGCATAAATTGTTTGGGGAAGCTAATTATTGCATCTTATCAGTAGTTTCCAACATCTCATGAATAATTTTGATTGCATCAGGCACGTGGAAGCATAGACCAGACACATGAATTGTGTCAACATTTCCACTTGTTTTATAAGTTGAAATAAACATCCAGGAACCATCATTACCCTCTAAATCATAACATATCAAAACTCAATTAAGTTATTTTTTCACGTGTCATTGTGGGCTAAATCAGCCTTATCTAGGATTTTTGATTCCTTCTAATATCTACCTTTAATTATAAAAATCAGATTCAGGGTTCAATCTCAATGGGTCTGGCTGATCTAAATGTTTGAATCAGGTAGCATTTCTGCCAAGGCTATATTTTTAAACTACACCAAGTTCTTGTTTACCAACAAATAAATTATGCTTGATGGCTTCTCAAGTATAACTGGTTATATTCTTCCTTGGCTTTTGGTTGAAGTAACTAGGAACATTACTAGATCTACATCAGTTTTAAAGGAATGCTCTCTAGTTTTGGACATGTTACTACATGTGCATATATCCTCCAAGATATAAATTTTCTTATTGCAATGTTTTAATGAACACGCCTTCTTAGGATTACACCACAACTTTTTGGACTATAATTGTCACGTTCCTCAAGCATGACTGACTATTTTATTCCTTGCAACAGACCACAAAAATGTTGTGGGATACTGCGTGTCACAGACAAGGTCCATATTTTAATGAGATTATAGCTTACAAAATTGGCCCTAAATTTCAATCACCTAGATTAAATGTGAGTTGTGCTTCCAAGGTAGAATGTGGATAGCGAACTACTTTGAAGATTTATGAGCTATTAACTTAAATTAAGTAAAGTGTGCAGACTGCAAATCAGTCTGTAAAAGTAATAATTGATCATTTAATAGTTAAAATTTCAAACATTTTTTTGGAAAATCACATAAAACTTATAAATACAATTAAATAAAAACTTGCAAAGACTTACAAGAAGATGAGGGAGAAGAGAAAAAGGCATAGGTGGAATAACACAAAAAACAACCTATTTATGGTGAAAAGTGGATAAACAACAATGTTGAAAAACTAAATGAATTCAACCACAAAACCCTAGCCTAACAACAACAAAGATTCACCATAACATATGAAGATTACCTAAGACAATACAAATCAAATAAAATCACAAAGATTATACCATCACATGTCCAATAGGGTTTGGATCTCCATTCTTCCTATCTCCATTGATCTTGCTTGATATATTTGCTCTCAGATTTTATGTGTGCACAAGAGCTCAACAAACATTGGAAATGTGGTTGCAAGTAGGTTTGATCACATATGAAAGTTTGAGTGCTAGAAGACTTGA
Source organism: Cryptomeria japonica (assembly GCF_030272615.1). Lineage (NCBI taxonomy): Eukaryota > Viridiplantae > Streptophyta > Pinopsida > Cupressales > Cupressaceae > Cryptomeria > Cryptomeria japonica. Next base: position 794,782,703 of record NC_081409.1, on the reverse strand, counting down.
TTAGCTGAGTAGAATGATTAGGGTTGATAATGAAGGAAGCATCTCCTTATATAGAAGACACTATAAGAAATGGAGGGATAAGATTGAGAGCTGTAAGAGATAAATGGTCGGCTAGGATTAGAGGGTAGGTAAAGGAAATAACAAAATAATGAGAGGGTAGGTAGTGTAGGAATTAAGAGATGAATCACATGTGTCATAGATAGAAAAGGCTAATGAATTAATTAATTAAATAAAGATTTATTTAATTAATAGAAGAAGTGGGATCAATTAAATAAAAAAGATATTTATTTAATTTAGGAAAGGATAATTTAAATAAATAAATGTATTTATTTAAATGAGAAATAAGACTAGAAGAGGATAAATGAATTAATTAAATAAATAAAGATTTATTCAATTAATAGAAGAATTAGGCTAAAATAATTAAATAAATAAAAATATTTATTTAATTAGACTGGACAATTTTAGGTGTCTACATTTTGTCCCTCTTTGAGACAATGCAGCTTGTCGTGTTGATTCAAAGAAGATAAGATGAACTGATACAAAGTTGTCCCAAGATGGGAATGATATACCCCCTCAAGAGATTGGATGAAAATGTCAAAAAAGATCACAGACAATCTCTTGATAAGAAAGAAAGGCTAGAATGGATTGACAAGATAAACTAACAGAGTCACGGGATAAAGAAGGCTGACCTGGAGACTAGGGCTAGGGCTAGGGCTAGGGCTAGTCTAGTCTATAAGATAGACCATGAGGGGAATACATCCTCATTGTCATCTACACATCCAAGAGATCAGAGTGCAGAGAGAGAATAGAGCAATATCAGTTAGCAGTGATGGCTTTGATTCACAGATTCGATCGCGTTCACTGATTTCAGAGGCCAGCAGACACAGAAGAGCTGGTGAGTACCACAAAACCTCCTTGTACTTTGTCGCAATAAATGTTGTCATGAAAACATAGTACTTTATGATGAACAGGGAGTACTAAAAAGAGAAGCACTTTGTGATTAACAGGGAGTGGAAACCATAGTACTTTGTGATGAACAGGGAGTACCAAAACATAGTACTTTGTGATGAATAGGGAGTGTCACTAGGATAAAATACCATAAGCATTTAGGATAAAAAACAGCATTTTGTGATGAATAGGGAATGCCACTATGACTTACATAGTTGATTTGCTTGACTGTAGGAGTACCTACCTATGTTGGAGTCATGAGAGAGATTCCCGTCGACACAGAGCTTATGAGTAGAGCTGATAGTTGAGGAAAGAGCATCAGTTCAGGCTATGGGCCTGCGACATATTTTGTATGTGCCTGAGTTTCAGGCGAACATGGGGTTGCTGACTGCGCTGGATGAGAGATGGCACTCAGAGACTTGTAGTTTTCATTTGACGATGGGTGAGATGGCAGTCACCTTAGAGGATGTATACAGGATACTACGGATACCGATCGATGGGGAGTTGGTTCCGTATGATCGAGATGGAGACAGGGATACACTAAGATGAGTGTTCCAGGATCTGAGATTGGAGATGAGGGTTGGACACATGGCTTGGGATACCATGACACAGATAAGATTGGCACTACCAGCAGTGTTGGAAGGAGTGATCAATAGCTTCCTCTATTTAGACAGGGTGACACGAGGGTTGGTAGTGGGATGGAGAAGGAGGATGAGCTACTATCCTTGAGGGAGATCTGCCAAGGATAGATAGATGAGATCTAGGATCTGGAGAGGGATGCAACTAGACTCAGGAGACAGCTAAGGGATATTGAGCGAGAGAGGGATCAGGCTATTTAGTGTTATATAGAGGCTGAGATAGCACTGAGGGCAGGGAGACAGGCAGTAAAGGACACAGGAGCTGGATATGCCTATGTTCTGCGAGCAGGGGAAGAGATAGCCTACTGGAGAGACCTTTATTATGGAGTGGTGCCACTAGATCAGCGGGCTAGGAGCTTCCCGAGACCATCACAGACTGCGACGACCACTAGAGGGAGAGACAGGAGACAAAAGTCTAGCGGTGGGGTCATGGGTCCTCCACCACTACCAGATAGAGGGGACAAGAGAGATGATCCTAGGGTGGGTCCTTCCAAGGCCTAGACTTTGTTGAGGCCAGCCGGCTCCAAGGGAGGGAGTTCATCATAGCCTTAGAGGGCTCCCTATGTATCAGTTTTGTACCATTTTGTATGATGATGTAGACACCTTCGGGTGATTATAGCCATGTGACTTTGACATCATTGTATCATGACACTTATGATCTTGATATATATATGAGATGATTCATCCTTGTGGCAGCTATATGCATGTGTACCTATGTGATGAAATATTTCTATGTGATGCTTGTTTCTATATGATGCTTATGATATGTATGCAAATATGTACATGATGAAATGCAATATTTTTGATCTTTTATGTTTTATATGTTATGCCAATGTGAATGTATGAAATCCATGTGAATATGATAATGCAAATGACTATTTACATGATGAGAATGTAAACTATGCTAATATGTGTTGTGTGCAGGATGTAATGCAATTGTGATATCTATATGGATATATGAAATGCTAATATGTGATAATGCAGGTGCAAGCTACATGAAATGCAAATGTTTTTGGTGTGTCATTATACTCAGTCATGTGATAGTGGGCTATATGGACTCAGGAAGGACTATGGAAGTCAATCAAGAAACGGGGATGAAAGATATAAGATATGAAAGTGAAAGAGCTTCTTGTGCATTATCATCATTGAGATTTACTATGGAAAAATAGGTTATGACAATCTAGGCATATGTTCGACCCAAAAAATCATTGTACCCATTTGCATGGAGATAAGACAGTTGCAAACAAGGAATGCCCCAGTTCACACTAGACTCTCAATGTCCTCATATCCTTGGACATGTCATAGCATTACTAAGAGACAATCCACAGACAGCAAAGAAAAATAGGTGACGATACCCCATCCTCATCTTTCTAGTCAAAGACATCCTGGAGATAAAATCTCTAGTCAGAGACATCCCGGAAAAACTAAAAGACATGTCACCAAAAGATAAAATCAAAAGAAAACCAAGACTTGACACCAATATCCACTGTAGTCCTCAAGTTTAGTGTCTCTTGTCACTTGTATAAGTCTATTTGATTGTGGTCACAATGTTTACTTTCACAAAAGGATAAATAGCACTTACCCATAATGTTGTCTGATTCTGCTGAAAGATTTGATTTGTTGAATCCCATTGTTGTTGTTGTGTCTCATTTGAAACTGAATGAATCCCTGAAACTGATACTTTATTGTGGAGAAGATGAAACTTTACTGCGGATTGTGATGCAAATGTTTCTTTGTTGCAGATTGTGCGCAGATAGACTAAAGAAAGCTAGAAGAAATTGTACTCCTCAGAACATGCGATGCTCTTAGTTCCACACCCATCACTAGACGCAGGATTTGCCTTAGCCACAGATAGGAGCTGATTTATTATGGATGGAAAGGTTGTGAATATGTATAAAGTGAAAGGATGAGGTTGAATCCTAAAGGAGGGAGGAGCAATGTCTCTACACATGGCGCCGGTGACCCAGTTTTCACCATGGTACTTCCCTAGGGCGCCACCGAAGTGGTTTTTACCGTTGGACGGATTTATTTATTTTTCTTTATTTTTTTTTTATTTTTCAATTTTTTTGTGTCACAAGGCGCCTGTTTGCCAGGTTTTTACCAAGTAACGATTTTTTTTGTATTTTTAAATTTTTTTATTTTTTTGTATTTTTGAATTTTTTGATTTTTTGTATTTTTGAATTAGGATACTCTAAAGAGTTATGTGTAAAATCTGTGAAGGTGCATGCTATTGATAGGATCCTCCAAAGGTTCACCCTCTGTGGTTGAGAGTTGATATGCACCTGATCCATAGGCTGCTGTAATGATGTAAGGACCAAGCCAATTTGGTTATAACTTGCCCTTCTTCTCTCTGTCTTGCTGATATTTAGGATATTCCTTGAGAACTAAGTCACCCACCTCAAATGTGTGAGGCTTTACCTTGTGATTGTAATTGCGACATTCCTTGACTGAATGATATGTAGCTCGAGCAACTGTTTTCCTTGATAAAGGAACTGAGATAGAATTACTAATGTGTGGGCTACATTTGCCCATATGTGTGTCACCTAAAGAAGTTTGGGCATCCCTAATAACAAAGTCCCTCTAGTAAGCTCCATTAAAGGTCCATGATGTATCACCAGAAGGGAATGGATGTGTGGAGCAAGTGGATGAGTTATGAAGGCTTATGATTGTGAAAAGAAGTGAAAGTATCATGACATGATTGAGACTTAGGATCGACAAATATATTTTTTGACTTAAAATTTTAGAACTTTTGCCCCCAGTTATTTTGATATTAGGGGAGATCATCTCTTCTTCTTTTTCTTTCAAAGGATTTTTATCCTTGACTTTGATTTTTGTAGAGTCCAATAGCTTTTGATTTTGATTTTGACTAAAGGACTTTTCTTTAGTTTTGACTTTTAGATTTTTCTTTTCAAAGCTTGATTTGTGATCCCCAATGAGTAAGGGCTTTTGTGATTCTTGTTGATCCAAGTCTAGGAGAGGAGTGAAAATGGAATGAGTGGATGAAATGGTAAGTCTATGTGAGTTCTCAAGAGGGCTGGAGATATGCTTAATAGATTCTTCACTGGAACCACTCTTAGAAATATTGATATCAAGAGCTGCTTGCACCACTAGAGGAGATTTGCATCCAAACTTAGTAGCCACAACACTAGGTGGTTCACACCCAATTCCTTGGCATTGCAAATTGTTTGTAGATTGTTCCTATCGATTGAATATGTTAGGAGATAGTGGGAGTTGATCAACATGAAAGATATACTCACCACATCCCATATCTTTAAAATTGAACTTTTCTTTAATCTCTACTTGTTTTGATGTAGAAGCTTTCAAGGATTCTGGGTTAACATATGCTGATGAAGGAACAACTTCTCGATTGACTGGGATTGTTATTTCGAATCTAGGACGTAGATTGTTGCAATATATGAATGGCTTTGGATCAGCTTTTATGGTCACTTTAACTCCATTATGTGGGAATTTGATACATCGATGATATGTTGAAGGAACAACTCTCATTTGATGAATCCACAGACGTCCTAGCAATATATTGTATGTGAGATCGAGGTCTAGGACCTGACAAACCACATCCTTTGTAGTTGGCCCAACTCTGAGAGGTAAGGTGATTGTGCCCTTGGATGAGTGCTTTTCATCATCATATGCTTTAATGGTGATAGCACATGTAGAATTCACGACCTTTTTAGTATATCCCAATTGTTTAATAGTGCTCAATGTACATATACTGAGACTAGCTCCTCCATCTATCAAGACTCATTTTATGCGATGTTTATGTAGGAAGGCTTCAATGTGTAAAGGTGCATTATGTGGGTGGCTCACTGAGGTGTCGTCAGCTTCTGTAAATGTGAGAGAATGTGGGATGGAAGGGTATCCCACCATGGCTTGAGACTGGTCCATGTTCACATCAGTAGGGACTGAAGTGTCTCTCAAAGTTTTGTCAAGAATAGCTTTATGTGTGGGGGATATGCGTAAGAGCTCGAGGATGGAGATAAGTGCGGGTGTCTTCCCTAACTATTCTACAAGGTCATACTCAGGTTTGGTTGATCAGGAAGCGGTGTTTTTAGATGGAGCACCTTGCAAGGTGAATTTACCTCGACAAGTTGTGACATTACATTCAGAGTTAGGTTCGGAAGAAGATCCAATGCCTTTTAGGACAACCTTGGGTCTTTGTGTAGAATTCTCAGGTGTTTTTTCCTTGATGATAATGGTAGAGACGTAATTGTCCATTGAAATGTGATTGACAGTTGAATCATAGTTATAGGATGCTTTGGTATAGCTGGTATGGTCATCTATGGCTTTAGCTTTTTCCTTGTCATGTTTTGGGAATGGTTCTTTAAACATTTCATGTTCTTGATTGGATGAGTGTCCTTCAATCTCAATGTCGCCTCTATCAATGAGATCTTGTATGATGTTCTTCAGCCGATGACAATTTCCTACTTTATGACCCTTGCTCTTATGAAATTCATAATAATCATCATCATTCCACCAATTTGGTTTAACCTTTGGCTCATATGGAGGCATATCTAGAATTGTTATTATTTTGTTTTCCACTAGCTTCTTGAAAACTGATTCTAGTGGTTCTCCCAATGGGGTGTACTTCCTTCATGATTTTGAAGTTGTTTGAGTATTCACTTGATTGTTTGTAGAGCTTGATCCAAAAAAATGATTTTGGGTCACACTGTATTGGCATCAACAACACCATCATTGACTGTGTTCTTATTTTTATTCCAAAATCTTGGCTTATCTTTTCCTTTAAAGTCATTTTTGTTTTCCTTGAATATCTTAATGACTCCTTGTTCAATTAGGACCTTTTCTGTTGCTAAGCCTTTTTCAATGATGTCCTTGAAGGTGGACAAACAAGCTTTTCTCAAGTCATAACCAATGTATTTGTTAACATTTTGGGTGAATATTTATACCATTTGTTTTTGTGGAATTTCACAAGAGCATCTGCTGGCTAGATTCCTCCATCTTTGTAAAAATGATGAAAAAGGCTCTCCATCCTTTTGCTTGGTGTTGCACAAGGTAGTAACTGATATATCTGTCTCTATGTTGTATGAGAAATGTTGGATAAATGCCTCTGCTAAGTCACCCCATGACTTAATTCCAGGTGGAAGTTGGGAGAACCATTCCATAGCTTGATCCCCTAAGCTTTGTGGGAATAATCTCATCAAATATGTCTCTTCTATTGCTACCTCAATGCAAGCTGTGAAAAATTGTCTTATATGTGCCTTAGGATCCCTTTTGCATCTGTACTTATCAAACTTAGGTGTCACAAAGTGTGTAGGAAATGGAGGCATTGGAATGCTTTTGTCAAATGGATAGGGACATATGTATCTCATTGTGTAAGTTGGCTTCGGTGTATTTGTGTCCTCCATTTTCTTTTGTAAGTCCTTTATTTGTGGTTCCAAATTGTTCATGGGTGGAGACTGCCTTCTTGGACCATACCCCATACCTGAATCATCAGGTGGGGGAGGAGCGTCTTGCATATATGGATGGTATTGATCATACAGATGTTCATATGGAGGAGGTCTATAATGATGTTGCATATAAGGACCGCTTGGTATAGAGTCATGATGAGGAATGGAATATCTATTTTGTCCATGTATACCATACTCTACAGGCATGTCATGATTTTGTTTAAATGTGTTGCCCCCAAATTTGGCGTGGGGTTTCCTTGTGTCCAAATTTTTATCATGCGTTTGGATATCCAATTGCTTTTGTGGTTGGTCCTTATCGTTGGTATGTGATTGAGTATATTTTTCTGCATAAGACTTCCATAATGGTCTGCGAAGGTGAGTATCATATGCTTGACAATGTGTATGGGGGACCTCAAGTTTTTGAAACAAAGATGATGGTGATTCAGGCACAAGATGTGGTCCTCTATTGCTTCCACTGTTAGGCCTCCTTTGATCCATGTTGATGTGATGTTGTTGCCAAGGTCAATGTTCCATTATTTGAGACATATCAAAATCATGAGGTATCTTGGCTCCCATTTGTGCCATCACTTGTAAGAAATATTGTCTATCTCTTCTCATTATTTCCTCAACCAATCGATTGAAACGGGGATCCATAATGGAGTCTTCCACTTCTGCTGAATGTATGGAAAAGTTTTCCATATTGTCATTGTGTGTATCATTGTTGTTTTTAGTGTCCATGTTCTCAACATTTGGAATGTTTTTGATGAATACTAAGAGGGGGGGTGAATTAGTATACAAAAAATTATTGAATTCAAACACTTAAACAATTTAGCAATAAACCAATATAACAATTTTACTAACAAACCGGTTAACACAAATGCAAACCAAATAGGAAAAAAGGCATTCAACCATAGAAGCACAATCACCATAACACAAGAGATTTTGACGTGGAAACCCAAATGGGAAAAACCACGGTGAGATAAAAATCACAAGTAACTATCTGCAGAATAGTAACCAGACCAGTTAAGGTCAGACCGTTCAAGGCCATACAATGTTCTTCACCAGAACAGATCCTATTAGGAATCTCAATCTCTTTTAGGAGATAAGTCTGATTAAAGACTACCTTGTGAGAGGATTTCAGATCCACAGTTGTGAATCACTTTGGTAGAGAATTTACACAGGCTTTGCCAAGCCTACCCGATTAAGGGTTTCAACCTTGTCGAAGATGTGAGTAATCAACAAGTGAGTGATCTAAATACTAGCATAGTATGCTTGGTTAGATCCTTCATAGCTCATTGTTAATGCATTTATGCATTACTTCAGTCTTCAAATACTCCACACTCTATTTTTTCACACAGACCTATTCTTCTTCTGTGATCGCACATGCAAAAACCTCATCAATCACCTTAAACACTAACAACTCATAGAACCCTAGACATGATGTCCCTAAAAAGGAATCTGATTTCATGTCGGTCCAATAGGATTACATTGCAAGTTCCTGGGTTCATTGCATCTAGACACATTTGGTAACATGACACAAAATCACTATCAAAGTGTCGGTGGATGGTAACTCATCACAAAAATACCAGTTGGTAACTCATCACAGAGTATTACCGGTTCATACAACTTTTACCGGTTACCGGTTGGTAACTCATCACAGAGTAATACGAGTTCAAATATTAAACCAATTATCGGTTTGTCAAAATGAAGACTAGGAAAAATGATAACAACCGCTTTGCTTCTTCGAACCGCTTGAGGTCTTCATACCGTTGGAGATCGGTAAACACTTTCTGCAAAACATTGATAGTCCAAGGACTACTACATAATATCGGTTAGGAACAAATACCAGTTGAGCATAACTCATACATACAAAAAGTGATCTCAAAGTAAGTGTGTGTCCATCAATAACAATCACAACATAATCATCAAAAATGCCAACAATCTCCCCCTTTGGCCAACACTTAGGAAAATTTTGACATCTAAGTGTTTTACAAAAAAAATGCAAACTCAAAATTACTCCCCCCTAAGCATATACATTATCCCTTTGGAGAAAATACAATGTATACTACTTCCTTACAAAGATAAACATGAAAGTATACATAGCATGCATAAAAAATTTAGATACAGAATACTACTCCCCCTTTGCCAACAATGACAAAGTACAGCTGAATAACCCCTGTTTCCATTAGCAAAAAAAAAAAAGTGTTTATGACAATAAAGAGTGAAACTTTTCAAAAACTGATTTAAAGTCCTACATAAATGTCTTCATGGATAAGGACCATGACTCAACCAATGAGGTAGCAACCTCACTCTCCGTTTGCATCTGGGAAACCTGTTCCACCATGGCGTCCAAGGTACTCATCTCTTGAGTGACCGTTAAGGCATCCAAATTGAGATAGCATTTCAAAAGTATTTGCAGTCTTGGCACTAGTACATTTGGTACTAATTTTTGACAACTAATTGTCGGATTTGTGATGACCAAATGTCAGACTTCTGACCAACTTTACCATCAAAAACTCATCATTGGGCTTCCCGACGATGCCATTTGCATCGATCGTCTGACGATGTAATGAACTCATCCAATGGCAGCTATATTTGCACCCCTCACCACAAATATTGACGGATTTCCGTTGGATTTCTGACAGATGTTATGATTTCTCCTTGACGACCATCTGACATAGAACCGATGTAAGATATACAACATCCTTGTCAGACGTTTCATTAGTTATCGTCAGAATTCTGACGACGAGAGATGATGTGGGTCAAATGTCTTTGCCGTCGGTGAATGAAAGCATTGAACGAGTTCTATTTTTAAAAATTGCATTAAACATTTATTATTTATTTGATTCAGTGTTATTTGAAAAAAATTATTATCAATGATGTTTTCTTTCTCCAAGAATTGTCTAGGATCTTTCCGTCAGATAATATGTAACATCGAATGACTAAATCTTTTCTTTACAAATGCTTATTTTATTTAATTATTATCTGAGCATGAATTAAAATTTATATCTATACGGAAGCAGAACATACAAGCTTTAGAGTCATGTGCAAGCAAATTTCCTAAAAGAAAGCAAGCAGACATTATCTTGAATGACATGGAAACAAGCTCATCAGCTGCCTAGAAGAGAGCAATTGGAGAAATGCAGAGGAAAGTGTTAAAGGGTGATAAATAGATAGAGAGTATGCAATACAAACAAACAATGTCTGGAGTGTCTGATGTGACGTCTCTAATTTATGTCCAGAGGGACTAACTAGTTTTGGAGTTCTTGTAAAACCTATTGGGCCACACTTTGGAGGAAATCAATGTGTTCATGTAAGGAGCACCTTTTTCTATTATGAGAATGATTTTTTTGCACCAAAGGATATTTGGAAGTCAATATCCAAAAATTTCTATAGTGTGGAACCAGAGTTGGTGGACTCAAAGTAATTGTCATCTTTCAGAAGACCAAGAGGTTATGTACACAATCTCCCAATAGAAGGGAGATTTCAAGCATTACCTCTCCCCCCCATGACTATTCGGGAAGCACTTCCTCAAACAAAGGACTATTGGCCTCCATGGGATCAAAGAAAACAATTGAAGCATAGATTCTAGACGATGTGGTGGTGTCCTTCATGAAGAACTCTACACTATAATTGAAAATTCATGAGGGAAACTGCAAGATAGTGAAGAGAAATACAATCTTGAAAAATGGGAAGAATGGATCTTGGTTTGGGTGGGGCCGAGTCAGGTGGCTCCTCTAGAGGTTGACGAGATAGAAATCACATTAGGATTTGAAAAAGATCACACTCGTGGAACTTTGTGTGCGAGTGATTGATTGTGGTGTTTAGGTAATGCATTCCAAATAGATACAGTTGCATGCCATTAGGATATAAGTCTCTAATCAAGACATTACCCATTTGGAATGCAACTGTATCTATTTGGAATGCATTACCCAAACACTGCAATCGATCACTCGCACACGAAGTTCCACAAGTGTGATCTTTTTCAAATCCTAATATGATTTCTATCTCGTCAACCTCTAGAGGAGCCACCTAACTTTGCCCCACCCAAACCAAGATCCATTCTTCCCACTTTTCAAGATTGTATTTCTCTTCACTATCTTACAGTTTCCCTTGTGAATTTTCAATTATAGTGCAGAGTTCTTCACGAAGGACACCACCACATCGTCTAGAGTCTATGCTTCAATTTTTTTCTTTAATTCCATGGAGGCCAATAGTCCTTTGTTTGAGGAAGTGCTTCCTAAATAGTCATGGGGGGGAGATGTAATGCTTGAAATCACCCTTCTATTGGGAGATTGTGTACATAACCTCTTGGTCTTTTGAAAGCTAAAAATTACCTCGAGTCCACCAACTCTGGTTCCACACTATAGAATTTTTTGGATATTGACTTCCAAATATCCCTCAGTGCAAAACCATCATTCTCATAATAGAAAAAAGGTGCTCCTTGCATGAACACATTGATTTCCTCCAAGCATGGCCCAATAGGTTTCACAGGAACTCCAAAACCAGTTAGTCCCTTAGGACATAAATTAGAGATGTCACATCAGACACTCCAGACATTGTTTGTTTGTATTGCATACTCTCTATCTATTTATCACCCTTAGACACTTTCCTCTGCCATTCTCCAATTGCTCTCTTCTAGGTAGCTGATGAGCTTGTTTCCATGTCATTCAAGATAATGCTTGCTTGCTTTCTTTTAGGAAATTTGCTTGCACATGACTATTCACCTTGTATGTTCCACTTCCGTACAGATATAAATTTTAATTCACACTCAGATAATAATTAAATAAAATAAGCATTTGTAATGAAAAGATTTAGACATTCGATGCTACATATTATCTGATAGAAAGATCCTAGACAATTCTTGGAGAAAGGAAACATCATTGATAATCATTTTTTGCAAATAACACTTATCAATTAATTTTAAAATGTTTCATGTAATTTTTAAAAGTAGAACTCATTCAATTCTTTCATGCACCGACGGAAAATCCGTCTGACCCACACCATTATCCATAATAGAACAAATCAATATAATAGGCTATTATAAAGAATATATACAAAAATATGAAAGAACATTAAATTACCATTACAAACCCACAAACCATTAAATAGTGAAAATAGATATATATTTGTAAATGTCTTCCTATAAACACCACAACCATAACCAAAACAAAAAAAATTCTTACCCGCAAAAACTAAGTAGTTGGTGAGTTGCAAGTCTACAACATCTCTCAGATGATCAAATTGTTTCTTAATCTTGTTCTTCTGATTAGTCAATGAGTTTAGTTGCATGTACAAGTTTTTTATTTGAAGCCTTCTGTTTCCCTATATTTGAGACTTAATAAAATTCTTGTGAGTAGGAAATTGATTCAGGAGTTATGTGTGAAGAATTTGGCAAAGTAAATGATGACAATCAAACTCAAATTTTATTTGTCTTGAAAGCCTTTTATCCTGATGGCATTAAATTAAAGTTCTTTCTCTATTTTCTAGTGATCTCTGGAGTAGAGGTTGCTTTGCATCGACCTAGGATACATTTAACTTGTGTTGTATCTACAGAAATATGTATCCTAGGATGATGCAATGCAACCTCTACTCCACCAATACCAGATAGAAGAGAAAGTACTTTAATTTAAAGCCATCAGGATAAAATGCTTTCAAGAAATATATTAGGTATAAAAGGAAGCCTACCCTATCATTTGAAGGGGTTTACCTACAATTCAAGTGATCTCTTAATTATAAAATCAATTCAATTCCAAGTGAACAGGCAATCAAGCATTCATCAAGAATTGAAGGAGAAATCAAGTTAATAAAGATATTTAATAGAGGAGATATTGAATAAAGATATCATCTTTTAAATTAAGAAATGGGTAGGAGATTAAGAATACAAACCTTCCATATTGCACACTTCAAGGTATATTAAAATCAGTTTAAAGTGTATTCATTTACGGACCTTTCATAAAATATTCTCAACTTACACATCATAAAAGGATCTTAAAATATTCATTGTTTATAATGATAAGAATTTGGTTGTTCCATACACCTTCCTTTACTATTTTAAAAATATCATTGACCAAATATTGTGCAGTAGTAGTATGGAGTGCATGTCATCTATTTTATGCCTAAATATTTCATCATACCACTTTCTTTTGAAAGGTGACTGATCGATTGTGGTGTTTGGGTAATGCATTCCAAATAGATCCAGTTGCATACCATTTATCTATCTTGATTAAAGAATTTTATCCTGATGGCATTAAATTAAAGTTCTCTCTCTATTTTCTGGTGATCTCTGGAGTAGAGGTTACTTTGCATCGATCTGGGATACATTTAACTTGTGTTGTATCTGCAGAAATATGTATCCTAGGATGATGCAATGCAACCTCTACTCCACCAATACCAGATAAAAGACAAAGTACTTTAATTTAAAGCCATCCAGATAAAATGCTTTCAAGACATATATTAGGTATAAAAGTAATCCTACCCTGTCATTTGAAGGAGTCTACCTACAATTCAAGTGATCTCTTAATTATAAAATCAATTCAATTCCAAGTGAATAGGAAACCAAGCATTGAAGGAGAATTCAAGTTGCTGCAGGTGCATTTGGAAGACCAAAGGACTCAATAAAGCCATTAAAGACTTTTGAAGGTCTTAGGAGTGAAGAGCCAATCAATTATGATGTCTTAAGGGGGAAGCCTTAAACAAAACACACTAAGCTTTGACTGATTAGGTGTGCTGTGGGCCCATTCCTTCCCTTGACATCCCTTCTCGTCCGTTTCTGTTAAAAAGACAATCACCGTTAGCATTTGAATTCAAATAGTGTTCCCGCGTTTGACCACATAGAACAAAGCAAATGGCATTAGAAACTCTCATCTACCTCGCATGTGTCATAGAATACCTCCCCGAGGAGATATTTACCAATCGATAACTCAATTATGAACAAATAGTACCAAACTGGTACTGAGAGAGGGGGGGTGAATCAGTACAGATAAAAACACAGTCCTAAACCGATTTGACAACAGACACTTCAAATGACTGGTAATCAGTGACACCGGTTTGAAACAGAGTGCAACCGGTAAAGCTAAGAATGACTGAGACAAGCATTAACCGATTACTCACTCAGCTTTTCACTCAACTCAAAACTACACTGCCATTTCACCCTTATGCATGAATAGGTAATCTAACATCAGATCATAATAGCAACTAGTTCAACATGTTTTATTGATAGGCATAAAACATAGAACCATCATATGCTTGACAGACAATAACAAAGCATCACAAGATAAAAGCATCACACATGACACACATATTTTTCACGTGGAAACCCAACTGGGAAAAACCACGGTGGGGATGAATACTCACAAGCTGTTATTGAACTCTTTAGAAGTCGGTTCTGTTAGGAACCTTGTCCGGTTAGAGACATTACAATAGGTTCTGCTAGGAACCGATCCTGTTAGGGATCGCCCGGTTAAGGGATGGCTAGAATACCTGGTTAAGGGTTAAACCCAGTTAAAGGTTACCTTGTTAAAGGATTTCAAGAAATAAATAGCTAAAGGATTTCATTAACTCGATAGCTTAGAGTTACCCTATTAAAGGATTTGCAGCAAGCCGGTTAAGGCTACCCTGTTAAGGGATTTCACAACTATTGAAGTGGTTAAAGATCAATAGGAATTACAATGATCTGGTAACAACACTTAATGCTAATGCAGATCCGCTTTGGCTCCTCTTTACCTTCTGCACTTACACTCTGCAGATATCACTTCTCTCCTCTGGTCTAGCAAGAATCACGTATCACTTCACTTGGATACACACACAACTTTTTCCAACCACCTCTAAAAGGAACACAATATCGACCTTATAGGAAATAGACACGTTGGTAGCAAAAACCCTAAACCCTAAACTTGTTAGGTTAAGCAATTCAAATGGTACAATCCTGACCATTGAACATATTGCATTAAATGCAACAGTCTTGAATTGATCTCAATACATTCTCCATCATTCATTATCCACTGATTTCATGGCGGTAGATAACCCATCATGCGTTTTCACCATTTACAGACTTCGCACATTCCTGAGGTAGATAGGAACAATCTCCTTCATGCAAGATCCTTCATGTGCACAAGGCTGACGTGGCAACATAGTCTGTTCTTCGTTATACTGCTAACTCATTACACAAAGATCACCGATTGAGTCACACAGGCTTGAGGTACTCCAACCAAAAACCCTGAGACTACCAACCAGTAGTCACACAAAGGTTCCATGTACCGGTTCCCATAACAATATGTCGGTTCACCTTGACATGCCGGTTCACCTTGAACAAATATACCACTTCACTTTGGCATATATACCGGTTCTCACATATGTCGGTTCTCTCATATCATATATTGACATCAATGAAAACATACGATATCATTATGTCCTCATACCAGTTCACATAATGCCAACAATCTCCCCCTTTGGCATTGATGGCAATATACAAGGATATCTCTCCGCTTCTCATCTTTCCATATTAATTTCTGCAGATATCCTCTCCACTTCACTTCTTCTCCCCCTTTGACAACAATGCCAAATTGGAGGCACAGGAATCCCTATTCCATTATGTCGCTCCCCTTGAGGAGTAGCATCCTTCAACACATCAATCAACAAAAAGTTTGACTATGCAATACCTAACTGATGTGGAACAAATACTTTTAGTTCACCTCCTGAAGGGCCAGTACCCCTAATTCACCTCTTAAGTGCACAAATGTAGCTTTTGGGAGAGGCTTGGTGAATATGTCTGCTAATTGCTCCTTACTGGAAACATGTTCCAGTGCAACCTCTTCATTTTGAACCTTTTCCCTCAAGAAATGATACTTTAGCTCAAAATGCTTGGTTCTAGAATGTAAAACTAGATTCTTTGAAATATTGATAACACTTGTGTTATCACAGAATATACTTACCGGTTCAGATACAGGAATTTTGAAGCCATTTAATACATGCTTCATCTAGATTGTCTGGGTGTAGTTCATGAAAGCTGCAACATACTCTGCTTCTTCTGTAGACTGAGAGATACAACTCTGCTTCTTACTCATCCATGAGACTAGTCTACCACCGAGAAAGAATGCACCACCGGTTGTGCTCTTTCGGATATCCACATTACCTACCCAATCAGCATCTATGAATATTTTCAGGTTTAAATAATTGTTGTATGGGTACCACAATCCATAGTCAATTGTTCCCTTCTGATACCTAAGAATCCGCTTTACTGCAACCAAGTGGGATTCTCTTGGACTTTTCTGGAATCTTGCACTAATGCCAACTGCAGGTGCAATATCCGGTCTGCTATGCACTACATAATGCAACTTACCAATCATTGATTGGTATTCCTTCTCATCAACCAATGCTGAATCATTCTCTTTGGATAGTTTACAACCGATCACCATTGGTGTACCAACCAGTTTTCTATCTTCCATGCCAAAGGTCTTCAACACCTCTTTGAAATACTTGGATTGAGTGATAAAGATTTTATTTGTCATCTGCTGAATCTACAGTCCAATGAAGAACTTAATCTCCCATATGAGTGACATCTCAAACTCTTTCTTCATCTCATCTACAAACTCATGACTCATCTTGTCATCTCCACCAAAGATAATATCATCAACAAATACCTCATAGATCAGGATCTGATCTCCTTCAAATTTCAAGTAGATATTGCTATCTTCACTTGTTCTCTTAAATCCAATCTTCACAAGATGGGAATGAAGGTGTTCATACCATGCTCTAGGTGCCTGCTTTAAACCATATAAGGCTTTATGTAGCCTACACACCATGTCACTATCTTTAGATAGGGCAAACCCATCTAGTTGCTCTATATACACCTCCTCTTCAAGTACACCATTTAGGAATGCAAATTTTACATCCATTTGATATACCTTGAATCCTTTAAAGGCTGCATATGCAAGAAGCATACAAACTCCTTCCAATCTGGCCACAGGAGCAAAGGTTTCTCCATAGTCTTCTCCTTCTTCTTGGGCATATCCTTTGCACACTAATCTGGCTTTGTTTCTAATCACTGTGCCATCCTCATTTAGCTTATTTCTAGAAACCCATTTGGTACCAATGACATTTTTATGCTCCGGTCTGGGTACCAAGGACCATGTACCATTTTTCTCTATCTGGTCAAGTTCCTCTTCCACTGCCTTGATCTAGTCTTCATCTTTATGTGCCTCTTTGAATGATTTAGGCTCAAATTCAGAGATCATACATGAGTTTTCTCTGATCTTCCTTCTTGTAAGGATTCCTGCATCCTTGTCTCCTATGATCTGCTTAGGATCATGATTCAGTTTTACATACCGAGGAATAATCTTGACCGATTCTTCTTGCTTTTCCTCTTCATCCTCATCTTCATCAGCATCAGCATTTACTGGTCTAGGAACACTGTTACTGGTACTCGGTTGATTGGCAATGACTTCCCAGAAGGTTGTAACCAGTTCAGTTATAGCTTGCTCACTGTCGGTTTCCTCTAGTTTCTCAGAGGTTTCATCAACTCTCACATTGATGCTTTCCATAATTCTCTGAGTCCTATTGTTGTAACACTTTAGAGCTTTACTCTAGGTGGAATATCCTAGGAATATTCTCTCATCACATTTAGCTTCAAACTTGCCTTGATGTTCACTCCTCTTGATGTACCATTTGCTACCAAATACTCTAAAGTAGCTAACCATAGGAGTCTTACCGGTCCAATACTCATAAGGAGTTTTATCCTTACCTTTCTTGATGAGTACCTGGTTCATTGTGTAAACTGCAGTGCTCACCGCTTCTCTCCAAAAGGTGTGAGGGACCTTTCCTTGAATCAGCATTGTTCTTGCTACTTCAACCATTGTCTGGTTGTTCCTCTCTGCTAGGCCACTCTGCTGTGGAGTCTGGGGGCAGACAATTGCCTCTTGATGCCAAATTCTTCACAGTACTTATTGAATTCATCGAAAGTGAATTCCCCTCCTTGATTAGTTCTGAGGCACTTGATTCTTCTACCACTTTCCTTTTCAACCAGTGCTCTGAAAGCTTTGAACTTTCCAAAAGCTTCAGACTTGTCCTTCAAGAATGTGACCCACATCATTCTTGAGCAATCATCTGTAAGAATCATAAAAGACCTATCTCCCTGCACACTCCTAGTTTTCATAGGACCACACAAATCAGTATGCACAAGATCAAGTAAGTTGTCTGTAGTGAAAGATTTACCTTTGAATGTTGAGGAAGACATTTTCCCTAGTTGACATTCTCTAAACAAAGGATTTTTTGGTTTGTTCAGCATCGGCAAACCTCTAACTACCTTGTTCTTATTGGCCTTCACAATGTTCTCAAAATTTATATGGTAGAGTCTCCTATTCCATATCCAGCTATCATCAAATTTAGCCATAAGACAGGTACTGATATTTGCATTCAATTGAAATAGGTTACCTTTGGTCTGCACACTGGTAGCCACCACTTCACCATTCTTTCCTTTGATTCTGCACACTCCATTCTTGAATTCCAGAGTGAGTCCATTATCATTCAACTGGGAAACACTCAAAAGGTTATGTCTGAGACCATCAACCCAATACACATTATCAACACTACTCTTTCCATTTAGAGAGATGGACCCTTTTCCTTTAACCATACATGGTGCATCATTACCAAAATGAACCACACCACCATCATATTTTTCCAAAGATAGAAACTTTCTCCATTCACTAGTCATATGGTGAGAACATCAACTATCAATAATCCACTCATTGGAATTATCAAAGCGGGAGAAAAGAGCCTTCTTGTCTAACACATCTTCCTTTATAGCAGCAAACATAATGTCTGCATTCTCTTCATCCTCTGATTCCTCATCTGTAACACCTTCATCAACTGCAACAAAACAATTTCTCTGGTTTCCTCCTTTGAATTTCTTGAACCTTTCCAGTTTATCCTTGTTGTCACTATTAGGACAATTCATAGCAATATGCCCTATCCAGTTACAAGAAAAACATTTCAAAGGGAGCTTACCTCTGTATTTCCCAGTTCCTTTTGGAAATTTCCTGGCAAGAAGAGCTTCAAATTCCATCAAAAACTCCTCATCATCCATCACTCTGCTCTGTCTTGTTTCATCACTGGTGCTTGCTTCTTTTCCTTTCCTAGGTGGTACAATAGAGGCTTTAAAAGTTGATTCAGTCTTTTGAACACTGCCATCAAAACTATTCAGCTCATAGGCTGTCAGCTTAGCAATGATGGAGTCAAGGGATACCTTAGTCTTGTCTATTGACCTCAACTCCTGAATAGCAGCAACTCTTATTGCATAGACCGGTAATAAGGATCTTAGAAGTTTGCTCACAACAGTGGCATCTTCTATTTTACCACCTGCACTCTTGATATCTCCAACAATAGTTTTAATTCTAATTCCATACCGCTGAATGGTTTCACCTTCAACCATCTGCATGTCTTCAAACTTCCCTCTAAGGCTTTCTTCCTTAGCTTGTTTAACATGCTCATCAACACCATAGATAGTTTCAAGAGTATCCCATACTTCTTTGGGATTTTTTTTATCTTGGATATCAATAAACTCAATGTCAGACAAACTACTAATTAGGGCTTCCATGACTTGCCCATTCTCTTGCATCTCTCTCTTCTAGTCATCAATGAGAGTACCAGTAGGGGCAACATAAGCATTCTCAACATAGCTCCAGTGTTGAGCACCCATGCTTCTAATGAATATCTTCATTCTATCTTTCCATTTACTAATATTATCTCTATTGAACCTTGGACCTTCTCTCTTCATCATTGAACTAGGATCTTTTCCTCAAGCGGTTAAGCTTATAACACAGAGGACCTAGAGGATGCTCTGATACCAATTGATAACTCAATGATGAATGAATAGTACCAAACTAGTACTGAGAGGGGGGGTGAATCAGTACAGACAAAAACACAGTCCTAAACCGGTTTGACAACAGACACTTCAAATGACTAGTAATCAGTGACACCGGTTTGAAACAGGGTGCAACTGATAAAGCTAAGAATGACTAAGACAAACATTAACCGGTTACTCACTCAACTTTTCAGTCAACTCAAAACTACATTGCCATTTTAGCCTTATGCATGAACAGGTAATCTAACATCAAATCATAATAGCAGCTAGTTCAACATGTTTTATTGACAGGCATAAAACACAAAACCATCGTATGCTTGACAGACAATAACAAAGCATCACAAGATAAAAGCATCACACATGACACACATATTTTTCATGTGGAAACCCAACTGGGAAAAACCACGGTGGGGATGAATACCCAGAAGCTATTTTTGAACTCTTTAGAAGTCCGGTCTATTAGGAGCCTTGTCTGATTAGAGACATTACAATAGGTTCCGCTAGGAACCAATCCTGTTAGGGATCACTCGGTTAAGGGATGGCTAGAATACCCAGTTAAGGGTTAAACCAGGTTAAAGGTTACCTTTTTAAAGGATTTCAAGAACTCAATAGCTAAAGGATTTCATTAACTCGATAACTTAGAGTTACCTTGTTAAAGGATTTACAGCAAGCCGGTTAAGGCTACCTTATTAAGGTATTTCACAACTGTTTAAGTGGTTAAAGATCAACAGGAATTACAATTATCTAGTAACAACCCTTAATGCTAATGTAGATCTGCTTTGGCTCCTCTTTACCTTCTCAACTTACACTCTGCAGATATCACTTCTCTCCTCTGGTCTGGCAAGAATCATGTATCACTTCACTTGGATACACACACACAACTTTTGCCAACAACCTCTAAAAGGAACACAACATTGAGCTTATAGGAAATATACAGGTCGGTAGCAAAAACCCTAAACCCTAAACCTATTAGGTTAAGAAATTCAAACGATTCAATCCTGACCGTTGAACATATTGCATTAAATGCAATAGTCTTGAGTCAATCTCAAGACATTCTCCATCATTCATTATCCACCAATTTCATGGTGACAGATAACCCATCATGCGTTTTCACCATTTACAGACTTCACACATTCCCGAGGTAGATAGGAACAATCTCCTTCATGCAAGATCCTTCACGTGCACAAGGCTGACGTGGCAACATAGTCTATTCTTTGTTATACTGCTAACTCATTACACAAAGATCACCAATTGAGTCACACAGGCTTGAGGTACTCCAACCGGAAACCCTGAGACTACCAACTGGTAGTCACACAAAGGTTCCATGTATCGATTCCCATAACAACATGCCAGTTCACCTTGACATGGTGGTTCACCTTGAACAAATATACCGCTTCACTTTGGCATATATATCGGTTCTCACATATGTCGGTTCTCTCATATCATATATTGACATTAATGACAACATACAATATCATTATATCCTCATACCGGTTCACATAATGCCAACAATATTCTCATGTCCTTTCCTGCTTTATGTTGTTGATGAAATACATAAGCGTCCTCACGATGTAGTCAATGCAACAAATAGATTTCCATTTCGATCAGTTTTATTTGCCAATGTACTCTCTACCTGTGCCAAAATGGGAGCTTTGGAATAGAGTATGGGCTTCCATCAAAGAAGAAGGTAAGGGAAATTAATATCAGATGCTTACGGTTGGAAATGCTCTGTTTGACATGTTTGGAAAATGTGGAAGTAGAGACATGAAAGTGCAGGAACTATTTGGTGAGATGCATCAAAGAAACATGATCTAATGGAATGCTATGATTGTAGGATATGCACAAAATGTGTTTGAAATGGATTTGGAAACTTTCAACCAAATGTGATTAGTGAGTATAGATGTTGTAGTGCAACTGCCCAGGTACACATGCATGCAAAATGTGTAAACTTAGATAAGACACATGAACTGTTTGACATAATGCCTCAAAGATCACCCAATATCCAATGATGGTTGGGAGAAAGAAAACATCAAATTTTTGAGAATCTTAAATATTTCTTTATTCATCACTATAAATCTATTATGAATTTAGTCTCAATATTGCAGAAATTTATTCTATTATAAATGCAATATTTAGGGATGTAATCTTTATATTTTTTTTTTAATTAGGAAAAGGTCTTAATAGAATCCCCAACTAATTAATCTAGAGAAAGATACCACTAAAGAAAGAAATTCAATCCTCACCACTATGGTCTTGAAGGCTTTTAAGACACTTGGATTCCTATTTTGGCCCACTTTTCCTTGACCCTATGTTAAGATAGTAAACTAGTTTGAGAGAATCTATTGGGTGGGAAATTGTGTATGGTTGCAATTATTTTCATGCATGGAAAGTGATTTAAAGTTTGGACCAATAGAGGATAAGTATTTCTTGAACCTTCGAGGACATGTGTAGAGCACTACGTGGATGTTTCTCCATTATTGAACTCTTTGAATATGTAAGTAAATTTTTTTTGGTTGATGACACAGTAAGTGTGGTATTTGTCTTTTCGATATGTTGTGGATAATATTAATCAAATATGGAATTTTTTTGATGCTATATACACTATGTTTTGGATTGAATTTAGGTAAGCAAAGAGGTAATGGAAGAATAAAAGAGGTACACACAAGAAGAAGAGTGAAATAGGTTGTTTTGGATGGAGGTTACAAGTATATATGATAATTCGTATGGATAATTTGTTGTCTATAAAGAGGCAAAGAAGCTATCACAACTTCAACATGAATGAATGCCTCATCTACAGAAGCAAAAGGTACCTCTAATGGTTTCAAAATTTGTCAAAATAGTTATGATATACCAAATAATAAAGTGGAATATCCTTTAGGTAACTAATATTATCTTCAAACTATTTATTTTGATTTTCAGCATATATGGACCTAATTGCCCCACCTTTAGGAGATAACTATAGGAGATAATTTATTACATTTAAAAGTCCATCATAAATAAACATGCTATGTGAATGTTTACTATCACAAATTGATTTTAATTCATTTATCTACATGAATACACTCTTTATTTATTAGTTCTAGGAATGGAGCACTCACATGCGCAAACAAAATGCTAGGTTTGAGAAAAATAGTTAAGATATTGGATATATTTTTTTATATTTTCCAAATGGCTTGAGAATAATGATAATATAATTTTTAAAATAGGTTTATATCACTTTCCTTTGACTTGGTCATGGAAGATCATCTAAACCCTAAATTCACCTTCATCTTTAAAAAACATGTAGTTTAAGGTCAATCATTCATATCTATCTTATCAAACATTAGAGGAGTGAGCTTCTAAAAGTAAGAAGTACCAAGATGTGTGGTGTAGTAAAAAATTTTTAGACCTAAATATCCACAAAATTTGGAACAATAATACAATTTTTTAATAATATTTAATTGTAAAAGAAAGGATTAAAATGGAACTAAACACTTTAAATAAATTAATCAGGGTTAAAGGGATAAACTAGGATCAATTCATTAAGGCAAGATTTGTTATCTCAAAATTAATAGATTCATGCAAGAAAAGAAATATTAAATCTAGAGATAAAATTCTTGAAAAATTTAGCTACCTTAAAGTGAAAGAATGTTGTCAAGCTCTCATTTTTGCACAGAATGGAAGAATGCTGGCAAAGTTTGTAGAGGGTAAAGGCTGTTGGCCATTGTAGGGTCCGACTTTATACCCATCGATCAGATTTTGTTGGAATTTTGTAAATCCATTCCAACAAGCATTGTTTGTGCATATCCTACAATCATAACATTTCATTAGACCACATTTCTTTGAGGCATCTGACCAAACAGTTCATTTCTTAATTATAAAATCAATTCATTTCCAAGTGAACAGGCAATGAAGCATTCATCAAGAATTGAAGGAGAAATCACTATTGAACTTACCCCTGTCTCATATAACCCTATGTTGGCTAGGCCCCACAATAATTAGAAGATCCTAATTACTACTATACTAAACCTTGCATTAACCGTCACAATTTCATAGTGAGTTGAGTTAATTAGTGCATTAGCGAGATTGGGAAAGAGTTTGGTATTGAGTTAGGTGTTGGTGGAAGGTTTAAGGAGGTACACTATCATCATAATTAATGTTAGAGAGTGTTGTGTGAAGAAGAATGGCCACGAAAGGAGTGACTGTCCTAAGTGCTTGAGACTATCACAAAAAGTGAGTGTTGCAGCAGTGAATCTTCCTTTGACCTTTGTGTGTTTGGGAGGGTAAAGACCCGTGGTGGTATATGTTGAGTGGTTGGGAGGGTAAAGACCCACATATAAACTATCTACTTTGACATCCTAGGATGGTGTCCACCTACTCTAAAACCTTGTGGGCACTCTTTGTCTGATACTAACATATACATAACATGTGCCTCTCATATAACCCTGTGTTGGCTAGGCCCCACCATAATTAGAAGATCCTAATTACTAAAAACACTAGATTCTCCCCTAAAAGGTTGTTGAGTCATAGAAGGCCTAGCTTGATAGCCCTATAGTCTCTCGTACCTAAAATGAGAGACTTTTCCATAACTGGTTACAAAATTCTCTCATGCCTCTTGTGTCCTTCCATGTACCTCCTTTTCCATAAGAGACTTTTCCATAGCAACCCTAAAGTCATTTGGATTGGCCATGTGTAGGAAAACTGAAATTTTGGGCTTTCCACCCCTAATGAAATAATTGACAAGTAACTTGTCTTGAATGTAATATACAAACTACAAGAACTCCAAAAATGAACTCTCATGTTGAGCCACTATGAAACCTTATTATGTAAATTGTGAAACTCATCTATGCATCTCTGTCAAAAATATTTTGAAATAGAACACACTTTGAAGCACACCAAAATGGTATCTGGAGAGGGTTTCCAATGTGAGTTGGTGCATTTTATCCTCCCAGTATCACAAGGTGGAATCAAGTTCTCTAAAAAATTGCATTGAAAATTATGCCTTTAAGTTGCTCACATATAGATGCAACCCAAAGCATAAGTCCAAGCTAAGTAACCAAGACTTAACCTCAACCCCATTTGTGGATCTTAAAAATATAGAGGATTGGAGATGAAGCAACTCTCAAATATGATCCTTTGGCTCATGATATGTGCTTTCTATAGTCTATACCTCTTGTATTTATGCATGACGAGGCTAGGTAATGTGTATTGATCAATATTCTATCTCCTTTATGAGTATTTCCCAAATTCAAGGCGGACTCCTAATAAGCTCCCAAGATGCAAGTATATGCTCCTGTACTACAAGTGGATCCTCATGGCTTGTAAGATTTGGGGTCCATACTCAAGCTACTCATCTTGGTGAAAACTCTCAAAGTGATATGACCCTTCCTTCCATTTCCTACACCCTATTTTCTAACCCATACCTCATAACCTTTGCCTCACTTCCTATCATTATTACCTTCCATCTACCTTTCATATCCCCTATCTTAACCTCCTCCACTTTCCTACATCCTATCCTAAACCTTAACCTCATACACACTTACTTTTACTTCACCTACCTAACCCCATTCCATGCTTCACCTCCTTAATTTATCTCCCCCCATTCACTATCCTACCTTCCAAACCCCTAACATATCCTAACTTACTCTTTCACTATTACATCCTTCATCACTTACCTCCCTATCTTACCTCCCTATATTATCATCTTTCACCATTTTATACCACCTTCGTAATGGTACACTTATGTTCCCTTCCAAAACACTGACAAAAAATAGCACTCGATCACTACACAGTGCTCTCACAGTTCTGTAGCAGGGATATCACCTCAATTTGTACATATTCACCTCAATTTGAGTAGTAGCAGATATTAGAGCATAGAGCAGTGAAGGACAACTATAGTAGTAGTTGCCCACAAGATCACGAGATGGATCTATCACCGAGGCTGCTTTCTTTGTTGCCTCTGCTAGATGAAGGGAAGCAGTGAGGAACAACTGACACCTCTCCTTGCAAGGGTTCCCCATTCCAGATGGAGGCTCACCTTCACTGCTTCAGATTCTAGGATAACCTTCATTCAATGTGCGGTGTAGCTTAGGGTCATTGATTTCTGTCACTTCATCAGTCTTGTCTACAAGAAAACTGATCAATTGATCGATGGTTTATTAGCTAAATGGATGTTGGTCGCTTCTACAGTCATGTCTATGAGAATAATGATAAATGGAGAGAGGGGTTATGTCGGAGCCCCTACTATTCTATGGTGGAAGAAGATCGATCTATTCCATCTGATTTTTTTCTGGTCGGAGGATCGATCCATAGTTATTACGCTGCATCCCAAGGAATCCATCCCAGGGAAGAGGGATTGAAGCCAGTCCAAAGGATGGAGGTAGTTCACCCCCAGTTGATGAAGTTAGGTTCTCGATAGTTCAGTTGAAGGGAGGGAGGCTCTTAGGGAACTCCACTTAATTCTATTTCGTTACCCCACTGGATTGTTCTCCCTCATTATCGGTTTAAATCCTAAACCCATACACCCCTAAAAAAATGCCAAACGGCTTACAAATGGTGCCCAGACTTGAAAATTCCTAACAAAACACAAAAAAAAAAACATAACAAAATACCTACCATGAAGCTGGAAAGTTTCCCAGTGCCTGGTATCCTAGTATAGCTGCTCCTGTAGCACCACTTCATTCCATGGCTGTTTCCGTATAGAGGCGGGATTTTGTAATGGTAGAGGTGGGAGGAAGAGGTGGGACGAAGTAATGGCAGAGGTCAACGAGACAAAGAAGCGGGATTTATGAAATGACTTGGTCTTTTTTTTTTTTTTTGAAGTAATGCATGCGGTCATCAGAATTTCGACAAATGTGGGAACTTTTTCTAAAAAAACCAAAATGTGATTGCCAATTCCTTCTCTATTGAAAACAAATGTTGCATTATCGTCGAAATTCCAACGAAATCAGGCATTTTTTCAAAAAAAAGACAAATTTGATCACAATATACCTTCTTTGTCGGAAACCTCTGTCGGAATTTTAGGCCAAATGTATTAGTGTGGTAGTAGAACTAGTTGAAGTTCCTACAAATCTCGTGTTCGGTTGGTGATCTCCAACTCTATTCTTGCAAACTGAATTTGAAACTGGTGAGCGGTTTGCCCATAAGCGGTGAAGGAATCATATGGCGGCTTGAAGGTGCTTATGTATGCCTGCAAATCAGATTGTAGTTTGTCTTTTTGAGCAAGCACATCATCACATAATAGATGGGGTTGGCATATCTTACTGAGTAGTAGATTCCCCTCATCCAAAGCATCCCTTATGTCTTTTTGTTGTTTCTATAGTTCTGACTGGAGCTCGTTTAATTTCTTCACCAATGCAGTGTTAAGAGCCTTTTGATGCTTCTTTTGTGCAATGGCTTCAGCCACATCTTCTAGGCATTGCACCTGGTCCTCTACAACTATGCATAAGAGTTTCAGTTGGGCTAGAGAGGAATCAATACTTGAGAGATTAGTACCGAGAATCAAACTGGTAAGAGTTTCCACCGCAGTTTGAATAACATCTTCCTCCTTTTCCTCCTTAGCACTTCCAGTCACTCTTTAGCAAGCTTAATACTTTGCAACAACTCTGATTCATTTGCATTTTGGAGGTCAATGGGACTAGTAATGTCAGCTAGTTTAGCTTGACTACCGGTGGCTATTGGGGTCTCCACCTATGTGCTCTTTGCTGCTTCCTCCTTGTCCTTGGCTTTTTGCTTTTCTACTTCTACCTTCTTTTTCTCTTCTGTTTCTTTCTTTCTTTTCTCTTCTTCCTTCTTCCTCTCTTCTTCTTTCCGCTTCTCTTCTTCTTTATCCTTCTTCTTCTTCTCCTCTTCCTGCTTCCTCTTCTCCTCTTCGTTTCTCTTCACCTCTTCCTGTTTCTTTTTCTCTTCCTCTTTCTTCTTCACTTCCTCCTATTTCTTATTCTCCTCTTCTTTTCTCTTCTCTTCCTCTTTTCTCTTCTCCTCCTCTTTTCTCTTTTCTTCATCTTTTCTCTTCTCTTCCTCTTTTCTCTTCTCCTCCTCTTTTCTCTTTTCCTCTTATTTTCTCTTCTCTTCCTCTTTTCTCTTCTCCTCTTCTTTCCTCTTTTCCTCTTCTATTGTCTTTTCCTCTTCCTATTTTTTCTATCCTGCCATTTCTGTTGGAGTATCTGGAGTAGCATTTTCACTGTTCAAGGCGTCAACATCAATGGGGTCCATTTGCTCAGTGACCTATTCTCCTTCACTATTATACACATCATCCGGTTTGTCAGTTTTCGGTTCTTGCTTAGCCTTTCTTTTGGCTTCGGCCACTTGATGCAACTTCAGAGAGGCTTTGGCATGAGAGTGTGTATCATTTACCACTTTAGGAACTTTCCCTTCCAGTAATAGGAGTCTCCTTCTTCTCATGAAGAAGAGGCCTTTGTATGTATTCATAACTCTATAAAGTTCTGAATCTGACACACCAGGAAAAATATTGTGCAAATATTTCCTCTCTTATTTCATGTTCCTTTTCTATGGCAATGCGCCATTTATTATCTAAGGAATTTTATAAAGAATCAGGTGCCTTAGATCTAATTTCTGAAGGCAACCGGTCATTAATACATAAATATTGAATGACTTCCTATTCAACTTCTTCCTTTTCATTATCATTAAAATCATCAAAACATTCTTTCAAATCACTAAGCAATTTTCTTCTAATGTTCTTGATAGTTCTTTGACAATGTGTCAAAGGTTTATAAGAAGAAATATCAATGTTTACCGGTGTTGAAGATGTCGGTTCATTGCTGGTTGCCTTTATTTTCTTCCTTGTTTGCCTAGTCTTCTTAGGCTATTCTTCAGATTTCATGTCCTCTGAGTCCGGTGTGTTCCCTTTTGTTTTCCGCTTTCTCTCAAATACTTTGGTAGGTGCAACTTTCAGTTTCTTCTTTTCTGGTGACCGCTTGGTCACTTTGGGACTTGCTGCAGCAACCGGTGCTGATACTAATGGCACTGCCTTTCCCTTCTTTATTGAAGGTTCTTCAACCCGTGTAACCCTTTCCAGATAGGTGTTGGTTCTCTTCTTCTTAGGATCAAGTTGTGAGGCAATTAGGGTAGAGGCATACATGTCTAGCATGTCATACATCACCTCATAACCCATAGGCTCCACTTCTTCCTTTCTAGGCTCAACCACCTCCATTATGCACTTATCTACTTTGATGATAAAGAAGATATCTTCTTAATACTTCTTGATAATATCACCCGATATTCTCACCCTTTGGCTCATCTTGAGTCTAAACTCATCAAAGTATTTGTTCAGGACTTCCGAATAACCGGTTCCAACTGCTTGAAGACTTTCTGTGATTTTCTTTGTAACTGGTTGGTCAGCAAACCACTGAATATCACTGACTCCTGGGAAGTAGCCTTTGAAGTAGAAGAACAATCCGACCAATAGTTGTCCAAATTTAAATTTCAAGGAATTGTCTTGTTTAATTGATTTTAGGTTCACCAGAAGTTGCCTTTGGATATAGGTGCATAAATCAAATGAGGCATCTTCTTTGATCATCCTGTAGGTAGCATTTACCACTCCTGCAAAGATAGAATTGATCCTGCTAGCATAGAATGTCTGGTAACCTATCACCATGCAGGCATGTTTGACTAGATCATCCTTGATGGTATTGATGGTCATTCCCCATTGGTCACTCACAGAACTAGTGAGCTTGGTCATTTCGGTCTTGATGATCTTCCTTAGGGCTGGCACTTCTCCAACGTTACAAAAACCGGTGATGACAAGCTTCCAGTGTGATGTCGTGTGTCCACTCTAAGTATATTTTGTCACCGTGCACTCTACTTAGAATGATGCAGATGTGATCATTTGTAAATTCTTCAAGGAAATAGATCGTATTGTGAAGCTTCTTCTTTTCCAAGATGTTGTCTTCTGGTTTAATCTTCTTGTCCTTCCCATAGAATAAGCTTAACTGAGAATGGATCACAAGAGATCCTAGGTATTCAATTTTGCAGTCAATATAATTTGAAATGCCTTCCTCGACTATGACACCAACGGGTATTTGGGATAGGGCATTATATTTTGCCTTCTGTTGGATGAAATCTATTGAATCAACGAGTGCACTAGAACTAGAGTGCGATGTAGAAGCCATGATAAATAGAAAAATTTGAGAAATACCTTCGTAAGTCAAGATTTAGGGCTTGCAAATTCTAGTTCACCACACACTACTTCAGTCGCTAGACTACCACTTGGTGTTCTTCACTTGACTGATTGATATTGTCTTTTGATTCTTCTTCAAGGATTTGAAATCTCTCTGAATCGCAAGACAAATTGCCTTTCGTCGCTCTGCACTTGAAAAATTCTTTGCTCACAAATTGAAAACATAAAAATGACTTGAAAATTCCTTTTAAATGAATTCTTCACCTACCATAATAAATTCTCCACTATTAAGGCGTAAACCCTAATTTGCCTTTTACCATTTCCGGTCTTTTGCCAAAAGACAGGTATCACATACTAGTTAAGGTCTTTTACCGGTGTAGACCGGGGGTTCGAAACATTTCACCGATTTGTTTCCTCCTAAGCTTTTCTATAGCTTAGTTTGCTGGTTTAGAGATTTCCACACTAGGTGTAGAAACCGGTTCTCCTTGAATGACATCTTCTTGCTTCTTTTTCCATGCTTTCTTCATATCCGCTTGAATAGTTTCAACATCAATCTTTCCTTCTGGAGTGACCAGTATATCATCTGATATATTCTTTCTCATCTTGCATAATCTTGCTGTATGACCCGGTTTGTTGCAATGGTAGCAAACCATTCCAGATGCTCTCCAAGGTCCATTATTCATGTTTCCATTTTTCCTTCTGCATGTTGTAGTAATGTGACCACTACCATGACAAATCAAACTGGTTGCCCTCCATCCGATTTCCATTTGATAGCCACTGCTACCTGACTGATAATTATAGGTATTAAACCGGTTTGGATTCCGGTTCCCAGAGGGTTCAGAAAACGCTCCTTGACCTTTTTGAGAATGCCTTCCGGTGTTGTGTATGATAGACCTGCATTCAAATACTCTATTCCCAGACTTTTTGCATGCATAACAATTTCCATTGAATCTATTGGATCTAGGCTCATTGTTTACAAAGTAAGGAAAGTTATTGTAAGCCTTATTTCTACATACATTAGCAGTATGTCCTTCCTTGAGACAATTGAAGCAAAAAGGTTTGAACTTTTTCTCACCTTTATCCTTTAATGTCCGTTGCTTCTTTGATGCTACATCTTTTTCTCCAGAGGTCTCACCTTCCTCATATTCAAAGAAACGAAGTCCATTAGTATTCTTTACCGGTTTACCTGATTCAAGCTTTTGCTCTAGCTTAGCAGCACTTTGATTGAATTTGGCAAGTATCTCCTTTGATTCAGTGAGTTCCTTGGTAATAGAAACATTGGACTCCTTCAAGGTTGCATTCTCATAAATAGCCATGTTTAGTTCACCTTGCATTTCCTATTTTTCCACTTTACTCTCTTGGAGATGAGCGGTAAGTGTACTGATTTCTTGCTTCAGCTTGGAGATCTCATGATCTTTGTCTTTTACTAGATCTTCAGTTTTTCTCCAGTTCTCAAGCTCTTGACACATCTTGATAGTTAGTCCTTCAAGTTCCCTTCTTAGGTTGGCATTAGACTCATTCAGTTTTTCAACTTCTTCAACTAGGGCTTCCATGTCCACTTCATCAGACGAACTATTTTCAGTTAGTTCCATCAGCTTCTCAGCATGCTCTCTTCTTTTTGCTAGAGAGGCTTTATATTTGACTTTGAGTTCATCATAAGCTTGCTCAGTTTGAGTGATTCGATGAGTAAGTTCCCTCATAGTGTATTGCCCCATATCTCTTTCCAAATGGTTAAACTTATAGAAAGGTTGGCTCTGATACCAATTGATGAATACTAAGAGGGGGGGTGAATTAGTATACAAAAACTTATTGAATTCAAACACTTAAATAGTTTAGCAGCAAACTGATATAACAGTTATAATAACAAACCGGTTAACACAAATGCAAACCAAATAGCAAAAAAGGCATCCACCCAAAGAAGCACAATCACCATAACACAAGAGATTTTGACATGGAAAACCAAATGGGAAAAACTACGGTGAGACAAAACTCACAAGTAACTATCTACAGAATAGTAACCAGACTAGTTAAGGTCATACAATGTTCTTCACGAGAACAAATCCTGTTAGTAATCTCAATCTTTGTTAGGAGATAAGTTTGATTAAAGACTACCTTTTGAGAGGATTATAGATCCACAGTTGTGAATAACCTTGTTAGAGGATTTACATAAGCTTTGCCTAGCCTACCTAATTAAGGGTTTCAGACTTGTCGAAGATGTGAGTAATCAACAAGTGAGTGATCTAAATACTAGCATAGTATGCTTGGTTAGA
Organism: Cryptomeria japonica; assembly: GCF_030272615.1. NCBI lineage: Eukaryota > Viridiplantae > Streptophyta > Pinopsida > Cupressales > Cupressaceae > Cryptomeria > Cryptomeria japonica. The sequence continues at coordinate 794,750,448 of NC_081409.1, read as the reverse complement.
TCCTTCATAGCTCATTGTTAATGCATTTCTACATTACTTTAGTCTTCAAAAACTCCACACTCTATTTCTTCACACAGACCTATTCTTCTTCTGTGATCGCACATGCAAAAACCTCATCAATCACCTTAAACACTAATAGCTCATAAGACCCTAGACATGATGTCCTTAAAAAGGAATCTAATTTCATGTCGGTCCAATAGGATTACATTGCAAGTTCCTGGGTTCATTGCATCTAGACACATTTGGTAACATGACACAAAATCACTGTCAAAGTGTCGGTGGATGGTAACTCATTACAAAAATACCGGTTGTTAACTCATCACAGAGTATTACCGGTTCATACAACTTTTACTGATTACCGGTTGGTAACTCATCATAGAGTAATACCAGTTCAAATATTAAACCAATTACCGGTTTGTCAAAATGAAGACTAGGAAAAATGATAACAACCGCTTTGCTTCTTCGAACCGCTTGAGGTCTTCATACCGCTTGAGATTGGTAAACACTTTTTGCAAAACATCGATAGTCTAAGGACTACTACATAATACCAGTTAGGAACAAATACTGGTTGAGCATAACTCATACATACAAAAAGTGATCTCAAATCAAGTGTGTGTCCATCAATGACAATCACAACATAATCATCTAAAATGCCAATAGTTTCTATAGGCATCCATGTTAGGTAATGTGGTATGATCACAAATGAAAAAGACATCATTGTCATACTCATAGGCACTCATGTTTGCGGACTCTTGAGCCTCTTTTGTTTCTCTCCTAGATTTTTGGGAACTGGTTTCAACAATGAACTAGGTCTTGACCAAGATGTATGAGACTAGATGAAAATGGTAAGAGTATGGAAGACCAAGAGTTTGGATAGAATGTAAATGAATCTAAGGTGTACATGCAATGTCCAAAGTGTAAGACCAAGCATGTATGTAGTAGAGTAGGTGTGGCTTCCAAAGAGATGATAGTTTCTCTTGATGAGGTAAGTTGACCTTGACTCTAAGTAAGACCAAATGAGACCCAAAGGTGATAGACCTTGATGAGGGACCACTTAGCAAAATGTTGTTGTATGTAGTGTGTTGACAAAGTAAGATGAGGACAAGCAAGTGACCTTTTGACTCATGTTTAGACAAATGTGAATGTAATGTAAGGTGTAAAGCAATGATGAACTTTGTGAGACCCAAAGGTAGGTTGAATGCTAGATGAAAACCCGGAGAAATAACTTAGGAAGCTCAAGAATTCTAAAACTGATTGCTCTTGTTTGTTGGACTGTAAATTTTTCCAATTTGTGAAGTTGTTTATTATGACCAAATCTGAATTTGTTTGACTATTTTTCATGACAAGAGGAAATAATATTGATGAGGATTCAATGTTTGCAAGTGTTTAGACTCAAAATGACTCAAAAGTGAAAGTGTTTTGTTTGATGTAAAAATGTTTTGCATACACTTGAAGACACAAAAGACACAATGTTTTGATGTTTGGTCTTGAATATTTGATTATTCAAAATAAGACAAGCACAATTCTTGTGGTTGGCCAAGATAATAGTTGTTGATCCCACATGGGGTTTTCCCCAAGGCTACGCTATTCAAAATGGATACTTAGATGCTTGACCCCACTGGCTGCACCCTCGGCACTCCTCAGGGCAGCCAAGCATCAGTCCCCACAAAAACTCTCCGTGGTGAACTTTGTATCTCTACTAAGAACTGTATGTGTGTGGGCCGCTCTAGAGGTCTGACCTCCTATCCCAATAACTAGAAGGATTTTGGCCTCTAAAACAAAAAGGTGCTAGTAAGGGCATTCGCTTGTGTGGCCATACATGCGGAACTTTTAGCTCTATAAATATAGAAGGCTCCTAGCCAGTAGGGGTTACACCCTACAAATGATCAAATAAATTTGATTAAATGGGTCTATGGGGAGACATAGTGTCAGTATGAACTAATCAACACACATTATCCATAGTTTTCACCATGAATACTATTGTTTATACTGGTTCAGAAGAGGTGGGTTTTCCTCACTACCACTTGGGTCGTTATCTTCTCACTAGTAGTCCCAATGACCACACGGGGAGACAGGCCCTCTAAAGATTAAACAAAAAGAGCCTATTGCTCAAGACACAAAAGACACTGGTTCAATTTTAGTGCACCAATTGAAGTGTTTGATAATCTATTAAAGCAAGGCACAAAATAATAAATAAAATCCTTGTCAAGGTCCTGTAACAAAGATCTGTTAGTATTTTGGATTGTTTCAAATGATCACCCCTTCCTGCAAGCATACAAGTTAGGTAAATTTTAGATCCAAAAGACTTTGTGAAATAGGGGCCTTCGACAAAACGATTTTGCTTTCAAAACAAGCTGCACCAATTTTGGTAGTTAGATCTGAAAATGTTAGCTCAATATAAACTAGATCTGAAATCCGAATGACGATAAACTGAATCAAAGAAACTGAAATGCAAAAACTGAACATAGACATAGTTATCAGTAACACAAATGCTATAGAAATACGCATAGATCTGACACAAACGCGTCTTCTAAACACAGATGTAGCCCACAAACACAGATGTGTCTGGAAGCCTCGCAGATGCGATTAGGGAACACAAACGTGATTCGAGATGTCACAAACATGATAGAAAATCAAAAATGTGATCTGAAAGTGTGTAGACGCGAAAACGTTGAAATGTTGTCGAAAATGTCAGATTTGCAACTTCAAAAGCACAAAATCTACAACAAAAGATGTTAAATGTAAAAGGGACAAGAGTCCCACTGGGCATGCCAAAATGTTTATGGTGAAAAGTGGATAAACAACAATGTTGAAAGACTAAATGAATTCAACCACAAAACCCTGGCCTAACATCAACAAAGATCCACCATAACATATGAAGATTACCTAAGATAATGCAAATCAAATAAAATAACAGAGATTATACCATCACATGTCTAATAGGGTTTGGATCTCCATTCTTCCTATCTCCATTGATCTTACTTGATATATTTTCTCTCATATTTTATGTGTGCACAAGAGCTCAACAAAGAATGAAAATGTGGTTGCAAGTAGGCTTGATCACATATGAAAGTTTGAGTGCTAGAAGACTTGATTAGCTGAGTAGATTAATTAGGGTTGATAATGAAGGAATCATATCCTTATATAGAAGGCACTATAAGAAATGGAGGGATAAGATTGAGAGGTGTAAGAGATAAATGGTCTGCTAGGATTAGAGGGTAGGTAAAAGAAATAACAAAATAATGAGAGGGTAGGTAGTGTAGGAATTAAGAGATGAGTGACATGTGTCATAGATAGAAAAGGCTAATGAATTAATTAAATAAATAAAGATTTATTTAATTAATAGAAGAAGTGGGATCAATTAAATAAATAAGATATTTATTTAATTTAGGAAAGGATAATTTAAATAAATAAAAGTATTTATTTAATGAGAAATAAGGCTAGATGAGGATAAATGAATGAATTAAATAAATAAAGATTTATTCAATTAATAGAAGAATTAGGCTAAAATAATTAAATAAATAAAAATATTTATTTAATTAGACTGGACAATTTTAGGTGTCTACACAACCAGCATTGAGACCCCTTCCATCTTGAAGTGAAAAGCACCGCTCTATGAGGTTTGTAGTGTGCTAGAGATAAACGTTATAGCTATTTGTGTCAAGTGTTGGTTTGCACATAGCCAGTCCATAAATGGTTGTCGATAAACCCTTGCCACTAATTTCATCAGTAGCAATACCTCCATTTTTTAGTGCTTTAGATTTGATGTCTGCCAACAAATTCTGCATTGATTAAAAAGTTTAGGAAGGGAGGAAGTGTGCGAGATACAGAAATTGGATTTACCGACATCCACAACCTGATCAAAGAAAGTGTGATTCTCATTATGCAAAAATAATCCATTGAAAACCATTTCGCATAAAAACAAAAGTCCTCATTATCACTCTATTTACTAACGAATACATGGGAGCCTGCCACCAACACAAAAAGTCTAAAAGAAAAATTACATAGAATCCTGCCATTCGCACAAAGCTTCTAAAAGGAAAAATGAAACAAGAAATCTCAATAGAGCTACTGTAACTTAAACATCTTAGAAACTAGACAAACCCTAAATGTGCAAACTAGACAAACAAAGGAATTCATTTTTTTTACCCATAGTGTCAAGGGGATCAGAGTCTCTCTACAAAGTTGCAGAGGTTGCCTTCCATCGATCTCCTCCTCCACCTTAAATAGCAGATGTCAAGACCAAAACAATTAACCACACTAATAATATCATTCCGATGGACGCTCTGTTGACTACAAGCGAGGAAAATGACATTCTCAGTTTCTTACTCCGTCTCAGGCCTCACTGGGCCACTGAAAATGGTGAGTTTTTTATCTGATGTTAGGACATATGACTGTTGCACGTGAGATGTTAACTCTTACAATGATAAAATGAAGGTATTGAAATTATAATAAATTTTTTTAAATAAACATAATAATCAAATACTGATAAATTGAACAGAAGAGAGAAAGAAGAGAGAAGACAAAACACAAGTTGATAACGAAGTTCACAAATTGGCTACGTCTTTGGGTCCCTCTCCAATAGAGTGATCGATCCTTGATTATGCTCCATAAAAAGGTTACAAGGTCTTCAACTGGTTACAAGTTTCACATCTCCTCAGATGGTAATGAACTGCAAAATTCTTTCTCCAACAAATACAAAATGTTTGATTTCAAGCTCCAAATGCACAAAGATGAAAAATTCACTATCAAACTCCCCAAAAGAAATTCTCTCACACTTCTCTCACAATTCTCCAATCTTCCATGTCCCTCATTACAAAAATCACCCCCTTTAAATACCATTTTACATTCTAAAATGGGGTTAACAATAATATTTTACAATATTCCCCATATCTCTAATATCTCCCAATTACAATATTAAATCTCTTTAAATAGCTTATAATCTTTACTAAAATAATCAGACATATAAGTTTTAATGGTTCCACTTAATTCAAGCTCCATGTATCATTATCATATTAAAATTTTGAGTTTGCATGAATAAACGGATTAATGCTATTTGAGAGGCTCGAATCTTTTGTAATCGGGCCGCCATTCACTTGAATAAATAAAAATAATCATTGCCCCATATGTTTCTGAAGATGCCTCTAACATAGCATTTGAGAGTGTGAATAGCGGAGGGGGAGGTTGACGGTTCCAACTATAGGCCTTCACATTTAACTTGCTCAATCTTTGAATAGGGCTTAAATAGAAACTAGCCAATTTTATCACCAAGAAAATCACTTGCTCTAGTGGTGGAGAGAAAGTATAGTGGAGGGGAGGTCAAGGTTTCAACTCCCCTTCACACCATTTTTGGAAAACTAATAACCAACACCGAAATTGTCATAGAATTATCAATTTTTAGTGGTAAAACTTACCCACCTGGATCAATCCTCCCTATTGGAGAACTTTTGGACCTCCAAAAGTCACATTTATTCAGAAATTAAGTGAGGGCATGGCCTCCCCACTTGTCCTATATCATTTGTCCATTTATACACCTAGCTCATCACCACAATCAAGACTACAACAATATTGTTGAACACATGCATCATTCTATCACTTTCATAAACATCGATGTCAACTACTCCAACTACTAACCAATAACCATTGATTAATATCAAGTTGAGTAAAAATGTAGATATAAAAGAGAATGAATCAACAACATGTCTATCTTTCACAATAGGAACATTTTTACACAAGGGAACCTCCAAACTCTCAAACATAAGTTGAGGACTTGGATCATCAATGATTTCATTTGTTGTCTCCTCACACTTTACTGTTGGCATATTTTGTGACATCTGAGCTTGATTAGCCTTGATTGCTTCAAGTTCATGCCTAGAATCACCTGATCTGACAGACATAAGAGAGAAATCTTTACTTGCATTAATCACCCTCTTCAACTACCCTGTGTTTTCAAAAGACTGATTAGTCTTAACCTTGTGAGAGTGTACAATATACTTGATGCCTTCTTTAAACAAATGATAATGATTCAATTCCCTGTAGAAAATAGCCTTCCGATTGTACAAATAAGGTCTACCCAACACTATTCCACAAATATCTAGTGGAACCACATCGAGCTGTACCTTATCAACATACTTACTTGAGATTGCAAATCTTAAAGTGCATTGTCTTGTTACTTGCAATTTAATATTTTCGCAAACCCAACCTATTGGATAGGGTCTCTTATGTGGAGTAGTTTTCAATCCCAAATTCCTTACAACATCTTCTGAGATTAAGTTAGTTTCGGATCCACTATCTATGAGTGCATCAACTTTAGTGTGTTTAGCAACAACCCTTATATGAAAAAGCTCATTTCTTTTCTTATCTTTAGGGACAATGTTAACTTGAGAAGTAGAAGCACAACTATCAAAGGAAATACTGGCAATAGGAGCCTTACCTTTCAAACCCATTGCTATTATCTTAGTTTCATCTTCAGATTCTGAACCAAGATCCATAACAACATTTGGGGCCTTCTCCTTACCTTTCTGTTTCTGAGCCCACTTAGGTTTCAATTATGGATGCAATCGCCAATAATGTTCTTCATCATGACTTTTCTTGTCACAATGTGAACATGTGAACTCTTTCTTAACAATAACTGTCTTCTTTTCTCTTTTTGTTTCTGCAACCTTAGATGACTTTTGTACAAAATTATCATTGTCAAAATTATTACCCCTAGACTCTAGATGTGTGGCTTGAACACTGATTTCATCCAAATTACTATGATTTAACATCAAAATAGAATGTCTTAAGTAAGAATGCAAACCACCTATGTACTTAAGTAGTGTATCCTGAGTATACAATGGCACATTCAAAGCAATAGCCCATTTTCTAAACTCATGGGTGTAATCCTAGATAGTCTGACTGTTAGGTTGCCTAAAGTTTTTCCAGTTCATCGTCAATTGTTGCATATGTCCTAAAGGGTAGAACTACTTCTTGAGAGCAGAAACAAATTCCATCCAAGTCATACCGATATTACCATGGCAAGCAATGTTTGCTCGAGTCTTACTCTCCCACTAGGTGAGAGTTGTTCCTCCCAATCAGAGGGTAGCTAACTTGATCCTAGAGGTATCTTCTACTAGGCATTGAATCCTATAGTACACTTCTACCTTTTGGACCCAATCATCTAACTTTTCAGCATCTAACTCCCCACAATACTTAGGTAAATAAAATATTACATCTAATTTAATTACAGGGTTAAATGTGCTCTTGAAAGGATTAATAGAAGTAGAAGAATAAGAAGGGGAAGAAGGAGGAGAAGGAGATGGAGGAGTTTTTGGTGGTGAATCACCACTTCTCAATCGCTTTTATTTATCCTCTTGATCTCCATCGTCCTTCGATGACTTTCCTTTTTCATGCTTCATCCGTTCTTGCCTCTCTTTGTAGAGCACTTCTATCATAGCCTTCATTTCAAAAAAATATTTCCAAAGTCTCTTTCACTAAGCTCTGGGCATTCTTGTTTAGTTTCAATTTCTAACATCTTTAGTTGAACTGTCATTAGTTTACCGATATCAGGATTATACTCTACAAGTGTGCCTTCACCTCGCTGGCTCTTAGATCGTGTTAACATCCACCTCTGCAAACACTAGTCAAGTTACAAGGTCTTCAACTGGTTACAAGTTTCACATCTCCTCAAATGATAATGAATTACAAAATTCTTTCTCCAACAAGTACAACAAGCTTGATTTCAAGCTCCCAATGCACAGAGATGAACAATTCACTATCAAACTCCCCATAAGAAATTCTCTCACACTTCTCCAATCTTCCATGTCCCTCATTACAAAAATCACCCCCTTTAAATACTATTTTACATTCTAAAATGAGGTTAACAATAATTTTTTACAATATTCCCCATATCTTTAATATCTCCCAATTACAATATTAAATCTCTTTAAATATCTTATAATATTTATTAAATTAATCGGACATATAATTTTTAATGATTCCACTTAATTCAAGCTCCATGTATCATTATCATATTACAATTTTGAGTTTGCATGAATACACGGATTAATGTTGTTTGAGAGGCTTGAATCCTTTGTAATCAGGCTGCCATTCACTTGAATGAATAAAAATAATCATTGCCCCATATTTTTCTGAAGAGGTCACTAACATAGCATTTGGGAGTGCAAATAGCAGAGGGGGCAGTCGACAGTTCCAACTATTGGCCTTCCCATTTAACTCTCTCAATCTTTGAATAGGGCTTAAATAGAAAGTAGCCCCTTTTATCACCGAGAAACCCGCTTTCTCTAGCGGTGGAGAGAAAGTATAGTGGAGGGGAGGTCAAGGTTTCAACTCCCCTTCACACCAATTTTGAAAAACTAATAACCAACACCAAAATCGTCGTAGAATTATCAATTTTTAGTGGTAAAACTTATCCACCCGGATCAGTGTCAAAGGAATTTTGAGAAAAATAACTATAATAGAAAATTGGGAAACATAGATAAGACATGTGTTTTGTTTTGCATGTACGCTAGACGTCTTCCTTGCCCTATAATTTTTAGAAGTGAATATTCCAAGATCTTCCTGTCTTCACTAATCATGTGTTATCTCTTATGGGAACCTGTGAATAACTTTGAATGCTTCTTCCAACCGCTTGCAATGCCAATCAACGATCGCCAATATATAGTGCTTATAAATTTTGAATAAAAAATGAGCAACTTCTTCATAGCACGTAGTTCAAAATAAAACTATACAAAATTTCCTTGCAAGTTGATTGGCTGAAAGGATGAGGATTAATCAATGTTTACTGTTGAAGCCTTCACTATAGTTTATTGTAGGCGGGAACTAATAACAACAAGGGGTGATTTTAAAAGACTTTATAATCTCAAAATGCAATTGATAAAAGTAATCGAATCTAAACTAAACTTATTGGCTATCATGCATCTAGCATGCATTACAATTAACTAGGAAAAATTTATTAAAACTGGGTGAGACAAAAATAATAGATCATGCCATTCTAAAATAGAATTTAAAACTTGAAAATAGGACTACCCTAAAATTAGCAACAACCATTACAAAAATCCTTTAAGCTAGACTTCAAAGCTACATTCCCAACTGTCCATTCAAATTCTAGAATACATGAAACAATGTCATTTATCCAACATACTCCCCTTATGTTGTGTAGACTTAAAAAGTTGATCTCAGAGTTTCAAAAACTGAGCTTATTCAATTACCTTGATAAAAATATTTGTAAACTGTTCTTGAGTGTTGATATATAACAGACAATGAGTTTATTTTATTGGGCTGACAAAATTCCCTTTGATTGAACAGTGGTTCTAAAATTTTCATTTGGTATCAAATTGATTCCTAAATATTCAATGTCAATTTGTGTTATCTCACTCTAAGTATATTCAAATATGTGTGTTTCTTTCTAGGAAGGGGATTGGTTGCATGATGGGGCTACTTTGTTTATATATTTCTAAATGGAATTTACGTAAAGGATATTGTTATAAATGTTTAGTGCTTCTTTTAAGGTTTGAAGTTCCTTTTGAGTTTTGTCATGGCACTATTAAGGACGAAACTTGAATTGATGAAAAAGAATAGGTAGAAAGTAATAGGAACTAAATTGGAGAAAAATATTGATGAGAACAATTTATGAAAAGAAAATCAGTTCATACAAAGATGAGTAAATGTTACAGATGACATGAAAACTAAAATGGACATGGAGTAACAGGAAAGAATGGAAACCCAAGGTATGAAGGAAATGAGATGGGAGACAAAATATAGAACTGAATGGAGGAATAGGACACTAGGGAACAAGATAGTGGAAAGGCATACCAAAAAAAATCTACTAGTCGGATTTGATTATTTTTAAAAATATGCACATATGTTATATATGATGTCTAGAGATCTATATTTAATATTTAAATAAATTCTTCTTTTGTAGGGGTCTATTGGACATCCAAACTCTCATCAGGACACTCCCTCATATGGTCGCTTTGTTCGTGGTTGACATGATGCATGTTGATTTGTAGGAATTTATAGCTCATTTGTTTATCTTTCTATATACATGTGCATTTTAGACAAGTTCATATTATATATTCATTCATGCATGAAGTTTAGACTAAATTATACTTTATACAGTTTGTGTTTGATCAGTTTATATATTTCATGCATGTATGTTAGATCATTTACTTTATATACAGTTTGTGTTTGATCCTGGATTATATATATCATGTGCATGTATGGTTAGATTATACTTTATATATGTATAGTTTGTACATTTGAGGATTGGATTATATATCGCATTATTTGTATTCAGATTATATATGATTATGCACACATGTTAGATTAATACTAAAAACACTTTATATATAATATGATCATTCACATGTTCTCTAAAACTTTCAAATTTATATATATTTGTGATTGTATAGTGCCCCGCCAGGAAACCCCGAAGGGATAAGCCAAAACACAAGAATAGAGTGCAATAATTTTATTTTTTTTAAGTTACACAACATAAGATACAACAAGATATTAAAGATTCAGATTACATAGCGGAAGACATCAACTAACACCTAAAGAGTTTCCCAATGAGATTACTTAAATTTCACAATTCACTTAACTCACACAATTAATCCAATAAGCTGATTATCTTAATAACGAGATAATTCTTAATCAGGATAATTTCTTTCAGAAGATGGAAACATAAATCTTCATCCATTAAGATCTATTCATAATCTTCATTCAAGCTTTTCATAAAAATACGAGCCATACATCTAATATCCTAACACACTAGAATATCATCATAAACATATGAGATCTTTTCAAGCATACTTAATTTCCTTAACAACAACTGAATATATTCCATTACTCTAAGTTACATTCTTTCATATTCCAATTTATTGCATACATGCATCTACGATAAATCTCATCTAAACCACTTATGCATTCAATCAAAATGGCATTCAGGAATGGACTGAATATAAACATTTAAAGTTAATTCCATCTTATCCACTTATACATTCTAACATAAGCTAATCATACATGAAAAAGCTGAATAAGGGAAACATAAGAGAATAACATCACATAACACCATAATGATCTCGGAGTTCACCCCTAAAGGGCTACATCTCCGGGTCTACTCAACTGCAAGACCCCTCTGATAATTAATAAAGTTAGGAATACAAGAGGTTACACCATAACAATCCGGCCATCAAGGCGAAACATAATCAATATACAAACGACCGCATCGGTCAATAATACATAAATGATCCTTGAAAAGGAAAGGATCCAGCTGAACAACAATCGAAGCTAAAACCAAGGTCCATGAGAGCATCCACAAAACTGAGTCATCACCACCCAAGGTCTAACATGAAACCAAGAAATTACAAGGGTAAAGACATCAGGGCGACCCACAAACGTGCTCCTAACAGGACAAAACGAGAACACACTAGCGAACGTAGGGACAAGTGTCATCACACAACCTGGTATGGTTACCATGGCAAGTCTTCATAGGTCCCGGCCCCATACACTGGGTTACCCTGGCAACCTAATCTGAGCTTCCAGCCCATCCAAGCCTCATGTGGACCCACACATCCTCTCGTGAAGACAAGGATGATGGATTACCATTTCAGGCCTTCTCATAGCATGTCGAGTCTATGTAAGCACTCGTCCCATGTGTGAGGCACAATTATCTTACTTGGAGATTACATTCTAATCTACTGATAGGTTATCACTTATTTGACTCACTTTCGATGGGTTACCCAGTAGCCACTTTGGGCGCGGCCCCCAATCGAAAGCCACTTTCCCATACGACACTAGACTATACTCAGACGAACTCAAAACCAAGGAATACACATGGTTAGACGAATGGAGTTCAAGAAGGGAGAAACAACCATCTAGTCAAGCACGACTCAAAAGAGGTACACTTACTGACGGTACTCTAACTAGAGGCCTGACCAACAATGGTCAACCACGAATCATCATTCGACACCCACACAAAGGATATGACCAAATATGACACTAACTCAAACAACAGTCAACTCGGAACTGAGGACTGAAACAGGTGCCCCAAATCAATCCATACGACAGGGTCCTATCAAACAAAGCACGACTTGCCATTTCATAATCAAAAGCGAATACCGAAATTAAACTCGCATAGGCAATAATCGGAAAAGACAATATTTTCTTAAACTGATTTAAGCATAACAGTTGATCCAATTCCCTAATTGCTCTAAGTTTTCAAATGCATTGATGGAAAATCACCATTACCAGGTGAGTACAATACCACAAATTGCAATAGTACCATTGTCTATTTCTCAAACAGAGGAAAACTATAAATTAACCATTCATTTTACTAAATGAGAATATCAGTAACTAAACAATTTTCCCAAATGATACTTAACTAAATTTCCAAAAGCACATCGTTTAAATGATCTAAATATCCAATGATAGAATATTTCACTTACTTCTCAATTACTCCAATGATATGTTCTTGAATATTATTAACATAATCAGTTAGTAATTATATCATATTTCAACAAATTTCCAATAAAATAATATTCTATATATTTTTTTTAAAACAATACTTTCTCAATTAGCCAAATACTCTAATTAGCTATTCGGTAAGGTATATATTTTATTAATCCAAGATCAATCAAAATATAACCAATAATATTCAATTGCGAAATTAACAATTTTAGAACTTAATTAGAAAAAGTGCATAAGTCATAAAATGAAATTGAATAATAATTAACATATAAATTCCATTATAAAATTAATTAATATCAAATTATCATTAATCATGATTATGCCACCTTAATCATAATTAAAAATCTAATTAAAACTTAACATTAAAATAATATTAAAATATTATATGCATTTTTTTTTGAATAAAAAAAAATACATTAAAAAAAACATTTCTTAAAAACTAACTAAAAACAATGATAAAAAGGAGGGCGGCGAAGGCCGGGCCCACCTCCCAACGCGGGGGTTGGGTGGCCAAAACCCCAGCCGCAGGAGACCCGCGTGGGCGGCGCCACTACGGTGGACGTAGGTTCCGCGGCGCCCTACGACCACCGCGGCCCCTGCAGCCACCACAGTGAGCCGCGACCACAGCGAGCTGCTGGAAAGCATGGGGGAGGGGAGGAGGAGGCGGGTGGAGCTCCACTCCCCACCCTCCAAACCCCAATCCAATCTTTTTTTTTGCTCGATAAAAACTTTCGATAATAATTTCGAAATACAAAAAAAATGAATGGTTCTAAATTCCTTTTTTTTTTTTTAAATTTTGATCTGCCAAAAACACAGTTGGTAAGAATATGATTTGGTTTCCTATAATTTAATTTCTTTGGTGGGTATTCTTCTTTCCAATCATAAATGGGTTTCAAACACCCAAAAGAATTGAGGAAAACACAAATCTCAAATAAATTTCCAGCAAAACCCATATTGGGCCAAAAGAACCATTTGTTTTTGTTTTTGTTTTTTTTTACACAATGATTCAACTATTTTGCAAGCACACCAGCCATGCATAGTTTTTTTTTTTTAAATCACATATCTAGCTTAAATCTAAGATCTATTTTTAAAAGATTGAATCTTTAACAAGAAGCATTTTTCATTCAACTAACATACCATTTCTATGGCAACAAGGAAGATAAATAAGATACTTCCTACCTCCATACGCATTCCTGGAAGAGAGTTGAAGGAGAGCCCCAACCTGCCAGCTCCCAAAACCCTTCCTTCCCCAAAACCCCCAAATTTCCTCCAAAATATTTTTCCAAAAACATTTTTCCAAAAAAAAATATCCATCCTCCAAAATTCCCAAAAGTTTAGGTTATAAGGAAGAGTTGACCCAAAATTCCATTTTTGGAATTAAAATTTTTATTTAAAAATAATTCTCAAAATAATTCTTTTCTAACTATATCAATAAATTAAATTGCTTTTTCAATTCAAAATTGATTTCCTCACTAAACTGAAATTTAACCTTTCTAATTCGAAAATGCCAACAGATTAAATTATTTCTATTTCAATCAAAATTAAATCTTTCTTTTTTTTTCAACAGCATATACAAAATGCATTTAATATTCAAAATCAGTCATTTAATTGAACTTACTCCCAATTTAAGACGAGCAATCCCATATCAACGATAATCGCATAACGAAATCCCGATTAATCTAGTCCCTAAATCTTCAATGCACAAACACATATATAATCAAAATAAATACTAAGGACTAATAATCAATTTAACCATACACACCAAGCACGCAAACCAAGAAAGACAACCAGACAGACGACTCGCAAACCCAACCAAAAAGGGAAAACCGACGATGACTGACGATGCTCACTTGAGCACGACTATGGTCAACTAGGGTCTTACGACCACCTAATCCAACTCTAATGATTAAAGAGGTACACTCAAACCTGCAAATCCAGGTGAAGACGAACCTCGCACTCATGCGGCGTTGTACCTGAAATCTCCTGCAACCAAGAGTCATACATGCATACATATATAAACTTAATGAAAGCATTAGCCCGATATTAATACCGCGAAATAGGAACACTAAACAACTTGCATACAACTAGTGCGAAAACCACATCAACAGCTATGCATTAAATCAAACATCTGACTATAACATTATATTAAGATAAACTGACCAAGATTAAACCGAGATTAGAAATTGATTAGGGCAGGGGTACTACAGATTGAATTTATGTACATGTTCTATAGATTATAAAAAGATTGATATGTTTATATAATTTAAATTTTACTACATGTAACATGTATATATGTAGATATGCATTAGTTTAAAAGAATTTGTGAAAAATATATATCCACTCCACTATGCAAGCGATGAACAATATAAAAATCACACATGTTCATATCAAAAGAACAAACTCAAGTTAATGAACATATTCAATAATTTAAATTCTAGGTGTACTTCTAGGTGTACTAAATAGTTCACACCATGTACTTCTAGGCACATAAGTTAAATAGTTCATAACACATCACTTAGTGGTTTAGACCACTCTTCAATTATTACACACACATGTCCTAATTTAATATCAAATTTACACATACATTCTAATTTAATATGAAAATTTTTAATTAAATTTACACATACATGCATTTTTAATTAAATAAATACATACATCATAATTTACTTTACATACATGCTAAATTATTTTAACAACTTACAAACTACATATGGACATGTACACATGCATTTAGAATAAGATAGACTAGATACATCCTAATCAAGAGCATACATTGGCCCAATGTTTTACATGAAGATCACAACAATCAGGGCCAATCCTTTGCTTCATAACATCTTTACTGTTTGATGAAGGACGAGTATTATCATTCCAAAAACTTTTCACAAAGTTCCTAACAATATCTTCAATTCTATCAGAATGAGGAACTCTACACATAATTGCCCAATTCCCTACTGAGATAGTATTGTCCAAACTCTTTCTCCTTTTAACATATTTTGATATTGTCCTTCTACTAAAACCAAACTCAGATCACAGTGAAGAGATTTATCTTTTTTGAGGCAATCTTTCATTTACTAAAGATGTCAACATCACTCTTCCTTAAATGGTCTTATCTACTATTCGAGATTTTTTACCAATGTTCACCAAACCTTTCTTAACATTATAACAGTAGATTTTTGTAGCTAAGAAGTTTTCCTCTTTTGACTTGTTGTATCTATACCTAACAATTTCAGTGGATCTATTAAGTATTTACGAGTAAGTACAATTGATAACAATTGAGCTTTCTCTAGTGTAGTATCAAGATGGTAGAAATGAGACATTATTTCTTTTGCACTTTTATTCATTGACCTCCTTTTAGTATGTCTAGGTTATTCACTGAGACATTTCAACTCATCTACATCCATTTCAAGTAAATGATCTAAATTTTTATAAGAAATATTTCTCTTCATCTGTTTAGCTAGATCCACAATATGCTCATGCATACCGGTGGTAGGAGGTAAGGATCCTCAACCCTCTCCTTCAACCTCCATTGTTTCAACTTGGGCAAGCTCCTCCCTATGGTCATCACCTATATTGTGTTCTTCAACAAGTTCATTTGCCTTGACTCCTGCTTCAAAACTCCCTTTTTCTCGAGCCCTTTCTACACATAATTTAAGATGACAGAGAATATTTTTAATGCAATGAAATTCCAAGATTAATTTGAAACCACATTTTCAAGACATTTAGTAAGACCTAAAAATTATGTCATAACAGGTGGACTATTATGTCATATTTAAGACCTATTATTGCATAATAGAGCTCCTAATATCACATGTAATAGGTCCTAATATGATCTGCATAATATAGGTCTTAAGGGGACTCTTGAACTTATAATGTGAATTCTTTTGCGTACATCAAGTCATATAAATAGAACCTATTATGACATAATAGGTTCTAAATTTATGTCACATTTAAGACCTATTTAATCACATATAATAAGTCCTAATATCGCATAATAGGCCTTATTATTACTTAATATGACCACGTATGCAAAAATATTTCACATTAATATACTTGACTCCCTTGAAGACAGATATATTATGTGATATTAAAGGACCTATCACATAAAATTAAGTAGGTCTTAAATATGATATAAGTTAGAACCTAAATTTTGACATAATAGGTCTTATTAATTTTATGACTTAATACATGACCACATATGCAAAAATATTTCACATTATACTTGACTCCCCTTAAGACAAGATATTATGAAAATATTAGGACCTATTATGTATGTGATATTAGGACCTAAATTATGCGATAATAGGTCATTAATTTATCACATGTACATAATAGGCCCTAATATATCATAAATATAGTTCTTAAGGCCTAGACTCAAGTATATAATGTGAAATGTTTTTGCATACGTGATCATGTTATTAAGTCACAATAAAACCTATTATGTCATAATCGGTTCTATTATGTCATATTTAAGATAGGTATTATCGCAGTTAATAGGTCTTAATATCACATAATATACCTCCTAGTATCACATAATATAGGTTTTAAGGTGAGTCAAGTATAATGTAAAATATTTTTGCATAGATTTGAAAACAAAGAAGACACAATGTTTGTTTGTTTGAAAGTGTTTGATTGTTTTTATCATGCAAGCACAAATCCTAGGGCTGGACGAGATAGTAGTTGTTGAATCTCACTTGGGGGGTTACCTCGAGCTACACAATTCAAAGAGGATACTTAGGTGCTTGACCCCACTAGATCCCCTCCATGACACTCATTCCTCCAGGGCATCTAGACACCATTCCCCATGAAAACTCCCCGTGATGAACTTTGTATCTCTATTAAGAACCATAAGAATGTGAGCCGCTTCAGAGGTCTGACTTCCTGTGCCAACAACTAGAAGGTTTTTGGCTTCTAACACAAAAGATGTCTAGTAAGGGCATCTGTTCGGGTGGCTATAATTAGAAGCCTATTACACTTCGTTAAATGGAAGGCCTCCCAGCCTATAGAGGTTGCGCTCTATAGGGTTTATGGGGAGTCATAACGCCGTTATAGCAGCATGTAACACCCGTTTCTTGCAACTTTCATCCCAAACACATTTATTTATAGTGGCTTGCAAGAGGTTGGCTTTAGCTTGTTACCACTTTGGGTCATTCCCTCTCACCAAGCCTTAAGGGCTACTTGTGAGGCAGGCCCCTTTCTAAGGATAAAACAAAAAGAGCCTATTTCTAAAGACACAAAAGACAAGTTTGTTAATTTTAGAGCACCAATTTAAGTGTTTGATAAACTATAAAGAAACACGGTTTCAAAATCTAAATTAAATTATAAATTATATATAATAAATGGGAAAGAGAGGGGTCCTAAAGACCTAAATTTTAAATTAAAACCATGATCTATTATAAATGGACTTAAGGGGGGGGAAGAAAATGTCAATTGCACAACAAGCAAGTTAATGGAATTTGAAACTTGCAAATATGTGTATATTAGTTCAAATTAAAGCATAATTAATTTTAACTAAAACGAGATTATTTTTAATCATACTATTTCCAATTAATTTAATAAAAATAACATCATTTAGAATTGTTTAAAATAGAATTATTATATAAATTAAATTAATTTAATTAATATTATTTAAAGTAATTTTCATTAAAAATATTAGATAAAAAATATTTAACTAATACTAACAAATAAACACATTTTTTGGTATGTAATACATATAAAATTAAATAGAAATAAAAATAAAAATACATACTTGCATCATGATATCTTTGCCTTCTTTGGTCTCAACATCTTTGTTTAGTTTTGGGAGAATAGTTCCTTGGAGTATTATTTTGCCTTCTCTTCTTGTTCCCCATCCATTTAAAATAACCTTCAAATATCTTCAAATTATAGCCCTCAAAATAATTTTCAAATGTCTTCTTTCATCCAAAAATGTGAATTGTTTTAATCATTTGTGTGTAACAAAATGAAAAAAATTATGTATATTTATACGACTCTACTAAAATGTTAAAAAAAAAAAATTGGGTCGACCAGGGTTTGAACGAACGCCGACAGTTACAAAAGGTCGAGTTTGTTTGAACTCGACCGTTACATGAATGTGCGTGTCACAATTTTGCCTTATGGGTTCGAGCGAAGGGGGGTTCATTCGAACCCCTTACGGTTCAATCAGAGCCCCCTTCACTCGAACCAGTGTCCGTTCGAACTTGCTTGGTAGAGGTCTCTCCCCAAATTTTTCAGAGTTCTGAGAAAATTTTTCCTTCAGACCTCTGGTTCAAGGCACAAATGAAATAATCTTGATAACCCAAAAATATAAGATGGTAGTACTCAAAGCAAGCTTTCCAACGAGTATAATTTTATTACATTGTGAATTTATTATGTTCTTGTTTTTTTTTATTTTATGTAATATTGGTTTTTCAATGAACATGAACTTCTTTGTTCAACTCATTGGGAAAAATAGGAAACTAATTCAAAAAAATTCTGAAAAATATCTATGCCCCAGATATTGATGTCTTCTTTCTTACAAAAAAATAAAATTGAATTTTGATATATATAGAACAAGTTATGTGTTCAAACTTAAACCTATGTTTGAATTATGACTAGTCGAACTTCAAAACTTAATAAAATGAAAAATATTCAACATATCACTATCAAACCAAGTGCAAGCCCCGGATATTGATGTTACAAACCAAAATTCAAAATAATTGATTTTTTATCATTTACAGAAAAAAGGTTATGTGTTTCAGGAGGCACATCACTCTTAAAAAATGTACTTTGCTGTAAAAAACTACTTCTCAAGGGAGATGGAAAAATTAAAAAAACTCCTTCAAAAAAATTAACAAAATATATATATAGAATCTACAGAAAAAATTCTACAAATCACTAATTTACATCATCTCCAAATTCTTAGTAGTTTAAAAGTTATATTTCTCAGAAGTTGAAGACTATTTTAAAAATGTTCATCTCAGTGTCAAAAGTGGCAAAAAAGTGGGAACCATTATTGTGAGTGGACTCCTACCACACAAAAGTCAAATCTTCATCTAGATAGAATTGTGAACCTCTAAGTAGCCTTCTATTTGTGGGGATTATGATTTTATCTTCTATGTTTCTCAAAGTAACTCTTATATGCCTATCTTTGCCTCCATCTATATTCCCTCCTACCCTATTTGCTTGTTGAATACCCCCCGTCCATTCCGACTTATCTCTAAGAGAGTCTCTAACTAGAATGTCGGTTCTCTCATTTTCTTCAAAGTCTTTTAGTCCTTTGATAATGATATTTGCAGTCTTACCAAGTTTTTCTTGTTCTTCCTTTATCTATATTTTGATTTTCTACTCAATGATACTATTTTGTTTGTTTGTTGATCCATTTACCACTTGTGACTAAGATTTAGCCTCTTCTATCTGCTCCCTTAATTTAGACTCTTTAGTTTTTAAGTCAACTAATGTTAGCTGAATTTCTTTTACTTGTGTCATGTCGTCTCCCTCTATCAGTTCAAATCCCTTATCCTTAGTCAATTTCAATTGTTCTAGTTCCTGTTTTATGTTTCCAACTCTTGTTGTCCTATTTCCATTTTGGTTTGTTTGTCTAAGATTTTCTCTTTAAGGTTTTTGTTCTCTCTATCTATTTTGCTTGTATACTCTATTTCTTCATATACTTTGTTCTCCTCTTCTCAATTCCTTTCTTCTATAACCTTGAGCCTATTTTTAACTTCTATAAGCTCCTCCACATAAAACTTAGATGAGCATAATAATGGTGTTGAAGTTGGGCTATAAAAAATCTTTTTTCCTTGCCTATATTCTATGTTGTCCTCTTTATTTGATCTGTATACTTCTACTTGAACCAAATTAGATTTGGGAATCTCATTAACATCTTCTTATTCTTTTAACCTGATCTTATCATTCTTGTTCTCTTTCTGCCCCTCTTGTTCCATAGTGGTTTGAAGAGTCTTGTCAGAAAAAATGTTCACCGTCACCCAAATAATTGCAAATCGTTTCTTATGTGCTTGTCTTAACCTTCAAATTTGTCTACATCTTAGTATACCTTTATACTTTTCTGCATTCACTAGTATCAATCTTTCATCTATGTTGTTTGCCTATCTCTAGAGAATATTTGCCATGGCAGACCCCTAGGACCTTGCTAAATTGTCAAAAGTAGCCACGGGCTGAGGAGCCTCAGGTAGGGTTGTAGGAGGTTTCCAACCCTCATGATAAAAAAGGTTTAACATGAAGCTCATAGCTTGAGCCTATAGGTTACTATCTGCCCCCACCATAAACCCCAGATGATACAAAAAATCGCTTCCCACTGAAAAGTGGGACCCCTTCCCTCTATCTTGCTAACAAACTACTATTAAATTTCCCTCTGGTTCACCACTGAGGGACCCCATGATGAATTTTTATTTTATTGATTACACTAGGTGAAGTTCGTGTACAATTGCGTTATTGGAGACTAGTTTTGTTTTACTTCAAACTAAAGAAATATGCACGAATAAAAAAGTTGAAAGCTGAAGATATGAAAATAAAATAAAATAGGGGGGAATGATACTGGCACACCTTGTCACTGTGTAATGCCCCACCAGGAAACCCTGAAGGGATAAAGCTAAAACACACGAATGGAGTGCACATATTTTATTTTTTTTAAATTAAACATAACATAATCATACAATGAGTTATCAAAAGCTCAAATAACACAACAAAAGACTAAACAATACCTAAGGAGTTTCCCAACGTGATTACTTAATCTAACATCTAACTCAACTCACGACATTTGATCCAATTAAGGAGGTTAACTTAATTTCATGTTATTACTTTAAACAAGGGTATAATTTGTTCAGTAAATTTAAATTATAGATAATAGGATGCGTTCATGCATTATGGTTGAAGATGTAGCTAACATGAGGAAATTCACCCATTAAAGTTAAAACATAGATAACATGTGGATGTTCATCCATTAAAGTTAAAATATAGATAACTTAATGAAGTTCATCCAGTTGAGTTAAATTTTAGATAACATGATGAGTTTGTCCATTAAGGTTAAAATATAGATGACATAATGAGGTTTATCCCTTAGAGTTGAAACTATGGTTAACATGATTAAGTTCATCTAATAAATTTTAACCATTCATTACGTTCAATTTTACATTAAAAACATGCCATGCATCTCATTTCATATCGTACTTTAGCTTCATAATAAACTAATGAATACTTTCCATGCATACTTAATGGCGGTATCGATACTGAATATATTCCATTAATCAAATCTACATTCTTTTATGATCCCTATTACTGCATTTAATAAAATGACTACATACATGCATTTATGGTTAATTTCATCTAATCCCCATTGTACATTTTAACATAAAGCATCCATACATGACAAATTAAAAGGTAACATAAGAATGGGAAAATACCACATAACACCGAAATGATCTCGGAGTTCACCCCTAGTAGCCCTGGGTCTGCTCAACTGCAAGACCCCTCTGATACTTAATCAAAAGTGAAGAATACATAAGGTTTACATCATTTACAATCCTACCATCAAGGCGAACATAACCAATAATACATATGACCACTTTGCTTCAATAAATACCTAAATGATCCCTGAATAGGAAAGGATCCAACTGAACATAATAAATAATAATAATAATAATAATAGATCAACTGGAGCATTCGCGAAATTAAATCTTCAAAACCCATCATAAGAATCACATGGTCTAACATGGAACTTAGGTTCTCACAAAGGCAATAAACATCAGGACGACTCCACCACCGAGCCCCGATCAAAGGCAACACAACAACATATTGCCGAACATATTCAAACGAACTCCTAAAAACCCATGAATACACAAGGTCAAGAAAATGGAATTCAATAGGGTAGGATTACTCACTTGGTCAAACTAGACTTCATACGAGGTGTACTAGTTGACAATACTCTAACTATAGACCTGACCAGCTATGGTCAACCACAAACCACCATTCAACACCCGCATAAGGGACTTGATCAGTTACAACACCACCACAAGACAACAGTAGAAACTTGAGATCGAGGACATAAATAGGTACCCAATTCAAACTTACGATAGGATCCAACAAACAAAATCCAAGACTTGCCATTTCTTAAGCAAATGCAAATACAAAAAAGTTAAACATGCATAGGCATATATTGGAAAAGACAATCTTCTTTCCTATTATTTTCACACAACAATTGATCCAGTTTTCTAAAGGATCTAAGTTTTCAAAAAACAATAATAGAAAATTAGTGTAGTACCCCTCCTCGATTAGCCTCTTTTGTATGTTTTGAGTTACTTCAGTGATTGTTCTATGGAACATTATTGTATTTTGATTCGGATATTATGTGATCTTATTTCATGCTTTATTTGGATTTATGGTGTATGAATTTATGCAGTATTTCAGTGCTTATGATTAATGTTATTTTATGGATCATTATCATGGACTGACACTTTTCCCTTATATTGCGATGCGTTATTTATATGTTGCATGTTTGTAAGTGTATTGGGATGCGAGGGGATGATTTTCCTTCACTCACTCTGGTGAGACAGGGAATGTCATGATTCTCGTTCGTCGGTGTGTTTAGCGTGTTTGTATATATATATTGGTCTATATGCACGTGTGGTTCTTTGGTGCAGGACATTGCAGGTACTAGTACCAGGAAGGTATGGGGTATTGACTCCACCTGGTTTCGTAGGTCTGAGCATGCCTTATATATCCGATGGGAGTGGAGGAGATAGTTGATGTACCCTATCTTGATAGCAGTTACACTCGTGTGAGTGTTGTCAGTCAGTTGTGTTTCCCCATCTGGCTGTTATGCGTGTCATTGTGCCTTGGTTTGGTAAAGCAAGAAATTAATTTCCAAGAATAAAACACACAACAGATAGAGAAATGAACCATTTCTTTCCTGAATGCAACCATATGACATAGATTTCACAAAACCAGTAGTAATAAACACTAATTCTTCCATTCCAATCATTCCACAAACATCTATAGGAAGGTTGTATAAATTTCCATACACAGGAAGCAAACTGAAAAATTACAAACAGATTCAAAACAAGAAGGAAACCTCCAACCTTGAAGCAATTAGCAAGCAAAGAGATGAAGAACAACCAGTCTTGTAGCTAGGATGAATTTCCAGCTCCTCCAGGAGGTTTGTAGTGGTAAGCCTTACCAGTTTGAAGTGGTAAGCTTTACCAGTTTATAGTGGTTAGCATTACCGGTTTGAAGTGGTGAACATTACTGGTTTGAAGTGGTGAGCATTACCAATTTGCAGTGGTAAGCTTTACTGGTTTGAAGTGGTGAGCATTACTGGTTTGAAGTGGTAAGCATTACCGGTTTGAAGTGGTGAGCCTTACCAGTTTGAAGCAATGAGCTTTACCGGTTTGAAGGGGTAAGCATTACCAGTTTGAAGTGGTGAGCATTACCAGTTTGAAGTGGTAAGCATTACTGGTTTGAAGTGGTAAGTGTCACCGGTTCGAAGTGGTAAGTGTTATCGGTTCAAAGTGGTAAGTGTTACTGGTTCGAAGTGGTAGTATTACCGGTTGGTAGTAGCAGTGTTACCAGTGGTAGTAGCACTACCGGTAAGTGGTGTCTGATGTCTAGGCAGCAACACAACGACGGGTTGGTTTGAGCCCCGCTGGGTTTTGAGGTCTCACCGGCCTCCAAACCTATTTGTGTTAGGAACTTAAATTTTATAAATGGAATGTTTAAAGTGGTTTTGTGTGATGTAATGTGATTTTCATGTGATTTTTAGTATGTGGTTAATAAATTTACCAATGGAAATCAAGGCATGAATTAGAGATTCAAATTGGTAGATTTGGATATATTCTGAAAATGATTTAAATGCCTATTTGGAATTCACGTTATAACCGGTTGAATGTTTAAATCTGGATTTCATTCCTGATGGAATATTGATTTGGGAATTGAATAATGTGACTGTTGCAAGAGTGTTATATTTAATTTCAATCAATGATGTTGCAAGTGCTTATGATGATGATATTCTCAAAGATTGTCTGAGTGCATATTTGATGTATTTAGCTATCCTTGCAAGTGTGTATTGTGATATTTTGGTCTATGGTTCAGTCATCTTGTGGTGGTGTAATTGGTACCTTTGACCAAGTGATATATTTTGGCTCCGTTGTCTTAACCATGTAGTGTCTTTGCCTTATGGTTAGTGAAGAGTCAATATATCCTTATTTGACCACTTGTTTTTTTGATAGTGGTGTTATGGCTATCTGCTTCGCCATAGGGTCCTCGAGGAGTGACCATGCTTGTGTAGTGTCCTTTGAGAGAGTGGCTTTTGCTTGGGGGTTGCACCCAAAGTGGTAGGCACTACAACCCAGCAAAAGTCAGATAATAACTGGTAATCTAATGAAATGATTAGGTGGGTAGTATCATAACATTAATAAAGATAATTATACCTCGTGCATAGGTGAGTGCTAGTACAGGGCTCATAATGTTGCGAGAAGGCCTGGAATGGAAAACCAACCACCTTGTCTTCATGAAAGGCTGGTAGGGTCTGCATGAGACTTAGTTGGAGCCAGAGGTTCGAGAGAGGTTACCAGGACAAAGAGTCGGGACCTATGAGGGCCTACCAGGGTAACCATCTTAAGCTATGCGATGACACTCTCTCATTTGGTTCACTTGTGTGTTGTGATGTTAGTTCACTTGCATTTGTGAAGTTGAGTCACCTGGATTCTTGTGGAGTCTTATTATGTTGTCATGGAGTCGTATTGTTTTGTCGACCATGTCATGTTTATGCTTGTTTGAGGGTCCTCAGCTATCTCCTAGCATGGTGGGGTGATTCCATTTGAGAATTACATGGTCGGGTGGTAGTGCCACTTCCAATCGGATGTTCAAATTTATTCCTTCATGCGAGGATTGGCTTCGCAGGTGTTCCTGTGGTTTGTGACTCATGCTTCATCTCATGCTTTGGAGATTATTGGTATTTGTAGACCTATGTGGTCATTGTATCATTGTAATATTGATCTTATGTAACTTTGTAATTGGATGAGATCTATCCTTATATGTTTATTGAGAAGCTATGTATTGAAAGAGCAATGTAATCCTATGTTTGGATGTTTTTATCAAGTTTCCTTGATGATTTTAGTAAATGCTTATTGAAGTGAAAATTATGTTGTATCCTTTCTATCTTTCTATGATGAATCTTTATTGCTTATGACTTCTTGTGATCATTGAGTTAATGATGCATATGTGGATTTATGATGTTGTGAAAATTATTCTTGAAGTTAATCCTTCGTTGGTAACCCTTAAGGAATTCTGGTGTAATTCTTCTGCTAGTGTTATCGTGCATGTTGTGTAAATGCACTTATGATGTTTATACTTTAAAAAAAAAAAAATTGTTTCACCCTTGTTGTGGGTTTTCCTTTGGGGTTCCTGGCTGGGCATTACAATCAGCATACAAGATAAATTCAATACCATAATTGGAATAGTATAATTTGCCTATTTCCCAATACAGAGAGAAATATAAATTAAACAATTTTTTTTTAGTAAATGAAAATATCATTTACTTGCCAATTTTCCAAATGATACATTACTAAATTTCCAATGTTTCCAAATAATATATTATTTTATCCTTTTCCTAAAAAAAATACTTCCTGCATACATAAAGACAAATACCAAAATTAAATATTAATTAATAAATATTTATTAATCTGTGATTAATAAAATATAAACAATTAATAATTAATAATAAAAATTTACCAATTAAATATTAATTAATATATATATATATATATATATATATTTATATATATATATATATATATTAATTCTGACTAATAAAATATATATTAAATAATAGTTAATAAATAAATAAATAACTATTAAAAAAACTTTTTAATAAAATTAAATTAAAAACCTTTTTTCTTTTTTAACAAAAATTTCACTTCCCAAAGCACAAAGCAAAACTTAGAAATTTATGAGTTTTCTAGCAAACTCATAAATTTCTTGACTTAATATTTTAACAGTCAATTTGATTTTTTTTTAATTTTTTTTTTATATATTTTCATAGGTTATGAATATTTTATTTCTTTTTCTTTCTGTAAAAATCAAACTCCCATTGCCAAGTTTATTTGGAAAATTTTCCGAGTGAAATAAGCAGGGAATGATTTTTTTCTTTTTTTGAGTGAAATAAGCAAGGAATGATTTTATTTTATTTTTTTGAACGAAATAAGCAAGGAATGATTTTTTATTTTTTTTAAATTATTAGTACTAATAAATTCAATACCCAAACTCCGGGTATGGATAGACCCAACAAAACATATCTTTTATTTTTAGTTTTTTTTTTAATCAGAGATTATAAAAATCTCTTTTTCTAGCACTCTTAGAAAACAAAGTTTAATAAAATCACAGACAAATTTATTTTTGTTTAAATAAAAATGTTTAATAAACTACACCCATCCATAAAATTATTTTCTGAAAAATAATTTATACCAGGAACCAAAAAATGTCCATGACAGAATAGAGGTTTGAGAAAAACATAAAGTTTCCTAAATCTTTGTTTCACAAAGCCTTAAGGGAAATTTATTAAACCAAAAATCTCTAATTTTCTCCATACACTAGAAGAACACAAAAATACACAGAAAGAAGAAATTCCCAAAAATTTTACTAGCATGACTTTTCCTTTCACCACAAATTTGCAAATTCATACAACAGGAAAACAAAACCCTTTCCCAAACCAGGAAACCCTTTCTCAAATTTAAACAACTTTAAAAACTCTCTAAATAGAGATCTTTCATAAAAATCAACATACAGAGAAGTATGTTTTAAAACTAAATTTCAAACCAAAAAGAAGAGTGACAAACACCCAACCTGTGATAGCAATCCTGGATGAATACTCTGCAAACAATTTGAATCAAACCTCCAAGCTCTAGTTCTGGTTTCCAATCTGGCCTCCAAAATTTCTCCAAAAATATCCCTTCCCCTTTCCCATGAACTCACAGGCATAATCTTGAAAAATATTCAACCTATAATTTCCGAAAAGTAAATGGGAAAGTTATTTGTAAAAATCATTTCTTTTATTTCTCTTTTCTCATGACATTTAATTAACTTTTCTAAAAGTAATTAAGGCAATAATTTTAACTCTATTTTATTTTATTTTATTTTTGAAAGGGCAAAGAAATTAAATTAATTCTTTTTTTTTTGAATTTAAAATACTTTCTTTTAAATAAAATTCAAAAATCATTCTTTTCAACAAATCAATATATTAAACTTGCTTTTTTCAAATTGAAATTGATTTTCCCAAATAATTGAAATTAACCTTTCTATTCCAAAATTCCAAAGAGATTAAATTAATTCTATTTCAAATAAATTTAATCTTTCCTTTCAAAAAGCATAACTGAAAATATTTAGCATTTAAAATCAACCATTTAATTGAACTTGCTACCAACTTGCATTGAGCAATTCTAATTAATGATTAGTCGCATAAAGGGAACCTATTTAATTTAGTCCCTTAATTACTAATCCATAAACACACATTAATTCAATTTAAACATTAAGGATTAATTACTTAATTTAACCACACACAAAACACACAACCCAAGAAAGACAAATAGACAGATGACCTGCATAGCCCATCAAAGAGGATACCGATGGATGATTGACGATGCTCACTTGACCATGACTAAGGTCAAATGAAGGTCTCATGACCACCTAATCCAATTTATAAGGGCCAATGAAGAAAACTCAAACCTACGAATCTAGGTGGAGATGAACCTCGCACCCATGCAGTACTGTACCTGCAATCTCCTACAACCATGAATCACACATGCATACATATATTTAATAAAAGTGTTAGCCCAATATTAATAACATGAATCAAGAGAACTAATAAGCTTACATACAAATTGATGTGAAAACCACATTAACCGGTACGCACAATAATCAAAACATCTGACTATAACATTATAACATGATAAACTAACCAAGGTCAAACTAAAATTAGAATCTGATTAGGGCAGGGGTACTACACACTTCCTTGGCCCAACAGATACCTTGGGAGTTTGAAAACCTTACATATTGTGGCTAGGGCCCTTCTATGTCAGCTCCAAGATCCCAAAATCCTGTGCTCTGAGCTAGAGGTAGCTTCCTGATAATCTCCCACCTTGGTAAATCTTCCTATGTTGCCTGCTTCTTGCTTCCTTCATTTTCTTCAGGCCGCTCCAACGGATTTCACATTGACCAAAACTGTTGTTGCTTGACCAGGGCCCAAGCAAATGGTATCCCGAGGACAGAGTTTTACCAACTCTTGAAATGAAGAATCACAGCTAGTACACAACACACTTGCACAAAAGGGAAGAGTGTCGTTGAAGATTAACTGTGCTAAGTACCAAAAATCTTTAAGGCATGTGTGTTGTGTGTGCACAATGATAAACATGAAGGAACCAAAGTGATAAGGTAAATGACCAATGAGATGGGTGAATATTCCGTGTTCTTAATATTTGGATTCATATTTATAATGTTACTAAACTTTTCAGCAATTTGTTTTTAACAATCTATTTGTCTATTTATTACTATTATATTTTAGCAATATTAGCAATATTATAATAAACTCAAAAAATATTATAAGATGATTTTCACATGGCCAAAGTCATAGATATATCAAGAAGAAAAATCTAGAGTGGTCATCAACTAGTAATAAGTCTAACAGAAAGGGAGCTCCTTATCAACAAGATTGGTAAGAACAAGACATCAAAGATGTCAATGAAGCCAAAAAGGTCTATTATATTGATATAAAGATATTTAAGAACTCCGAAGGCAGAGGGACAGTCATGAAGTTTACCCTACATTAGAGAAGGAAGGGGGATTTTAGGTATAGTTATTCTAAACAAGATGGATATAAGTTGAGAAGCTTCTTCAAGGGATAAAGATCCCCAATTAGAAACATTCCAATTATCATTTCCTTTGTAGCCAACTTAGCAAGACAATCAACAATTGAGTTTCATTCTCTAAGGGATATTGACAAAGAAAATAACTTCAACTTGAGGAGTAAGATGAAAAATTTGTTTAGCTAAAATTGTTAGCTATCAAGAGGACTCATGGATCATCTCCCTATTTAGAAGAGAAACCATGTTAAAGAGCTTGTTTCACAAAGAATACTTTTTCATCCTAATTCACAAGCTTTTCAAGAGCCAAAAGAATAGCATGATCTTCCATTTGATTGTTGGTTTTGATCCCAATAGCAATAAAGAAAACTATCAAATAAACCTATCATTAGCATGGTCAACCCCTTCAAGCCTAGAACCACCTAAATTGCCATAAGAAGTTCACAACAACTATTTATTTTTTAGAACCTAAAAGGAAACCATTTAATAGAACTACTTACTATTTTAGAAGTTCTCAAGAAGAAATGGGCACAACAAGAGGAGGCAACATCAGAGTGAATCAAGGGTTTTTGAAATATAAAGAGTCGTATGTAAAATTCATCATCAAATTCAAGAAGAAATAAAAGGGAAATAACGAATCCCTATCCTAATAAAAGAATTCTAAAACAAACTCAATGAAATAACACAAGCAAACAATAGGAATGCAAATATTCAATAAAATCTCCCTATCCCATGATTGTATATTGCTTCTATTGTTCTTCTCTTCTTTGTGGTATAGTGGCTCTTAGATATTGTGTTGGTAACCTACAATTGACACAAAGATTCGAAGTTCGTGATTGATTAAAATGGAGATTGATTGCTCAATTTACAGATTATTGGAGAGGATTAATTGAGAGGTGGAACAAATTGACTAAGAGGTGGAACTCAGGTGAGCTCACATGTTGATTAATAGTTGAATTGCTAATTTGGAGGTGGAACTTAGGTGATTGAATAGATAAATGAGTTAACTAATTGAGAAAAAAACTGATTGAAAGATGAAAAATAATGGTTGGAGGATAATTAATTGATGACAAAGAAAACTTTATTTAGAAAATGAATGATTGGAGAGAATTAAAGAAATGATGTAATTAATCAATTAATTGAAAAAATCAATTAAAATAGACGGAATAGTTAACTGATTCAAAGCTTTTTGGAAAAAAAACAAAGTGGAAGATAGAAATAGAGATTGAAAACATAATTGATTTAACTAATTAATTAATTTAGCATGTGATTTCACTTTGACTTTGATTTTCAATTTAATCTATGCATGAGATTTAATTTAAATATTGAATTTATTTTAAATTCAATTTGTTATTTGAATATATTTAGAACTTGACTTTGGAATTCAATTTGATCTTTTAAATCATGCACATGTATTTGAAATTAGAAGAAATTAGAAGAATTTGAATTTGAATTTGGATTTCAAGAAATAATGGAATTAAAAAAAATTAAATGAAATTAGTTGAAATTAGAATTTGGGGATTTGGAATTTGAAATTTGAAGAATTAATTAGTTAATTAAATAATTTAAAGAAACTATTTAATTATTTAGAAATTGAATTTAATTAAATAATAAAGATTATTTAAATTAAAGATTAAAATCATAATTAATTAAATAATAAATATTTAATTAATATTTAGAAAAGGATTGAATGATTAATTGAATAGAGATAGAAATTGAAAATGGAATTTATTTAAATAATAAAGATTATTTAAATTGAAGAATTAATAATCATAACTAATTAAATATTAAATATTTAATTAACATTAGAAAATTGTTGATTGATTAAACGATGATAAAATTGAAATAGAATAATTAGTAAGATGATAAAGAAATATTAGATTAGAAGAATAAGATTAATTAACTTAATTATATAATTAAAAAATTATTTAACTAAGTGGATGAATAATTAGTACATGATCAATGAGACATTTTTAGGTGTCTACACAAATATCAAAGGGATAGAAATAAGATCATCTATAAAACACTTAGCATTAACAATCTCCTAAATATAATCTAGAACCTTTAGCCAAATTTGTTAGGTGAGACTTTGATGACCTTGAAAATTCTAACAATTCTACTTAAGTTAAATTTTCCAGTGGATGAAAATAGGACCAATTTCCCAAGACACCTTATGATTAGACAACTTTGCTTCTAGATTTAACTATGTATTTAGTTTACTTGCATCAATGTTTCAAATCACACTTTGTGATCCATCATCAGGATGAGAGTTGTAGAATAGTAGATGTATTGCAAACCAAGACAAGTTCAAGACGAGAGGAAAGGGTGGAGGAAAAATGGGTAGCACAAAAGTTCAATGGAGGTAAATGGAAACAAAGGCAAAGAGTAAGAGAAAGGTTAAAAAATGTGAAAAGAAAACGAAAAAAAAAAAACCAATTAAGAATACTAAAGATTAAGAGATGCAAGAAAATAAAATAATAATCAAAGTGGAGAAAAAACAATTAGAGATTAGAAGAAATGATGAGAGGTAGGAAAGATGGAAACAAATAGTTTGAGCTACTCCTTTGTGTGTGCGGTTGGGTGGGGGCATAGGCCCACTCCGTTCACACTTCTTAAGGTGAGCTAGTACGCCCCGTAGTCATAGGTTGTGTCGCTCATTTAGCCCCTTGGAGATTCCATGTCCTTTTTATAAGCCAAAAAAGCCTCTCTAAAGTTCTTGGTTCATTCCATCTACTTGCTCACCAGTACAATCGAAAATTTTGTTTAAACCACTCTCCTCTTCTTGACTCTCATGAATGGAGAGGTGGTCTATTACCCATGAATAAAAGATGTGTATTGGCTTATCGATACACTGGTGTTCAAGTGTGATATGCATAATTATGCTACCCATCTCCCTTACCATGCCTTGGTCTAGCTTGCCCCAAACCACATGTCTGTTGGTCTGCCACTATCTCAACTAAAACTAAAATTACTAAAAAATATAAGGTTAAAGAATGAAAAATAAAACAATAAAAGTAAATTAAAAGCTAATTTTACTCTTTTCATACCAAATCCTTTCATTCAGCTAATTTTATGAGTTGCATATTACAAATGGTTAAGCCATGAAAGATGTGTTTCTTGGAGAAGTTTTAGTATGGTTCGACTAGAACTCAAAGGCGTGCCTCATTCATGAATCCATCAAGTAAGTTGAATAGGATGGAATTTACTTATGACTAAATTTAATAAAAATTTATGATAGAGAAGAAAATATATGATTTATCCATCCTTGAAATACACCAAAGTCAATTCTTACCTTGAAAAGATCTTTTAACTATTATAACCCTATTTTGACATGTTGTTTCTAGGTGAAACTTGAAAGTCAAATTTAACATAGATCGAGATCATTAATATGTTTGCCAAGTTTTGAATCTAAGTTTAGTAAACCTTATATGTGATTAATTAAAATTGAAACCTTTCTCTTTTATCCCAAACACAAATCATTAACACCTTTGCCACTTTTTCAAGAGATTTTAGGTGGTTCAACCCTTTGAAAATGTGTGTCTTATTTCAATTGGGTTTTATTGGGAGAATTCCCTTAAAGCATTTTTCAAATTGTATGACTGCTAATGAAGAAAACTAGTGGCTTATCTATACCAAAATTGTGCCAAGGAGAAGATTTTCATTGCTCAAGTCATAAAGAGAAATTTTGGGAGGAGAATGCCAATGTTTACGCCATGGAGCAAGTGTGTCTAGAATTTTGGGAGGTCCATAGTCTTCTCCCTTGAATCATCCTCTAACATTTTGGCAGAAAAATAGACCGTTGAACCATCATTGGCACATTAAGTCTGCTTACGCCACATTTACAATCTGGTAGTAAAAATCAATCAGCACCAAGACTTATCCATTTCTTGACAATCAAGAAACATCATCATTTCAATTGGAATATTACAATATTGATCACCTTACAAGAGTTGCTAATCAAAATACAAGACGATTGCAAATCAAAATACAAGATGATTGCATGACAAACTTGCAACTTAACTGAGGAAGAATATAATTGATATGACTTGAAATGCACAAAGAGAACTACTAGTGGAATATTTTTAATCAGCTGATCAAGGCATTTTACCAATAGTGCGCCCTTTAAGTACCAACAAATGTGTTACAACTAAAAATAGAATGTTTTAGATTAGTTTTGTGTGGGGGGCTCGCGTTGTCACAAATTATGATGTGCACTCTCCACAATGGGAGATGCTAGTTATAGCCCCCTTCCAATGTGCAATGAAGGTGCTCTCTATAGGACATCGGCCATATTTATCACTGATTGACCCCGCCCAGGTAAGTATGCTTTCCATAAACTCCTCTCCCCTTTCTTATACCCCCTCTTCTCCCTTCTTTCTTACTCCTCGCACATGTGGGATCAATAAGACCGTCCCTGAATCAAGTAAACAAAATACCAGCACTTTTCACTGAATGATCTACTCCAACACTTCTATGTCATGGGTCTTCATAGCATGAAAACAAAAGAGTTGTCGAAGCTTGAGTCTTTTATTTTTGGCTAAATCAAAGCAAGTTTACAGTTTGTGGTTTTTTTTAAGAACAGGAATGATCCGAATTATGGATTCGGACGACAACACCTAAGTGAGAATCTGCGGTGTTGTGGATGAACAAGATAATACAGAATTGAAGCAAGCCAAAAAGTATTGTATTCAATTCAAAAATCCAACATATAGTAGTCCAAGGGATTCCAAGGGTTACCAACAACTCCTTGAGAATCGAAAAACCAACAGTCATATCATGTGTATTTACATAATAAAATCTAAAACTATGTAATTTTTCAAAAAACTATTTAAAATTTATCCTAACTTTAACTAGGCATAAATTTCTGCATAGGACTCGAAATTACAAGTCGTTTAACTTGTTGGAAAGGTCTCCAAGATTTGTAAGTGAAATCTTGAAAGACATTCTCTTTTGCCACTTTCAAGGGCTAAAAATGCCCTGAAGGCCTTCAAAAATGCAATTTACTAACATATAGAAAAACTAAGAAAATATATAATAATATTTTCAAATTTTCTTCTGATCAAGGAGACAAAAATGGTCAAACTAAAACTTTCATTTTATAAAGCCGAAGGTTTGTCAAGGCCCAATTAAATCAAACTTACAGTTTCTTGGTCCGAGGTAATTGCAGGAAAACAAAAAGGCTCAAATTAAAACTTGGACCCTATTTTTCGACCGAATCAAAGCAAGTTTACAGTTTGTGGTTCTAATAGGAGGAAACCCAAAAGGTCAAATTTAAAAGTTCCATTGTCGGGACTCGAACCCAGGTCTCCCAGGTGAGAGCCGAGTATCCCAACCAGCTAGACTAAAAACTAACAACAGCCTTGAAAAAATTGCAAGTTACCTACAATATTAGCCATTTGATGAGAAATAGAGATCCAAAGACATTCAAAGCTTGTAATCTGTTGGCTCTATCAATTCCACACTATGGATTGTAAGGAATCACCCAATGTTTGTTGAACTTGAATCTAATAATTTATAAAAGTATTTTTCTATGTATATTAGACTCTTTCATCATGGAGAAAAGCATGAGAGCTTCAACTCCTATTTTTGAAGATTGTCAAATCCTACCAATTTCAACAAAGTCCTTTTCTTGGCTCTTTTTAAATTTGAATAACTTGGATTTTTTATTTAACTACTCATGTTAATTGGTTTTCCTTTTTCACTATTAACCCTACATCATCTATGGGTCATCCCTTAAGTTATAGATGGGAAGTTTGAACATGGTTATCTTGTTACTATAGTTGTTGGTTCAGATAAATTAAGTGATGTATTGTATTAGATGTCTAGAGGATTTTCTCGAGAACAATTTATAGAAGTAACTAGTTACTTTAATAATCTTAACTATGGGATGTTGCTTTAGAAGTCTGCCATCATCACAGTTAGATGAGACAATTTGAAGTAAAGAAAAGGGATCTTGATCATCCTAAGCCAAATAGGAGTGACTACAATTTATTCTTTGTTGAGTAGCATACAAAATTGAAAGCATTGCATCCAAGCAAGCCTAGGAAGTGCAATATAATGATTGGTGATTCTTGGAATAATCTTAATGAATAAGAAAATTTGTAAGATAGCAATTTTGATATGAATTTTTCTTTTCCAACTACAAAATTAGTCTTCTTCATTACTTCTTAAAGCTAAAAGTAAATGATTTTGTGCTATCTTTCCTAAAGTTTTATCCCAATCTGATATATTGGGTTCACCAGGAGCCTGGATTGAAGGATAAGGGAGGGAACATAAATGATATGTAAGGATACAAAGAGAAACAAAAACTGCAATCCCATGACACAAAAGTGTATTTTGTTGACAATCAAGGAACAATTCAACAATTGGGAAATTAGCATGAACTATTGTTTCAATTGAGGGAGTGAATTTGCAACTTGCCAATCATTCTAGTCTCTGTAAGCACCAAGTAGACAATCATGAATATGTTGATATAGAAATAGATAGATGTTTCTTGTGATTCTATTCTAAGATTGTGAATACCTAAAAATAATTATACAAAAATTCAACTGGCTATTCTATTCTTTTGGATCAGATGATAATTGCAATCTTAACTAACTTTTTGTAATTCTAGCATTTTCTACAATCCCATCATATGTGCTTACATATAGACATGACAAATACATTTACATTGAACAATTAGATTATTTGTGGATGGATGGTGTTGATCCTAGCTAGCTTTTTGTAATTCTACCATTTTCAACAATTCTATCACGTGTTCTTACATAGACATGAAAAATTGATTTGCATCAAATAGTTAGATTATTTAAGGTTGGATGGTGTTCATTTTGACACTTTTAGAAGCCACTTTATTCAAGTTGGGCTTTATTTTTCTCTTCACACTAATTTAATGACAGGACATTAAAACCTATAAATTAAAATATGGATGCGAGGTATAATGAATGTTTTTTTTTACTATTATTAAATGTGATTTTGATGCTCTGAAGATCATGCATTGTAAATCCTTGATACTCCATGACTTTTATCTTAGGATCTTGGGTCATGTATTTTAATATGACAACTTAGGCCCAATTTAAATTAAATATTTGTGTAAATGGATAGATGATTGTCAAACTCTTAAGTTAGATAATTAAATAATTCATGTGAGGTGAATTCATATTTTTAGATAAGATTGTACTAGTAGTTATGTCCACATGACATAAAAATGACAATGGTTGTACATCTAAGAAGGATAATAGAATGATGTGCGAGGCATATAGATAAACAATAATCACAATTAAGAGAATATATCGATAGATTTGCAAGTTGAGTCAATGTTAAAACACAAATATTATACATAAGACCCTCCTCATTTGGATGCTTACACCTTGTTGAGATTGATATTTTTAATGTCCTTTCATCTTTATTTTAAACATGGTCAGACTATACCTTATAAAAAAAATTTGTCTCTCATTCTTAATATTTTAAATATTGCACTAAATTTTTATCAATAGAATTAATTAAAAAAATTGATAATTTATTTTTTTAAATATATTTTTGATTCTACATTATTATAAATTTACTTATTATATGAATAATTAAGAAATCATTATGAATGAAACATGAACAAACTCAAAACAATAAGATAAGAGGATTTCTAAGTTTAAAAAGTCCTCAGAATATATGATTTGATCTTGTTTTAAGTATAATTTTTATTCATACATGAAACAAATAGACCAAGTCCAACAAAAGCTAAAATATTATTATAGTCATGTAATGAGACAAAATCCACTCCGTCGGCGAATTTTACAATAAGCTAAGCGACATAGACTTTTGACCGTTGGACTTAAAATAGTTGCTTGGAGGATGTAATGAGACTTTCAAATTTTCAGGTCACACCTGTCTAATAATAACAATAATTTTTTTCTTATTTGTCTAACAATAACCTATTTGAGAAAAAAATTGCATCAAAACTAGAAAAATAATGATAAATAAATAATAGGGGTGATACATGTAGTACAACAATTAAAACACTTGCTTGGTGAAACCACTAGCAAGGTGGGCTACTTGACTCACATACATGGTACTTTCACTGGGCTAGTGTGCTCATAGATTTGAATAACAATAGCGTTTTGACACCTTAAAAAGTGCCCATTATTGATTTAAAAAAATGATAAATAAATAATAAATTAAAAAAATTGAAATGAAATTGATGATTTTTGTCATAAAGAAGAGGAAATATTAGAAGCAAGATGAAATATACTTTTTATTAAGTATTATTATATGGTCTCATAGAGGGACTTTCTAGGAACTATATTAATAGAGAAAGTGGTCTCGTGAGGCAAAAATACATGCTGGAAGATTAGTTTCACTATAATAAATAGAAGCCCTTTATTTTTAGTTTATAATTTTATGAGTTCGTTTAGGGTGGGGCTAGAAATTTTACCAACATGGATAAAGGTCTCTACCTAATCACCACTAGGAACCAATGACAAACTTTTGACCATAAGTTGTGTTTTGAGCTCGTCCATAGTTTCATCCACCACATTTGTAAATTTTTAATTCTTCTTTAAATGACTATGAATTAAAAAAAAATCAATGTAGACATGTGCAAGATGTTGAATCTATGATTGAGTTCTTCAAGTTTCTAAAGGATTCTCAACCAAAGTACATGTTGACTGTAGTGTCTATTAACCACATAAATAAATGGAAGAAGTTGATTATGAAGGATGAGAAGTCAAAACCTCCAAATATGAATGCAATGAAGATGGTATCATATTAGTTCGAAGTGAGTTAGGATCAATTGAGTCACTATCTTCTACATCCACTATGTAGGAATGAGGACTATTCTAGGCCAATTTAGGAGAGCTTTCTTTAAAGTGAGTGATCCTCAATAAATATATCATGTGTCCCTTATATTCAAGATTTGAGACTCTTCATACCATATATATACATATATATTAAAAAAAAATGCAATACCTTCTTTGAGGTTCCTAAGCCTTGTGTTTCTCTAGAGTAAAGTGTGCCCAAGTGAGAGAGAGCCAAAAACTCAAAAAAATCCTTGCAACTTGTTTCCTACCAGACCAAGCTTTAAAGGAGACATACCCTTTAATTGTTTGTGGATAAAAAAGTTCTAAATGTGTGTATCATAATTAAAAGCTTCAACCTAAAATTTTAAATGAAGAGAACGAGCATTAATCATGCAACTAGCCATCTCCTTCAGGGCCTTATTTTTCCTATCACCAATACCATTCTCTTATTGTTTTAATGAAATAAAATTTGTTGAAGAATTATCCCTTTAGGAGTATGGAATTATATACAAGACTATGGTGCACATAATCTTGACCATTGTTAGTGTGAACAATATTGACATTCTTTCAAGAGTTTTTCTTGGCATGAGCCTTGAAATCTTGAATTTTTTCAAATACTTTATTCTTCTAATGACATAAGTATACCTAAGTGTATCCAGAATAGTAATCAATGAAGGTGAGTACATTACAAGCCTTATTGAAATAAAAAGTTATAAATGGACCCACTAGATCACTATGAACCAATTAAAATACTTTTGAATCCCTCTAAGACTTCCTTTAATCAAAATATTATTCAAAAATATTACCCATAGATCAACATAGACATACACCATTTGAAAAGTTGAATTGAATGAGACCTATGACCATATTGTATGAGATCAACTACTTATGATAGTGGTAGTTGAGATGGCCAAACCACCCACACCATAGTATACTGATAGAATCTAAACAAGTGAGAAACAATGTAGAAGGAGATTGTGGTGCAAAGTTGAAGAATGAATACTATAGTCTCATGAATGGCTTGTTTGATTGCAACTACAACATCATACTCAAGATCTTAAGTCATAATTACATAAGGGATTACTTAAATTTCTTACCATGTCCAAGATGAGTGATTTGGTAGACTAAAAGAAGGTTGGCACAAAAATTGGGAACATAAAGAACATTCTCAAAATGATCCATCAACGATATTAACTAAATATTTTTCTACAACCTCCACTTATGTATCATCTCTTATTAGAATGTCTGGTACTATACAATTATTTAGAATGAAGGAAACATTTATCTGTCAAATCACATGTAATGTGTGTGTAATGGTGAGGAATGGGTTTTACTATTCTAAACATGCAAACTAGGAATAAAACCCATTCACATCAACATATATTGGGGAAATAACCAATATGTGTGGAACTACAAACCCTTGGGAGAGTTGGCCACATGACTTGATTATTTATTTTTTATGACTTGATATGATTAGATAAGGTAGAATGATTACTTGCAATAACTAGGTGTAAATATGTAAAATTTATAATAATCAACATAAACAATAAGCTATAGAACAAATATGAAAACTCTAAGAATATATCTAGAAATACAGATAAAAAAGGAACCTTTGTCTACAATTTGAGCCTAAAAGCTCTAGATTATGGGGATAGGAATCGTATTCTTGAGAGTGTTAGATGTAGATATCATGAAAAAAAAATTGATCAAGATATCAATCAGATTATCTCCCTAAAATTTATTTGAAAAAGTGTCAAACATTTGAGATTTTTCAAATAGTGTCTAGGGATTTTTGCTTGTTCAAAGTGTGGATCTCTTTGTACAAATCTATACTTTATGAATTTGTAATCTTTCTTTGTCAAATATCAAACCTACACACATAAGAGAGAGAAAAATAGAGTTAGGCTATATAGGGGTTTGCCTAAGTTAAACCCTAGGTTGTAATTTACCCTACAAAACTGATATATAGGAAAAGAGGGAGCTTGCACTTGTAGGAGAAAGGCTAGAACCTTATGAAAATACTGAATTGAAATATTTTATCTTTGTTAATGGATCTCATATCCTTTAATTCTTCATGAAATATTATTGATTCTAGGTAGAATATCATGCATACCTTCACATAAACTTGATCATGAATCCTATCTTTGATGCTTCAAAATCTAAATACTTTACCTCTCCTTCACTTGCTTAATAGTTAATGATTGTTTTCTCAATTGGAATTGAATCACTCATGAGGAAATGCAACTAAGAGGCTCGAGAGATGTTTTAAATGAGGGGACAAGACTTTCTTTTATACTCAACCTCACAAAATGTGTTAAAAATTTTGAAGGCTGACATTAAGATAATTTTCCTATTTAACATTTTTTAACTATTAGAGGGTCCAAAATTAGGCTTGTTCTAGATGGACTAGGGTGCGTAACGCCCTAGTCTAGTCCTTTGGGGCTAGAAAAGAATTTGGAAACATTAATAGGGTCCTAAACTTAAAAAAATTAGGAATTGTTTGTGTAGAATTAGGCAATTTGATAAGGATGGAGATACACCAAAGTATGCCCCAAATTCGCATGAAAATGTATGAGAATACAATTTATGACACTAGAGTGTAGCACTCGAGTCAAGTATCTATTTTTATGAAGGTCTTTTTGTTCAAATAAGTGCACATTCTCCTTTACCTTTTATTGATTTTGATGAAGTGGAAGGAGATGCTTGCTATTTGTGGGAAGATAAAAATGGATGTGATTATTCTTGATGATGTTTGTTAACTCAACAATTCTCTTATCATGGCAATGATGCTTATCATCACCTTCTTGCAATATTAACAATATAGTTTCTCTTCCTATGATTTATTATTCTTGAAACATTTTGAAGAGCCACCCTTTTTAGGAGAAAAAGATTGTTCTCTATCTTTGTGTCACACGTTCTTAGACTATTTCTATTTCTTACTACATCCTATCCTATGACTTGTCACAAGATATTATGACTTGAATGACTTGAGAATACCCTTTGTGATCAGATTATTTTGTTCAAGCATAAAAAATCTTTGTAAATGAGTAAAATGATGGTGTTATATAAAATCTTTCCATTACTAGCCTATGCATCTAGAAACTATTAAAAAGTTTTATAGTAATAAAATTCTTTGGATCTTGATTACTGAGATCATAATCAAGTTTGTATCTCCTAATCTCATTTTTTTTACATACAATTGAGAAATTGTATTCCTTGATAATCCTTATTTATTTGACATTTATCAATATGAAATATAAGATTAGGCAACACAAGAGAAATTAAAACATAATCATACAACACAACCCTCTAAATCACCTAATCAAATAACCCCTCAAGAAAAATGATTTGCCACTTTATGCTTAGAATAATTATAACTACCACCTATGAAAAAGTTATAAGTGGTCTTTTAATTTGAATGCTTACAATTTTCCAAAATGATGTTTGTTCAAA
Organism: Cryptomeria japonica; assembly: GCF_030272615.1. NCBI lineage: Eukaryota > Viridiplantae > Streptophyta > Pinopsida > Cupressales > Cupressaceae > Cryptomeria > Cryptomeria japonica. The sequence continues at coordinate 794,708,894 of NC_081409.1, read as the reverse complement.
GTGTGTTCAGTGCAATACAATTACCAAAATTTGTCAAACAAAATCTATATGTTGAAAGTATAATTTTTTCTCACAATGACTACAAATTGATAACACCACTATGTAGTACATAAAAAAAATACACTATTTAAAAAAAATGCATTCAGAAACTTGATTTTATATGAGCCTAACAAAGCCTTGGAAGTTCCAAAATTAGGAATGACTCAACAACACCTATGACAAATTAATGTTTCTAAAATATTAATGCATCAAAATTAGAATCCGTTTTCACTACTATGTATAGCATAACAAATAGCCCAAATAAAGAAAATTGATTTTGATCAGATGTCTTGAGCCTAATTTATGAGAATTTTAAGTTGATTTCAAATTCAAAAGCTCCATTAGAGAGGGAGGAAAAATTTTAGGCACCTATTGACATTTTTTTTTGTTTTTTTGTTTTTTTGATCGGTAAGAGGTCGAGGCCAAGAATTTTATTAATTATTTTGAAATTTACATTACTCCACTCGTGCGGGTGCCAGTAGGAAAGAGTGGAGGTGAGAAAACCTCCAGCCTTGCCCGGGACCATAGTCTAGCTAGTCCTGACTTAAAACAAAAACTTCCAAATTTGATACAACACCACCTCGGGCCAGGGTGATTAGGAGGGGTGTTTCTATTTTACCCCTCCCTTACAAGCCCTAATTTACAAATTTTAGGTTTTGATTTTAGAAATCATTTGTCCCTTCACTTCCACCTGCATGGCTCTGAAGATGTTCTTTGATTATAAATACTATCCTTTAATAGCTCAAGAAATACCTGTTTGGCTTGCATGGTTAGTAATTAAAACAATAGGCAGATATGTTAGTATCGATCAATCCTTTATCATAAATGAAATTTTAACTATCCATTTAGAGAGATTCTTTAGTAAATTATTCTATGAAACCTATCCTCACAGAATATGCATAAGAGATGTAAAACTCGAAACTGAGTGATTAGCCAAGACTCCATTAGATAAGGGATCTTCCAGCTTACCAACTCTTGTTAATGCTCCTGGATGTGCTCCTTGAGAAGGAAGAGATCCAGGCTACAATAACAATAGTAGGTATGTGGGATTTAGTCAGTCTCCCTTCCCTATCCCCATTATTTCTAGCAAAGAGGATGACGAAGTATGATTTTACCTTGCAGGATATAAATTTCTGTCCAGACCCCGAGTTCTGCATGTTAGCTTCCTTTAAACCATAATCTTAAGCTATGACAGGCTAGTGGTCCTAGAAATATTCACATAGATACGCATTCTAAAATATATATCATCAGAGTGAGTAAAAACTAGTAAATGCATATGTTCAAGTGCTTTGCTACTATCTTAAGTAAATATACACTTTATTGGGTATGCAGAACAAAATGCTACAATATGACTATATATACATTTGTCTTAAAGAATCAATACATACTACTATATTGCCTCATTCAATGTTAACTATAGGTAAAATCCTATTTTACTAGATTTGGTAAACAGCTTTAAAAAGCCAGTATAATCAAACATTTTAGTGGAGAAATTATCTCCTGCCAAAGTGACCCTGATCTATTATCCGGAGTGATACCCTAATAAGACTGAAGATAAGAATGTAGGAATGCGATGTGGGAGGGGAGTGAAGTAAGCATGGAAGACTGCATATAAAGAGAAGGCAAGAATAGCAAATTTTTCTCACTTAATATAAATATAGTTATATAGGTTGATGCTTAAGAATAATCTTGAAAGATAAATGAGAGTATATATATATATATATATATATATCTGTGTGTGTGTGTGTGTGTGTGTGTGTGAATATTTGTATATCTATATTAGTATATGAGTATATATATATATATAAGAATATATATATTTATATATATATAAATACGTATACATATGTTTATATGTATACCTATGTATATATATATGAATATGCCAATATATGATTTTATGACTATATATGAGTATAAATATGAGTATATATATATATATGTATATATACATATATCTGTCTATATATATAGGTATGAAGATATGTATGTGTATATATCTGTAGAACGAGATTGTGCTAATGAGGGTCATAGGATGACTACTGGAAACTGAGACTACCAGTACACGTATTAAAACAAAAAACCCTTATAAACGTAGCCTCAATGCATAATTGACACTTCCCCCTTTTAGCCTAGAAACATAAGAAAGTCTCGGGAAAGTAGATTTCTTACAGAAAAAATAGAGATTGAAAGATCCATATTTTGCCTTTATATAAACACCTACTATATATTTCTTATGGATAAATAGCTTCATTTCTTCGTAAATCAAAAAACAGCAAGAGTAAAAAACCATCTCAAGTCTAAATGGAAAAGTTTTGAAAGATCATCTATGCAGCATTCCTTTTCAAAAAGGATAAAAAGGGTGTTAAGCATAATGTCTCTAAGTATTCTATAACTTCTTAAAACAAAAAAGATTATTTTTGATAATGTGACCTCATCCTTGAAGAATGCCATTCCAAGGGCCTTCATCCTTTCTTTCTCGACTTATGGGGGGGACGAGGCCCGAAGCCCTCTGGTGCATTTGTTGAGAGGGCAACAGGGGAACGAGGGAGAGGCATATGATCAGGGATGACTATGATATTTTATGCCTCCAAATAATTTTGCAACCACTTCTCCCATGGGGGTTTCTTGACTTGGAGAATCCAAGAGAGAAATAGGAAATTCCTACTTCTGACAGAGTGCAGAGCTTCGAAAGCCACTAGGTCTTCAATTACCAGAATGGGGAAGTGAGGAACCGGGTTATTTTTCATGATAAGGACATCATAGTCCCGTGGTTTGGGAGCTATGAGTTCTTCATCAATATTAACCATAACCCATTCCAGTTCACCAAGAATGTCTTTAATGAAGACCTTTTTATATAATTTTGCCATCGTATCCCTATCCCTCTCAAAATGCATTGCCAGGGCTAGAAACATTGTGGCAATATCTGAGTTGGCTCTGGTTCGATCCTCGTTCATAATGAAATCCCTCCCAAGAAATTTCATTACCGCTCCAGAAATCAAGGGGTTCTGTTGGACAAGAATACCTCTCAGCCTTTCATCCTTAATCTCACCGACAAAGGCCATCTGACGTTTCAGCCCCAAAAGTTTGAGCATTGTATCCATTGTTGCTTCACAGGAAGAAACTTAGCATTCCAAAATAGGACTCACACTCTTAAAGATGCATAATGAGAAACTACTAAAGAGTAAATATCAAACATGGAGTGTGAATTTCAAGGCGTAAGATCATTAATATTAACCCTGTAGCCATCAAGCATAGGGTACCTCAACTCTCCCATCACTGCAGAGACATAAACTCAACTTCACAATTAGCCGTCAAAAGGCATTGATCGAGTAAGGAAGCTGACGTGTGATGTCCGACAATAATGTTTCATACGGCCAGTGAAGCTCTCCAACTAAAGGGGTTCGGATAGTGGAAAATATAGCAATAGATACCTAGAAAGGCTTAAGTCTTAGAGGAAGGACATCTTTACATTAATAATATTAGCTTTATATCCATGCCACATATACTTAGATGAGATATGAAATCATGTTTATAAACCTATACTTATTTAATGTAAGGAGTAGTCTTCTTCTAATCCTCAAGCTTATCTAGGCATGACATCGTGCCAATAAAGATAAATTTAGGTATAGCCTAGTAAGAAAGGAAAATGATGCCAATTAAATCACAAAGTATTTGTATGATTTAGAGCCTATCTGAGTGAGGTTAAAGGAAAAATTCCTAGAGGATTAATTAAATAATTGAATATTTAAACACTGGCTCTGAGAGTATTTGGATAAGCGGTTTGGAGGATTTGAGCAATTAGAGATGACTCTAAATCTAAAGATAGAGTTGCTGGGATCTGAACCTATCTAGACCTAAAAATGCTTGAAAATATATGTTTATATATATATATAAGTTTATATCTTAATAAATATGAATATATATATAAAACTTTATACATGAAAATGTATTTATATATATATGTAAAAATATATCTATCTCAAGGATATATATATATGTGTGTGTGTGTGTGTATATATGTATATATATATCTAAAGAAATATATGTGTGAATGTATGTAGATACATACATTCGTGCATGCATACTTCCATACATACATACATATAATTGTATATATATATATATATATATATATATCTATATATGTGTATTTATGTAAGAGTGTGTGTATGTATTTGTATCTGTGTATACACACACACACACACACACACACACACACACACACATATATATATATATACATGTATATATATACTATATATATTCAAACATCCATATATATATATTAGAGAAAGTTTGAGGTTGCCCCGAATCTCCTTATAGATCTGAATATGGAAATGTAAACTATCTAGATATGCCTAGATATATCTGTGAGATTAATGATTATCTGAACTGCAAGATTCAAGGGATGGTTTGAATATGGAGCTAAACCAAGGTGACTAAGATCCAAACATGCAAGATGTGAGGGAATTATGAAGATAGATATTGTCTTAGGTTGGCATAGACAGGAGCTTGATGCCATCAGCCCCCAAGTTCGCTAGCTCATCTACTCTTTTATTACCTTCCCTATAGATGTGATTAACTGTAAACCTCTCAAAACCCTTGCATAGGTCCATAGCCTTTGATAGAAAGGTATTAAGTTTCCAATTGGGCATGCTTCCTTTTCTTAGAGCATTGACAACTATAGCCGAATCTCCCTCAATATCTAAGCATTTAGCTTCAAGTTTCCTACATAAAAGCAAGCCTTCCACGAAGGCCAACAATTCCGCCCAGTTGTTTGTGTTGATGCCAACCAGAGAGGCAAGGGATGCTACTTCCTTCCCTTCCCAGTTATGAAAAACGTATCCTATCCCAGCTTGCTCAGGGTTGCCCTGGGAAGCCCCATCAAAGTTTAACTTCAGCCACCCTTCACCAGGGGGCTGCCATCTGCATGTTGCTCTAGATTAGAGGTTGGCCTGAGGGCCTTCTCCTACAAAGGGAGGAAAGAACAATCCCTTCCATCATTTTTTTATCCTTTCATCCCAATAAGATATAGAAGCATTTTTAAGTGAACCTGAGGTGAGTCTATTGTTCACAAGCTCAGTGATAGCTGACTCTATCTTATTGATGATTCTTAGGACATCTAGTTTTTCATTCTTAAAGATGCACCTATTTATTTCTTGTTAGAGTTCCATTATTATGGATGATGGGAGAGCTCTCCATAAACCTTCAAAGAGACATCCACACCTAAGGAGAGGCCAAGCCATGAGCATCCCTAAGATGGTGTTGGGAATGGCTACAGACCATTCAAGTTTATTGGTGAACTAGATCCAACATTGATGAGCAAAGGGACAGTTAAGGAGTATATGATTGGTGTCCTCCTCCTCTACTTCACATAGGGGACATCTACTAGGACCCTCATAGCCCATATGGTTAAATTTGTCTGCAGTGAGGAGTTTGCTTTGGATTGCTAGCCAGGAAAAAATACCTACCTTAGGTAGACAATTTCTATCCCAACAGAGATTCAATGGAAGTTCTACCTTAGGTCTTAAAAATGCTTTGGATATGTGAGAGTACCCATCCTTGGAATTGTATTCTCCTTTTAAGGAGCCCTCCCATATGAGCTTGTCCTCATCATGACTTAAGACAAAGTTCCTAGAATTAAGAATTGACAAAAGTTTATGCTTGTCCCTCTCCGAGATGGCTTCATCATCCCTTTCGATTCACTGCCAACCAGCCCCTTCCTTTGAAGGGGAGAGATAAGTATTTAGCAGGGGGCCTCTTTTTGCTTCAAGAAGGGTCTGGGTAATCCCAAAGTCATGGATTTTTTCAATGGCTTTATACCCTCCCCAAGAATTTGACTAGAAGAGGGCTTTGTCCCGAGACCCCAAGTTCCAGGTTAACCTATCAGAGATAATCTTCCTACAATCAAGCATAAAATTCCAAAGGAAGGAGCCTTTGGGAGGGTTGGGATCCCTAAAGATTTGGGTTGGATCATCTCCATTAAGGTACTTGAGGTTAAGTAATCTTGCCCATTTGAGGTGAGGAAATCTGAATAATCTCCAAACCAGCTTTGCCCCCAAAGCTCTACCTTGATCTCGAAGGGTTTTGATGCCAATTCCACCGTCCTCTTTGGGTGTACATATCTTGTCCTAGGAAATGAGTGAGATTTTGTGGTTGCTATCAGTTCCTTGCCAAAAGAAAGTTATGAGATTCTTATTGATCTCAGCAAGTTTGGAAGAAGACAGCCGTTGAAGGGAAAGCTGGAAAATGGGCATAGCTAATAAGACCGATCTAACCAAGGTAGCCCTGCCAGCCAAAGAGAGCCATTTCCCTTTCCAAGTGCTAATTCAAGATTTGATCTTATCCACTAAGTTGTCCCATAAATTAGAGGGTCTCCTACCTTTGTCAAGGGGAATGCCTAGATATTTGCAAGGAAGGGATTCTATACTAATTTCCAGGATTTTGCAGATTTCTTTTCCTAAAAGGGGGTCTATGTTGAACAAAAAGATGACAGATTTAGCTAGATTAACCTCTTGACCCAAGGCCATCATGTAGGAATTGAGAATGTCTTTAAAGGCACGAGCCTCCCCCATGTCACCTTGCCCAAAAAGCATTGTGTCGTCAACGAATTGCTAGTGGGTGAAGGAGGGGAGGGCACTGGTGATGGGAATACCATGGATCTTCCCCTTCTCTTTGGCCATCGAAATAGATCTGCCTAGGGCTTCAGCCATAATAATAAAAAGGAAGAGAGACATAGGGTCACCCTGCCTGAGCCCTCTCAAACTACTAAAGAAATCTTCCAGGGAGCCATTAACCAGAACCGAGAGTCTAGGGGTGGATATGCATTCGAAGATAAGGTTGATCCAGGTTTTGGAACAGCCAAAGGCCTCCAAGCATTTACAGAGGAAGTGCCAATCAACTTTATCATAAGCTTTACTTATGTCCAATTTGATTAGCATGCTTGGTGATTTGTTAAGCTGAAACAAATGAATGGCTTCCTGGGCAATAATCACCCCATCATAGATTGATTTGTCCATTATGAAGCCAGTTTGTTCCTCGCTAATAATTAAGGGAAGGAGATTTTGGAGTCTGGCTGCTAAGGTTTTAGTTAAAAGTTTATACAAAGCGTTGCAGAGAGCAATTGGTCTGAAGTCATTGAAGCTCTCTGGGTTTTCTTTTTTTGGAATGAGGGCAAGGAAGGTATTGTTGACTTCTTTAAGAATCTTTCTCGAATTCCTTACCCCCTCCAAGGCCTCCATGATTTTTGTTCCCATAAAACCCCAACATTTTTGAAAAAAGCTAGTGGGGAAGCCATCCAGGCCCGAAGCTTTATCTAGATTCATCTTGAAGAGGGCATATTTAACCTCCTCCATTGAGAATTTCTTTAAAAGGGTTTGGTTGTGGTCATTGGTAATAAGTTTCAGGATATTCCTAATGATATCGAATTGGCCCTTAAGGTCAGAGCCTTCAAGATTGTTTAAGATATTCTCGTAGAACTTAATTGCCTCTGACACAACCTTATCTGGTTCAAACATAATGGATCCTTGGTTGTTCATGATCTTAGAAATTCGGTTGACCCCTCTCCTTTGCTTGGTGCTATTGTGGAAGAACTTGGTGTTTCGGTCCCCATCATTCAACCAAGTCTCCTTGGATTTTTGTTTCCAGAATATCTCTTTGTAGGATAGTATCTTTTCATACTCTGAGAGTAGGACCTTCTCCTTAAGGAAGAGATGCTCATCCATCCCCTTCTCAAGTACCTCAGTGTTAACCATATTGAGATCATTCTTTATTAGGGTTTTTTTGTCAAAGATGTTACCACAATTGGTCCTATTCCACTCTAAGAGCTTCCTTTTTATAAGCTTTAACTTACTAGCAACAATAAACATCTTCGAAACTAAGAAAATGGAGCTACTCCACCATTTCTCAAGTAAGTTTAGAATGTTGTCATCTCTAAACCACATATTCTCAAATTTGAAGGGGCACTTTTTAGGGGCACTGTCTGATGATAAGTTTAATTGGAGTGGGAAATGGTCTAATCCAGATAAAGGGAGAGGCTCTGCCTTTAGGGAGTAATTTTGCTCTGAGAGCCCTCCATAGATAAAGAACCTATCAAGTTTCTCTTCTATATTATAGAAACCAGATCTTCTATTGTTCCAGGTAAAGGCATTCACTGCCGTCTGGATTTCCAGCAGGGAATTCCTATTGATCTAGAGATTCAAATCTACAGCTGAAGGAGGAAGCTTGTTACTTCCTCCTCTCTTATCTGATGCTTTAGTGATGGCATTGAAATCTCCACCAATGATACTTAGGTCATTTGGGAAGCTTTTACAAAAGGTCTCAAGTTCCTTCCACACCTTCACCTTATCCTTGTTCTAGATGGGGCCATATACATTAATTAGTTTGAATCTAAGGTTATTTTTGTAGCTTACAACATCTCCTCCTATCCAATTTTGCTGAATCTCTAATGGTGTGAATGAAAGGGTTCTAGAATCCCAAATGATAGCTAAGCCCCCTGAGGCACCTGTGGTCGGGGAATGTTTTAATTGTCTAACCTCTAGTTTTTGCTCAAAGAGGGAAATCTCAGATGCGTTCATTTTTGTTTCTTGAATTAACATTAAGTCAGGTTTAGAATCAGAGATACAATGATTTAAGATGCGTTATATGTTAGGGGCATTCAATCCCCTAACATTCCACGTTATGATTTTCATGGCTCTGTGGGGAGGAACTTCCCTTCCCCTACATTAAAAAGAGTAGATATTTTGGATTGACCTCTAGCTTCTCCATCCTTCAGTCTCAATTCAGCAAGGGATCTCCTGCCCCTTCTTTTACTAAATTTAGCACAATCCAGAGAGTCTTTTCTTTTAATAGAACAGAGAATGCCTAAGGTGTTAGGTTACTGATTTTCCAAGTTCTCTGATGCTATGAAGAGTTCATCTGTTTCTAAGTTAACTCTAGTAATGTTTACTAGATTATTAATGAGGAGATCCCTTTGTCTTTCCAATTCCTCATCATCACAGATTTCATCAACCAATTGATCCATGAGGTCATTTACTACTTCTTCCCCTATAAAATTGGCAATGATGTCCACTTCCTTAGACACTTGGTCACTCTCAGAAACTATAGTTGTAATAGGGTCAACCCATAGTGAAGAAGGGAAAGCCTCTTCCCCTAGAGGGGTCTTTAGATTTGTGACTAGGGAGAATTGTTGATACTACCGAGAAGCCTTTTCTAGATCTTGGGGAGAATTATCCTTTTCTTTTGATAGCAATAGGGTGATGAGATTCCTCAGAGGGGAAGTTTTTGAGGAGTTCTCTCTCTCTAGAGGGGAGAGAGAGCACGATGGTAACATATTTGTCATACCGGGCTGTTCTTTCTGGGGGAGCCACTCATAGATTTTCCCCTCTTCCAAGTTTCTATCCCCAAGAGAAGGGTCACCTCTAGGGGGGATAATAGAGGGAAGTGGTTGGGGTGGAGAACATAGGGTCTTAATTGGGGATCTCTAATGACACAGAACCATGGCAGGGTGATAAGTGCTAGAATTATTAAAAACCTTAATGGAGAAACCCCCACCATCCACAAATCTAATTGGAGCTATACTCGACTCAGAGATTGATTTAGGGAAAGCGTTTTTAAAGGAAGTCTTCCTTGGTCTTTCAATTTCAAAAGGACCATTGTAGAAGGGTAATTCAAGGAATAAACATAGATTATCGTAACATAGTGTTACTGGTTCGATGGTTTTAATGTTCATATTCATGTTAACAATCAGAAGATGGTTAAAGAAGCTTAAGGCTGATTTTTTAACTTCTACAAATTTACCTATTTTGTTCCCTAAAATTCTTAAAAAATCATTATTTCGTAATTCAACCAGAATTTTTTTGAGTGATATAGCTCTATTGACCATGCATGAATTTAATTGCGAAGGATGAAAGAGGGTTTGTCATCCCCAGCAGTCAAACCCTAAGCCCATGAACTCTGATAAACCCTTATTTAGCAATGAATTTCTTAAATTTTGATTACCGCATTCAATAGCTAAGAATTGATCAGGAAGGATGTCAATTTTTACCTGGTTATTGAGAGAAGACACCACCCAGTTAGCAATTTATTCAGTCGGGATCCCCCAACCTTTCTATCGTGCAAAAAATATTCTGTCGTTGCAATGCATTTGATACATATCCATTATTTGGGAATCAATATCAATGATTATCCCGCTGGGGCTAGCTTTGGGTGATTTGCTAGTGGACTTTCTAGTTATGGAAGCCAAGGGCCTGATTGTCCAGTTAGGTTTTACAGAACCTTCCTTCCACCCAAGGTTGGGATTTCATCTAAGATGATTTGATTGCCCTTTTGCCTTGTTATTTCGGCACCTTACCGACTACCAATTTCGATCCCTACCTTGGAGCGAAGGAAGGGGAGCCCTAGCCGAATCAACTAGTGAGTATTTTGTTTTTGCAAAGAAAGCTTCTTGCTTGATGATTCAAGATTTTACTCTGCTCAGTTCATCTTCCCTAGCATGACTAGCCAAAACCACAAAATGATTTCCATAGCCTTGATAAACACCTCGTAGTGGAAAGGGATGTTCGTAGAGAGAAAAAGACTTGATTCTACTTTTCGCACGTAGAGCCATCATAGAGATCATATATAATTGAGATTAAATTATATCTATTATTCGGTGATAGGCACCTATTAACATTAGCGTGGCTTTAGTAGGGAATATTTTCTTGGTTAGCAAGAATATGTTTCTTGCCAAAATATTTGACAAAATATTCTCGAGCTAATTAAATCTTAAAATGATCCTACAATATTCTTTTGTCGGCATTGGAAAAAATCTTGATGGAATCTTAGTATCAAGCTATACTATTTGATAGGATATTTTTTAATGTTTCACAATAACCATAATTTTGTAGATCTAACAAGATATTCCTAATGAAATATTCTATTGATGATTTAGGTTGGGTTAGTGTTAGCTATTGGCTCAAGATGGGGGATTGAAGATCACAACGTGATAGTGTCTAGGTGAGTGATCAAGTATGGTTGTTGAAGATCACAACGTGGTAGTGCGTAGGTGAGTGATTAAGTATGGTTGTTGGGTAATTGGGTTCATAGAATTTTTATTCTTTTTTTTAAAATAAAAAGAAATTTTTTATTTATTTTTAAATACTACAAGATATTATTTGTTCGATTATTTTTTTAAATTAAAATTTGGTATACGTAATTTTTCTTTTTTAAAAAAAATTATACTAGACTTGGTAGCTTCGGTTGTTCGACTATCCATACAAATAGAATTTTTCCTCAAAAATGACTTTTTATAAAATTAAAATTCTGATAATTGATCTATACAATTTTAAGCCTTTTGAGCATGATGGTAAGTTAGTTTTGACCCAAAAATGTTAAAAAATGATAGCTAACTTTTGGATTTGAAAATTACCTCCAATCTTTAAAGCCTTCCATATTTGGCCTCCAATGTCCAATTGGGACATAATCTAACTTTCTCAAGTAGTCCAAATGTAATGGTAATCTTAGATATGATGCAACAAGCTCCTAAAATGTATTTAAAATACAAAGTAAAAAGAGGAATATCCTTGATTTTGATTTCTATCACATCACTTATATTCTCTAGATCATCCAACAATGCAAAAGAAGAGCATACTAAATCCTTCAAGAAAATGTATAAGACTTGCACTCAAGATATCCTAAAAGACTAACCAAAGGTACTCAATTTCCTTTGATACCATGTAAGATTTAGCTATGAAGATAACAACCAATATCTAGAGGTCCAAGGGAAAGCACAAAATAATCACAAGATCAATATGACAAGATTAAACTATATTCCTACAAATGAATGCAAACAACATTGATATTCAAAGTATGAAAGACCATTGGTTATATAGGACAAGGTGATACATAGGATAACATAAGATGGTGATAAGTGTCTTAAAATATTATCATTTGATATATAACTTGTGATAAGATAGGAAAATATCACATGTAAAGTGATAAGAATCCCATGTGTACTCTAATTAAGTTTAAGTTACAAGATGTGAAATTGTCCTAATACTGAAACTAGTTAGGTAATATGCCTAGTCACATTGGTAATTGAGCTTGAGAATTTTACATTATAGGGTTTATATTTAAGTAGTTCAAATATAATGGTGAGATATGCATATTGATGTTCATTTATATTTAGGTTTTTGTTTACTAAATTAATTCAAGCATATTGATAAATAATAAGAAAATTTATGAAGTAGAACTTATTCCCATAGCCTTTACCTATCTTATTCATATGCATGAATAAATATTTATAATTACCATTTGATCCATTTGTGCATACTTCCTCATACATGTTGTTCTTATTGTATTCATTGTATTTAGAATTTTATTACTACATATAGTTTGCAACTTTGCTATCCTAGGTCAATCTTATGGTTGTAAAAGTGATCTTAGGTCCATCGATTCAACTTTGGAATTTCTTAAATTAAGATTAAAATTTGGTCAATTCTTGTCTATTTCACTAGTTGTTGTGAGTGTACCAAATGTGTATGCATTATTTGTTTCTCTATGTCAATATTTAGAGACATTCAATTTCATTAATATCACATACTCTTCTATTCAAGAATATCATCTCTCATTTAATATCATATGAGAATTTGAGGAGCAATTGTTAGAACACTTAAATTTGTTGCACCAAAGAAATTATCATTGACATATTCATCTAGAAAATTTGCATGATATTTTTACCAATAAAACTAGCCTTTTCCAAGGGCTGACTTAGGAGGAAGTCTACAACCTCGAAGATAATGAGGAAACCTCCAAGGAGAATTCGGAGGATGATGATTTTTTCAGGTGGAAGATGAAGACCCAGAAGAAAATTTTGAAGATGAGATGGAGGAAGAAAGTGAAAAGGAAGAGGACAGTGAAAAGGAAGAGGATTCAGATAACCCTGACCAAAGCCCTTTGGCTTCCCACTACCTAGACGATGAGGAAATGGTCCCCTGTTCTCAGGAACATCCACCTAAAAATGAAAATAATAAGGATATGCTTGAAAATTTGAAGGAGTTAAAAGGGAGAATTGTTAACCTGGAGGAGAAGAGTGAGGAATACAAAAAGGATTTTGACAATCTTAGTAATGTCTTTAACACGCTCTGTAATATCACTGATGGAATCATCAATAAAGTTGTTATGGTTTTGGTGTTGGGATATGGTAAAATCAAGAAGAAAAGCAAGAAGCTGGCAAAATAGGGTAATGAGGTGAAAGATGCTGATGATGGAGACTGGCAGATTGACATGCTCAGAGGAAATGGAACTTGATAAAGAAGGATTAACTTCTCTTTGGTTTTTTTTCTTAGGTTCTTTGTTGTGTTTTGTTATGATATTGAAATGGTTTATATGTTGGGCCTGTATGCCATTATATTTGGACTAATTATGCTAAACTCCGATAACGTTATGTTTGGTATAGACATATATTATGATATTAGTGAGACAGGTAGATGGAAACATGTTAGACTTAGTAGGTTATGCTATAGGGATATGAATATTTTTTATTACTTTTGATATGGGGAGCTCTGATTCTATGTTTTGTGCGATGGCTATTCTTAGGTGGGGCTAATGTTGATGCATGGTAATCTTGTTGTTTCATAGGTTCAAGGCCTTCTCCTTGCTTATATAATCAAAAAATTAGGTGAACATGTACCCTACAAATTTAATAACTTTCTAAAAGTATTTTAAAGACTAGTAGATGTTGTAGCAAACAAGCATTGACAAAAATCAATGAATTAAGAAGAAAAATGTGTAGGTTTAGGATCAAACATATGCATCAAAGGATATATTTATGAATAAAAAAAATATATAAAGATAGAAAATGAATTTAAAAAATTCATTACCATTAATTTTCTATTTTACATGATATTGCTCTATCCCAATTTAAATTATTTTGATTTCATATTGTCCAATTTGAAAAAAAATAACTATAGAATACTCTTAACAATTCAAAGTTACCGAGATTCTCAATAGAATCAATAATACTATCTTTCATCTAATATGTTTTATACAAATTTCTATAATGCAACACTATATCTTCCATCTAATATTCTTTATACACATTTCTAAATCAAACATATCCAAGCCTCTATTTTGTCCGCAGGCTCCCCAAATTACATTACAACTTCCACTGTGCATACACTTTAAATGACCCTAATAATAGTTTATCTTTTATTATACTTAAAAAATAATAAAATATTAGTACAAATGGAAAAATGATAAACAATATTGGTTTCATGTTTTTGAATATTTGGTAATGAAAGAGCACTTTTAAACTATTGCACATAATGAGAGAATAACAATATGTTACATGAATCACATTATTTGAATATGTATGTGTTGACAACATCATACTAGTCTAATGAAAACACATGAATTGGATTAACTTACAAGCTCATAAAACTGAAAACAAACTGGGAATGGGGTCATTGAGCTTATTTCCTTCCAAATCTAATTCAGTTAAGGTTGATAGCTTTTTGAAAGAGGGTGGAATGGTACCCATGAGACTATTAATGCCCAAGTAGAGGTACTTGATACTTGTGAGGAGACTGAGCTCAAGAGGAATGGTGCTATGCAATTGGTTATAGGAGAGTTCTAGGTAATGCAGACTGCAGAAAGTGGAGAGAGTTGGTGAAATGGTTCCTTGTAATTGATTGTTGTATAATGAGAGTATCCATAGATTTGGGAGTTGGCCAAGTTGAGGTGGAGTTGGTCGAGTTGTTCGAGAGGATTTGAACCTTGGTTGAACCATTAACAAAGCAATCACTTAATCATCACACTTTATGACGAACCCCATTTTTACATTTATTATTATTATATCTTACATTTTATAATATACATAATTAAATAGAAAATAATATAATAAAAAATATATATATATTTTAATGAAGATTATTTGAATTGAACACCATCTAGTTGCTACAACATGGAATTTGTCATTACCCAAAATATCCTTATATAGTTAAATTATGTTTTATAATATACATTATAAAATAATATAATAAATAATAAATTTTTTTTAATGAAGATGATTTGAACTCAACACCATCTAGGTGCTACAACATGGAATTTTTTATTCCACAAAATGTCCTGATATAGTTAAATTATATTTAATTTTATATTATGTCAAATAGCTTTACATGTTTGAATACTTTATCATTTCACTTACCCTTCAAAGGAGAATGAGTGTTATTATTATTGCAAATGATTAAGGTCGTACCTGTTGGCTTGATGATGATGATATAGTTGTAATAGGTTGTTTGATGACTTTATTTGTGTTTTCATTGACGAAAACCATGTTTGTTTAGTCATCTAGGTCATCTAGAACAACTGGTATAGCCTAACTGGTAGTGGAATCAGTTAGACAACATAACTACTAAGTAGCTATCAATCAGTAAATAGGAATAAAGTGATGATCAAGCGACTGGTACAGGCGATTGGTGAAGAGCTAGATATTGCAGTTTAACGGGACTATTGGAGACAGGAGCATGCACCCATGTTCCAACCCGCATTTGAAGATTCGGTGTATTGAGCGAGTTATGATAGATTTTCTAGTCACAGTTAGGAAGAATAGAGAACCGATATAGTAGAGTTAGTTTGATCGGTAACTAATAGATTTGTTGTTATGTTTTTAAGTTATGAATTGTTTTGCTGACAAGAGAAAAGTGTAATGAGTGGGAAAATATAAAAGGTGACTAGATTCAATGAACCTAGGTAATTGTTCCAAGGTTCTTAACTAACTTAATAGAGTTATTTATAAGGAGATGCAAGTTGTATGATTTCATTTATCAAGAGTGAGAATTTAATCGTGTGGTTGAAGGAGAAGATAGGTATTGATGTCTAGTCAATGATAGAAGTTGAGCAGAAGAGAATTTAATCAAGCATAGAGGTGCTAACTTCATATCAATTGAACTTATTGTCTTCCTAACAGTTGCAGCAAGAAAATCCTCTATGTCACTCCTAATAGGGTATGGTAGGATCCTAGCAGGTCTGAAGGTGAAATCCTCTAACCATGTGACACATTAGCTTATGTTTGTAAATCCTAGTAATGTGGGTAGCTCCTAATAGGTCTGGGTCCTAACAAACCTTATTGTATAGCTCTTAACCGGGCTAAAACACTCTTAACTGGGTGTGCCCCTAATAGGATGGTTGTATGACCTTAACTGGTCAGATCTATATATTGTAGTTAGAAGATCCTTGTGGGTACTAATTCCCTCCATGGTTTTTCCCATTTGGGTTTCCACGTCAAAAATCATTGTGTTATGGTTTGCATGCTTTGTCGGATGTTTTCTTATGTGGTTATATTTCTTGCATGCTTATTGATTTTCAAGTTGGTGAAAGTAGTTATCCAATTTATTAAGTTTTTGCTTGCACTAATTCGCCCCCCCCCCCCCTCCCACCTTAGTGCCTTATAATTTTATCAATACCCACCTCACAAGGTGATTATTTAAAGCTTCTAGGTACTATTATTTCTTTGGAAATAGCGACTAACAATTATCAATTACCATACGTTAGTCTGCTATATTTAGTAAGGAAATGATAATGCTAACAAAAAGTTTAGTGTAGAATGTTCTATAATAAAACAACCTACAAATGTGTTACATACCTTGTAATGTCCCAAATATTTCATGCATATCCATTGCTTCAACTTTGCACCTCATCAACTCAAGCTATGGTTATGCTCCATATCAACCATGAAAGCTCTTATACCATTTGTTATGAAATAATGCTTCATGCCTAGTTACATTTAATCTATTTTCTACATAAGGCTGACAAAAAAGCATGCATGCAAGTTTACAGAAGAACTATTGTGGATAGATCAAATAGACAATCCACAAATTAACATGAGATATATGCCTGGAAAACCCTCATGAGTGAAAAACCTAACCTCTAAAAGCATCCATACTCCATATTTTTCAGCCTTAAAGAAATATAAAGGACCTATCGAGTTATAATGAATACTCTTCAAACATCAATTTGTGCAATGCATCCTTTATGAGTTTAAGCATGAATCCACACATCCCATGCCATGCTTCACATGTATGTATAGCCTAAAAAAGACTCAATAATGATAACCCACTCAACTAGCCAATATAAACCCCTAACTTATACAATCAAGGTCACACAAAATACAACTAGTGGTAAAATAAAACCATGTACCGCAAATCTAGGTGAATACAATACCATTGGCCCCTCATTTAATATTGAGTATTAAGTTTTGACTTTATTAAATATCTTTCCCCAATATTAAACAAGTTTCCCAATGTGACACCCACATTAAATATAATTCCTAATCTTACAATACAACACAAAAAGTGGCCCTAAGAATGTTAACTTCTAGTCTTGCATGTCCATCTAGATTCCCCTAGGTGCAACACACATAATAATAAAGTGATACATTATAAGCATTATACAAGCTGTAAAACACCTTATCCCAACACATTGTACTAGTAAACACAACAAATATATACATATTTATAAACTTGTAACAACTAGAATCTACAAATCATGACTCACATTCATGGCTTCCAAATGAGATTTTGAAACAAAGCTAGATGAACTTATTCCTTTGATCCTCTAATGAATAGTCTTTTCATTCTCAAAATTCAAATTGACCTAAGTGTTCTCATCCATAGATTTCATTACTAATACATAATGCTCTATATAATACATGAATAGTGGTTTTTTGTGTAGAATGATTTATAGATATTAATGAATATGAATGAATAGTAATGAATATTTCCTAGATGAGTAGACCAAATTATGCATGAACTAACCACATTAATTATTTCTCTTTACCATACTTAAATATAAAATTTGAGTCCATCATTACAATGTAGGTTTAGATTTTGGTCTTTTTCTAGCTTATCATAGTTGTGCATGATTTTTTAATGTTCACATTTTTTGTGACAATTAAAAATGATCACTCTTTCCCTCCTCTTTTATTTTTCCCACTTTATCTCTTCTCATTATTTTCATCTTGTCACACTTTTTGTCACTCCTTGTTATTGTCGTACTTTTATGGAGCTCAAAAATTCACGAACTTTGTGATATTATGAACATGGAAAGTTATTTCTTTTCTTATCACACTTTTAGATTATTGTTCAATGAACAAGATAAAAGAACCTTGTCACACTTTCCTTCAATTCATTAAACTTAAAATTTTGTCACATATTATACTTCACTCCCTTTTTGCACACTTTTAGGTCTACAAACTCATCAAACTTGTGACAAATAAAGCCTTGTAGTACTTTCATACTATTTTTGAATGTACAAACTTTGCAAAAACTGTAACTTGCCAACCTTAAATGCCTTTAAATTGGTTGGTCTTGACTTAATTTTTTATAGCACTTGATCAACTTCATAGATAAATATCAAATCAACTATTTCCTATTTTTCATACCTTAGCCCATTACAAATAGGGAATGAGATTATGTCACCTCCAGTTTGTGAGTTCTTTTTTAAGGAATATTATGTAATATCTTAATCCACATAAGAATATAAAAATTAGCTAATAATTTAAATAGTATATTTTATTTTGGTACTATATTAGGGGTGAAATGAAGAAAATTAAAGGGAGTTTCAAAATTCTTACCTTGTGTTAAACTTTGGTAGAAATTTTTAGGGGTTTTCAAAGATGATGCTATATATTGTTGTTTCAAGACTAGTGACAAGTACAATAATATTTCTACCGCTTGGCTTTGAAACCATCAAATAGAGCTCGAGTCTTAAAGATAAGAAAACCTAGAATATCTCCATGATAAATGTAGGAGATAAACCATATGATACAATATTGGAAGAAAATGTAAACAAATGTGAGCTAACAAGGGGAATTAAGCATAAGAGAAAGGGAAAATTGTTAAAAAAAATTAGGTAGTACAAAATAGTCTCATTTTTGAACTCTCACAAATGATATTTGAGTTATAACTAGACATAAAATAATGCAATCAACTAAGCCGAATATGATATATTTAAATTATAAATTGACAAAGAAAGGAAGATGCATTGTGTATCTATTTCAATAAAGATTGATTGGATGGTGTATGTGAAGAAGTTTCTTGTGATTCTATTATGAGATTGTGAACACCTACAAACAACTATAGAAAATTGAAATAACTATTGTATTATTTTGAATCATAAGAGAATGATGTGTGAGATGTATAGATAAATAAGAATCGTGATTAAGAGCAAAAAAAGATAGATGTGTACATTGAATTGATGTTAGACATAAATATTATAAATGGGACGCTCTTCATTTGGATGCTTAGATCTTGTTGAGCTTGACCCTATTAGACATCACTATTATAAATGGGGCCCTTTTCATATTTATCTTAAACATGATTAGATTAGATGCTATGATATTATGTCTCTATCATCCTTTATTTTTAAAATATTACACTAACTTTTTATTAATAAAATTAAATGAAAAATAATCAATAAATGTTTTAAATTTATTATTTTTTGATTCAATATTAATATAAATTTACTTATTAATAAATAATTAAAAAATCAATATGTATGAAACATACAAAACCAAAACAATAAGATAAGAAGATATTTTAATTATATTTGATCTTATCTTGTTTTAAGTATAATGTTTCAGTCATAAACGAAACGAATAGACAAAGCCCAACAAAATCTAAATTATGATTAGACTCGTGTAATGAGATGTATAGATAAATAAGAATCGTGATTAAGAGCAAACATAGATAGATGTGTACATTGAATTGATGTTAGACATAAATATTATAAATGGGACCCTCTTCATTTGGATGCTTAGATCTTGTTGAGCTTGACCCTATTAGACATCACTATTATAAATGGGGCCCTTTTCATGTTTATCTTAAACATGATTAGATTAGATGCTATGATTTTATGTTTCCATCATCTTTTGTTTTTTAAATATTACACTAACTTTTTATTAATAGAATTCAATGAAAAATAATCAATAAATTTTTTTAAAAAATAATTTTTTTGATTCTATATTAATATAAATTTACTTATTAGTAAATAATTAAAAAATAACATACAAAACCAAAACAATAAGATAAGAAGATATTTTAATTATATTTGATCTTATCTTGTTTTAAGTATAATGTTTCAGTCATAAACGAAACGAATAGACAAAGTCGAACAAAAGCTAAATTATGATTAGAGTCGTGTAATGAGACAAAGTCCATTCCGTCGGTGGATTCTACAATACTTGTTATTGTGGAAGAAATCATTAAGCTGGGCTGCATAGACTTGTGACCATTGGCCTTTGAATCTGGACAAAACAGTCGCTTGGAAGATATAATTTGGGTAGCCTTTTTGACAAAACAGACGCTATTGAAAGCTTTATATTTGTTTCTACTCTTTGGAAGAAAGGGGCACTAACAGAGATTGATTTGAATGGTATTGACAGCCTGAACTTCATGTGTATTATAAAATGTTGGGATTCTCAAACACGCTTTCCTCTTTCATACTCTCTAATTTGGATACCGAATTAGGATAGTGTGTTGATGTTCATATTGATTGACAATCTTATGATTTATGATTTTTCGATTGTCAAGTATACAGGAAATTATATTTTAAATTTTTATTCTTAATTGTCAAACACGTTATCATAGTAAATTAGTTCATAGTAAATTAGTTCAAGGAAAAAAAAGTCATCAAGAGAGAAAAATAATGATAAATAAATAATAGATTTAAAAATTTGAAATAAATTTGATGATCTTTGTTTTGAATGGTACATGCAGAATCTTAAACAAGATGAAAGATGAAAATATACTTTTATTAAATATTATTATACAATCTCATGAAAGGGATTTCTAGAAACTATATTTATAGTGAAAGTGGGATCACGAGGGTAAAACAAATGCTACAAGACTAGCATAACTAAATTTTAAAAAATCATTATATAATATGTGGAGACATATCAAATTTAAAAATTTTTAAGAGTCATATATTAATTGAGATTTGAATTCAAATATAATAATTGTGAGATAAGCAATGATGCAAAAGGATGTATGTATATATTTCAGTTTGGAGCATATTTATGTATACTTGAGCACCTTCAATCTTCTATAATCCTAAAAACTCTATAATAACAAACAAAAATTCAGCTAAAACTCATAAAAAATTATATTGAATATCATAAA
Source organism: Cryptomeria japonica (assembly GCF_030272615.1). Taxonomy (NCBI): domain Eukaryota; kingdom Viridiplantae; phylum Streptophyta; class Pinopsida; order Cupressales; family Cupressaceae; genus Cryptomeria; species Cryptomeria japonica. Next base: position 794,687,697 of record NC_081409.1, on the reverse strand, counting down.
CTATAAAAACTTGATATATTTAATATATTAACCTTTAAAAAACTTCTATTAAACTATTAGGTTGTCAAAATCTCTTAAATGAATTTAATAATTATTCAACTAAATAGAGCCTGTGAGATGTTGCCAAGATCAAGAGCTCAATGAAAAGTACAAAATAGAGACAACATATAGGACAAGAATAAACTGTATTCTCATCAATAGATAGATGATCAATAGTTGTTCATACAATGAATATGAGCCTGCATATAAAGCCAAGGCTATATGGATATGTGAGCACACAAACATGACATGTGGCTCAATAAGAAACAAGGGCAGATAGGAAATAGGTGTGGTAAGTAGGAAAAACAATAAAATATTCCACATGAGGTGGATCACCAACCGAAGGTAGAATTATCACTCCACAATAAGTGGATATGATAAAGTAGTAACAAGATCAACACCATAAAAGATGGAAATTCTCCTACACACACTATCCCAATGTGGCACAAACACCCAAGTGTCTTATACCCAAACTACTATGAAGTGCATTTCCTAAGTAAACTTAAGTAAGGTGTAATAATATTCACGATGAATAATTATTTACACCAACACCCCCCTTGAGTGCAACTTAGGGGAATGCAATTAAGTCTACAATGCAACTAAGCAATGCAAGATGGGTCCTGACTACAAGGCCATGTTAGGTACCCATGTACAAATACAAATGCATGCAAACCAATGCAAATAAATCTCTCACAAAGTGGGGAAAGAGAGAAAAACCCAATGGGAAAAAACCCTCCCCCAAAAGATAGATGAAAGCTATACAAGGGAGCTCTCATAGAAGTATGTGAGAAACCAAACCCCATGTGAGGAAAAAGTCCCCCCCATATGAGAGAAGAAGAGAAGCTAGGAAGCCCCCCCTCAATGTAGAATCTACACCAATGATATAAGCTCGATGATGTATGAAGAAACTACTCCATGAACGTTGAACAACATTCCTCCCCTTAGGAAGAAACACAACCAAAGGTGTATCCATGAAGTCTCCCTAATCATGAAGAGAAGATGTATGAAAAAAACTCATGATGAATGGAATCTGAAAAGTGATCAAGTGTCTCCATGTCAATGCTAAAAGATACCCCCTCCAAAGGTGGTGAATTGCTCCACACTGCTGAAAAAGGAACTCCAAGATCTAGTGGAGATGAATGTAGAACATGTCATAAAGACTCACATGTCTCCTCAAAGGATAAAGAGACCTCCTCCAATTATTGTACATAAGAATCCACAATCATATCAATCTCGAAAGAATGATCATGTAGAGAATGAGAGAGGGTCAGAGTGTTCCCTCGCAACAATTGAAGAAGGATCATCTTCATCAATGAGAAGATGAATAGCATCAATGATGTCTACCAGATCTGCAATGTAGCATTCCACAAACAAACTTGCAATGTCTTTCAAGTACTCATCCCATAAAACTGAAGCTAGAAGACAAGATATATCCTGTTGCACTGAATCAGATGAAGGCAAAACTATTTCACTATCCACATCATCAGGTGCAATAGGTGATGTGATATCAATAGGAGGAGATGAAACACAAGGCTCAAGAACAGGGTCGCATGTGATAATCCCCAAGTTCAAGTACCCAAAGTTCTCAAAATCTGAACCATCACAAGAAGTGTGATCATCATGTGAAGAATCTGTTAGGTCCTGGAGACAATTGAGAGGGGGGGGGTGAATCAGTTGTCAAATAAATTCAAACCAAAAAAACTTAACCAAACTTAATGCCAGTAGATAGTTTATCAGTTAATTGTAGTACTGGTAAAGATTAATGCATGAAACAAGAAGACAATAACATCCACAACATATAACACCAATATTTGTACATGGAAACACTATAAGGGGAAAAAACACAGTGGTAAACCTTACCCACAATCAAATGATACTACTGCAGCTAGTAAGTGTATACAAATGGGGTCTGCACATGCAGAAAGGTTAAGCGCCTAGAGCTCACTGCTCAATCACAAAATGAGAGTCACACTGACTACAATTGGATGATTAAATCCAATGATAATGTACTACTTAAAATAGCATCTCCATATGTTGGATTCAGTATTGGTTTAGCTTTGATATACCTTCTTCAAACCTTCCTTCAATCTTGAATGATGTCTGCATGTATGGCTCTGCTGATATTTGCATATACCAAATTACAATCCTTTTCCCAATCGCATATTGATCTTATAAATGAGATCTTACATTTATACCATAACCTAAGACCAATTAAGTAGGTCGGCTCACTAAAATATATTACAATAAAATCAATTACAAATAAAATAATATCTGATGCATGATTTTGGCTCAATGCATTTACAATAACAACAAAATCATCTCCTTGACGTGTTGTGTTGATCTAGAATAGATAAGTCTGCCGGTGTATATCCTGGACCTATTTGCCGGTAACAACAAATATGCAAACTCGAATAAACAAATGAACAAATCACCAAGACAAAGTGTCAAAACAATGTCTTCAACATAACCAAGTATTCTCCAAGTGATTCCAAGTGCCGGTGATCAATATATCCTACTGGTGAACCAAATACCAGTGACTATGCATAAATCACTTGCTTGTCGGTGAACATAACCAATTCTCCAAGTGCTGATAGGTATTGATAATTGTTGACATCAATGACAAAACCGTATCAACATATCCAAAATACCAACAATCTCCCCCTTTGGCATTGATGGCAACACAAGATGGAAAAACCATCATAGTGCCAAAACATAAATGCCAAATACCAAAAATCAACAACCTCTCCCCAAAATAGTAATCTCTCCCCCAAGGGATAATGTGTGTTTTTCAGTTGTTTTTCCATATCAATCTCTCTCCCTTTGACATCAAATGCCAAAAAAACCAGATTCAAATACAAAATAACAACTCATTACAAAAATACCAACTTGTTACAAAATACCAACTACTCGCCCTGAGAAGTAGCTCTCCTCATCAAAGCCAAAATAAAAGATTTCTCTCTTAATTATGTCAGCTAATGACAAACATCAACTGTCTAAGTCTCTACCGGTGGGGGTATAACCCCAAGTTGATCTCTGAGATATTCAGAAGTCTTTTTAGGAAAAGGTTTAGTAAATATATCTACAATCTGCTCTTTAGTTTTCACATAAACCAATTTCACTTCTTTTGCTTCAACATTCTTGATGCTCTGCAAAAAGGATTAGAAAACCTGTTTGATGGAAACACACACAAGAGCACAAGAAACAAACGTTAGTGTTAGCAACAAAAGATTATCCTAAACAGGCATATCAAGAGAGATATTAAGCATGAAATAGAAAGCATATAAACATAGAATGAAATAGCTAATCAAGATGCTCATAGTTGCTCCTCCCTTGTTCCTCTCCTCTCCAAGTCCCAAATGAGTGTAGCTCTCAGCTTTTAGCACTAGCCATGGATGCCATATGGAGATTCAAGATGGTTGAATATGATAAGCAAATACTATGCAAGAGTAGATAGTGATGCTATGAAAAAGCTCTATGCTAATGCCAGTATAACAACAATACTCTAAAATGCTTCTTCTTTTGCTTGAGGAGAAGGGTTCTATTTATAGAAGAAATAGGGAAATAAAGGGTTAAGATTGAATGGTTTAATCAAGGGTTAGGATTGAAAGTTGGGGATCCATGTGCACAATTGGCACCAATAAAATGGTGACAAGTGTCAACATAGGATTGGGTTGAGAGAAGAGGTTGGAGGCATTAAAGGCCTGAGAAGACCTCATGGTTATCTAGAAGGTAAGGGTCAAGTCTAAATTAAGATTACCCATTGGATTAAGAGTTAATCCAAGGATAAACCTTTGTGCAAATGTTTAAGAGATAATCATGGTCAAAGCATTAATGGCCTGATGAGACCTTTGGGTTGGGTAGAGGTTGAGTCAAAACAAATGTTTTAACCATGTGGGAGGGTTGAATTAACCATTAATGGTTATTGGAGACTTTGGGGATTAAGTGGTTGAAGGTTGAAAGCTTTCAAAGGTTATCCAAGACTTTGAGCCATTTAGTGGTTGAAGGTTGAAAGCTTTCAAAGGTTATCCAAGACTTTGAGGGTTAATTTGTTGAACACACAAAGCATTAATTGCTTTTCAAAGACTTTGGAGTCTTTGAGAAGTGACTCCATTTTGCTTAGGAATGTGACAATAATTAGGGGATGGATTAAGCTAATTAGGAAGGGGTTAGAAGAATCTAGAAGGGGTTTAGGCATACAAGTGGATTTTGTAGGAAAATGCAAGTGGGAGAAATTTTGGTATTTTCAATTAAAATAAAATCATTTATTTCAATTAAATGGTGTAAGTTGAATTTGGATAAATATTTAAATAAATATTAATTTATTTAAATGAGAAAAAGAAGATAAAGCATTTAAAATGTTTGAAGACTTTGAGGGAAACCATTAAAGGCTTGAAGACTTTAAGGAAAACCATTAAAGGCTTGAAGACTTTAAGGAAAACCATTAAAGTCTTAAGAAGATTATAGAAGGAAGCCATCAAGTTTGAAGACTTTAAAGCCATCAAGTTTGACTACTTTAAGGGAAACCATTAAAGGTTTCAAGTGGGTGAGGATAAATAGGATTTTAAATAAATAATTTATTTAAAATAGTTGTGCAACTTGCTTTTGTAGGAAAATACAAGTGGGTGGAGGATAAAGGTGATTTTAAATAAATGATTTATTTATTTAAATGTGAGAGGTGGGATTTTGGGGGTTTTAAATAAATATTAATTTATTTAAATGTGAGAGAAGATTTAATTAAATAAATATGATTTATTTATTTAATTAATGGTCTGAATTTGGTTAAGTGAATTAAATCAAATAAATTGAATAATTTATTTAATTAATAGGAGAATAGGATTAAGATGAATTAATTAAATATTAATTTAATTAATTATTAATTGATGGTTAAATAATCAAATAAATACTAAGTATTCATTTAATTAAGTGGACAGATTTATGTGACTACATTTGCCCCTCTTTGAGACGGTGCAGTTTATCGCGTCGTTTCAAAGAAAGAAAAATAGGTGTGAAGAAATGCCCCATAAAATGTAAATTTAATGGGTGGTATGCCCCCTCGAGGGATGGGCCGAATGTTTTTGAAAAATCGGGCGATCTCTCGAAAAAGAATGAAAAGCGGAGGGGAGGTAGAATAGAAGAAATTAGAACTAATGATGAAAGAATGGGAGAAAATGGAGTGAATATGAAGAAACAACAAGCCAGCGAGTACCCTGAGGTCATGCAAGAGATACATAGCAGATGTAGTGTGGGGTTTTGATTTATGCTATACAATTGATCAAAATTGGTTGGACAATCTGGTGCAATCGGTTGAATTGCCCCGGTCAAGTCAAAGCGTGACAGTTGATGTCAGTTGGTCGCTTGGACATGATAAAGTCTGAGTAAGTGAATCAAAGTGACCTGATGGTGACTTAGACAATTGATGTAATTGCCCGATGAAGTCAAGGTATATGAAGCAAAATACTCGTTGAGACGTAGACAATTGATGTAATTGTCCGTTGGATTGTGTTTGATTGGTTGATCAATTGATAGTGTGTGTGTGTGAGATGGATGGTTGTGGGGAATCATGGCAGCCCCGTTGAGACTAGGTCATTATGATAAATGCCTGATGTAGTCTAGGATTACCATGATCGATTACCTGTTGAGACCCGAAGATACTTGATCAAAGTATCTGTTGATAGTCTAGGTGTGTGGGAGTCGATGTATCTGTGTAGATAGAGTAACTGGCTTAATTTTGTGGATGAGTGAGGATGGGAAGCGATGAAGGGATTAGGATGATGTTGATGATCAAGATAGGGAGGGTGAGGGGGGATTTGATGTTAGATAGAAGATATGGAGGACTAGGATCGAGTCCTATGGAAGAAGATGAGTAAAATAGAGTATGCATTATTATGACTACGCATGCATGATATGCAGCTATTATGAATGTATGGATGGGTGGAATGCAACGAAATGCAATATATACAAATGAGATGGAATGACGATCCATGGTGCTTTATTTTTCATCATTGAGCTTTAAAATGTTGTAAGAAAATACAAGCAACTTGACATAATGATTCAAGATGACCAGAGTATTTCTTACATGGATTTTATATAGCAAGTTAATACAAGCAACTTGATATAATGGATCAAGTTGACCTGAGTATTGCTTGTGGAACAGACAAGGATTATCTCCTTTCATGCATGACTTGGATCGTCCTCCTTGATCTTAGGCTGATCAGATCCTGAGACAAGTGCATACCGTACTAAGAAATAAAACCTTTATCCAATTTGGAGGAAGAGGAATCAAAGGATGAGCATTGTACCTGTAACCAAACAGTATATATACATAAAGAATAAAGAATAAGGATCCTTGGTAATGGTTTATGCTCAGATGGTCGAGGTATACGTTGTAGTCAGCAAGCCGTAATGATCTATGACTGCATTTTGCATAAGATCACGTAGCTTGGTGAACTTCCCACGTAGACACCATTAGTACATGCCCCAGAACTTCATCGGAAATAATGCGCAAACGATACAAAACAATGTTGAAAGATCCTGATATAGATAAACAAATGAATTACTCACAAATCAACCAAGTATTTGACAGCCTAACAGAATTTTCTTGTCAAAGAAAATGTCATCTTGTCTTTGTTTTGATAAGGAAGGATGCATCCTTGTTTTAAAGACGGGTTGGATTGTTGATGTCAATTGTTTTGGTTTGATTGATAAGTGGTCAGTGTGTGAGTAGTTGTCAATGTTTGTTTTGGTATCTGCATGGATGAGTATGTACAAGGTGTTGCCATGTTTTTGTGTGATTTTTCAATGGTTTTGTCGATGTTTTTGGATTTTGAATTGTTTTGAATGTTTTTGGTATTTTTGCGAGATATTTTTGAATGTTTTTGGATTTTTGATGATTGTTTGAATGAAGAACTTAATGAATCATAAGACAATGTAGAATCCACTTCCATCAATAGGTTAAAGGCATTGCCCCCAGTTTTAGACATGACTATGAAAAAGCGGGATGCAAGATGTATGGAGTACTATCATAATTGCAGAGGAATAACAAGCCATGGTTGATGGATGGAATGATGTATGTATGAAGTAGATGTGATCGCCACAAGTCTGAAAGATAATGGAGCCATAGCCTTTATGAGTGGCGCCTGTTTGCCAGGTTTTCACCATCGTTCTTACCCAAGGTGCCACCGGAGTGGTTGTTCACCGTTTGGATGCATGATTTTTCTTTACTTTTTTGAATGTTTTTATATTTTCTTCAGGACATTTTTCTGAATGTTTTTTTTTGGTATTTTCTGATAGGCAGGGGAGCCTGATGCTCTGTACAGCTTATGTGTAAAACCGTTTGAGGTGCATGCTGTTGATTGGATCTGCGTGCGGTTCTCCATCTGATGTAGCCAACTGATATGCCCCGGACCCAAATACAGCAGTGACAACATATGGGCCTAGCCAATTTGATTCAAACTTGCCTTGATGTTCTCTGTTTGGTTGGTTGCGAGGATTCTCTCGAAGAACAAGATCACCTACCTCAAATGTACGAGGTCTAACTCGGTGATTGTAGCTTCTACTCATGCGCTGCTGATAGGCTTTGAGATGGTTGTATGCAGCTTGTCGCTTCTCATCAAGTAGCTCCAAGTCCTGAAGGCGTGAGACTCTGTATGCATCATCATCAATGAGATTGTGCAAGGAAACCCTTAATGATGGTATCTCGACCTCAATAGGCAAGATAGCTTCTGCACCATAGACCAATGAATAAGGAGTTGCACCTGTAGGGGTTCGAATGCTAGTTCGATATGCCCATAGCGCTGGATTCAATTGAACATGCCAATCACGACCGGCATCATTGACTGTCTTCTTTAGGATTCTCAATATGTTTTTATTGGATGCTTCGGCCTGACCATTGCCTTGTGGGTAATAGGGAGTGGAAAAGCGGTGTTGGATATGAAATTTCTCACAAAGCTCACGGACATCCTGATTTTTGAAAGGAAGACCGTTATCTGTGACAATGGACATGGGCACACCATACCGACAGATGATGTAATTGAGGATGAATGAGGCGATCTGCTTGCCGGTGACTTGGGTAAGTGGAACAGCTTCGATCCACTTGGTGAAATATTCGGTGGCGGTAATAATGAATTTATGGCCATTGGATGAAGATGGATGGATTTTACCCACAAGGTCAAGGCCCCATTGACAAAAAGGCCATGGTGTTGTGATTGGTTGCAGTTCCTGGGCCGGTGCATGTATCAGGTCGCCATGAACTTGACATTTCTTGCATTTTTTGACAAAGTAGTAGGAATCCTTTTCCATAGATGGCCAATAATATCCAGCTCGCAAGAGTTTCTTGGCGAGTGATGGACCACTTGAATGAGTCCCGCAAATTCCTTCATGTACCTCTTCCAAAGCCTTTGTTATCTCACCTTGTTCCAGACATCGAAGGAGAGTACCATCAAGACCGCGTCGGTATAGGGTTTCGGCAATAATGGTATATCGAGCAGTTTGGCGAATGAAGGTTTTACGTTGGTTATTTGATTGGTTGGGAGGAAGGGTGTGATCGCGGAGATAGGTGTAGAACTCACCGTACCATGGGGATTCAGAACCGACAAGGTGACATATCATGTCGGATTCGGGGATATCATAAGCGGGAATCCAAAGCTGTTCTACCAAGAACTCGTAGCGTGTTGAATTCTGTGGAAGATCTAAGAGAGATGCGATGGTAGCCATGGCGTCAGCAGCTCGATTCTGATCTCTTGGTATCCGCTCAAAAGTGATAGTAGTAAATGATGTCTTTAGATTGTCCACCATTTGCTTGTATGGCATGAGTTTATCATCTTTGGTCTGATACTCATCTGTTGCTTGTCGAATGACCAGTTGTGAGTCGCCATATACTTGTAGTTCTTGTAATTTCCATTGTACGGCTAACCTGAGTCCTGTGATCAAGGCCTCATACTCTGCTATGTTGTTTGTGCATGGAAATGTGAGCCTGTAAGACTTCGGGATGCTATCACCTTGAGGTGTGATAAACAGAATGCCTGCCCCCGAGCCGTGCCTAGTGTATGAACCATCAAAATATAGCTTCCATGGTTGTACTTCTGTGAGCATGAATATCTCTTCATCTGGAAAATTGGAAATGAGGGGATGATCGCCTATGAGTGGTGCATCGGCCAATTGATCTGCAATGACCTAACCTTTGATAGCTTTACGGTCCACGTACTCGATGTCAAATTCACTTAGAATCATCACCCATTTGGCTAAGTGACCTGTCAATGCTGCTTTGCTAAGTAAATACTTGAGTGGATCAATCTTTGCAATGAGTTGCACCTTGTGTGTTAACAGATAGTGCCTCAGTTTAGTGGCTGCCAAGATTACTGCTAGGCAAGCTCGCTCAATAGGTGTGTAATTGAGTTCATAGCCCACAAGTGTGCGAGAGATGTAGTAAATAGCACACTCTTTTCCTTCTGCATTATGTTGTGCCAGTAGTACACCCAATGATGTACTTGTTGCCGAGATATAGAGTAACAATGGTCTACTTGGATCTGGTGGCATCAGCAATGGTGGATTCATGAGATAGTCTTTAAGTGTCTGAAATGCTTGCTGGCATCGAGCATCCCACTGAAAGCAGATGTTCTTGTGTAGCAGGTGTGTGAATGGGTGACACTTATTAGCCAATTGTGCAATGAATCTGCGGATGGATTGAAGCCGTCCTTGTAGTGTTCTTAGCTGACTGATATTCTTTGGAGGTGGCATGTCCATGATTGCCTTAACCTTTGCTGGATCGACCTCAATGCCTTTGCTTGAGACAATGTATCCTAGAAGCTTCCCGGAGGTCACTCCGAAGACACATTTCTTTGGGTTGAGTCGAACATGGTACTGTTCCAGTCTATCAAAGATTTTATCTAAGATGTGAAGATGTCCTTCTCTAGTAAGTGATTTTGCTAGTAAATCATCCACATAATCTTCCATTATAGTATGCATCATGTCATGGAAGATGGTGGTCATTGCTCTTTGATAGGTCACTCCTGCATTCTTTAGACCAAAAGGCATTACATTCCAGCAGTATGTGCCCCATGGACATGTGAAGGCTGTCTTATGTTGATCCTCTGGTGCGATCTTTATTTGATTGTATCCTGAAAAGCCATCCATGAGTGAAAGCATGGCATGTCCTGCTGTCAGATCCACTATGATGTCGATATTTGGTAGGGGGAAGTCATCCTTTGGACATGCCTTATTCAGATCTCTGAAGTCAGTACATATGCGGATGCCCCCTTTTGGTTTGCCGACTGGCACAATGTTGGAGATCCATTCTGCATAATCAATTGGCCTAATGAAACCAACATCTAGGAGTTTCTTGAGCTCTGTTTTGACTAGCACTGCAATCTGGGGATGCATCTTACGAAGCTTCTGCTTGACAGGTTTGGCTCCTTTTGCTACTGTGAGATGATGCATAACTAAATCCGGATCAAGCCCAGGCATGTCTGCATATGACCATGCAAAGTTGATCTGACGCTGTTGGAAGAACTCTATGAATTGAGGTTGTTCCTCTGGAGTGAGAAGAGATGCCAGATGTATGATATGAGGGTTTTCAGGAGTCCCTACATTGTATTCTTTAGTCTCCTCAATGAGAATCGTTGATCGTTCCTGTTGTGTACTAGCAGGAAGAATGTCAAACCCTTCATCCTCAGGCGCCTCAGAGAGGTTTTCACCATTGGATACGCTCTTTCTTTTTACTTTTGTCGGATCAAACAGTGCCACAGTGTGGTTTTCACTGGAAGATCCATGTTTTATTGTTATATTTTTGCAGCTGAAGGGTTTGGCATCCGCCCCGAAGTATGCTGTGCTATTAAGTTGAATGGCGAATCCAGCTTTGTGATCCCCGCTTGGTAGATTATCCCTTAATTCCAAAAAGTCAATGATAGCCTCATCGTTTTGGAAGAGGTCAAGACATGGGGGATTTGGTTGGTTCCATTCGATAAGTTCAGGGTGGACAATGGGCATTACGTCATCAATTAGGTTAAGTGCGGGGGATGTATCAGTGAGGGTTAAGACAGTATGGTGAAGGTAGTTGATGGTACTTTCCCTGTCAGAATCAGGCGTAGGATGAGACGTAGGGTCTGTGGAAGATGTTTCCAGCTCAGGTACCCAAGTGGTCTTTATCTGTGCTTCTCCGTAAACAGGAATGTCTTTGCGTGGCGGAGGTGGTGATGTGTCTTCCTCATCTGAAGTATTAAGTTGCACTGAATCGAATTCCCACTCATGTGAGTCGGTCTCTGAATCACTTTCCAGCATCCGATTGCTATACCATACTGGGATGTTGCTGGAGTTGAATACTGCAGGTGTGATTGGTTTATGTACCTTTGAGGTGATCGGTGCTTCAGGAACCATGATGGGGTTTAAAGGTTTTGTCACTGGAAGTATCGACAGTGTTGATTTAGTGGCTTCTATTGGAACGGCTGGTGCCATAGATGCTGCTACAGGTTCCAATATAGTTGCTGCTATGAATGGTTTTGCTGATAGGATTACTGGTTCGTTTGGTGGGATGATTGGTATTGTAGATGGTTGTGGTGGGTTTGTGAGCCTTGATGGGGCAGTGGGGATAGTGTTTGATGGTGCTTTGATTATGAAAGGTATCCTCTTTGTAGTAGGTGGGCAAAATGGTTTGCTAGGTTTTCCTTTGAATCTGAGTTTAGGAAGGATCTCTTTTTCAAAGCCAAGGCCTGTATTACCTTTGGGCTTGAATTCTGGTAGTAGAGGTTCGTGTCGTCCTTGTTTGCAGTATCCCAAAGCACTCTGACCATCATATCCCATTCTTTGCATAATGAGGAGGCCTTTGCCATATTGTTCCGTAGGAAGTGTAACTTGCGGTTTGTCAGTGGTGATGGGATCTTTATAGATCCAGTCCGCTAGGTCCTCATCTTGTGTTTCTTCCTCTTGACTCTTTCCAAGGATGAAAGGCGTTAAGGCACATGCTGGCGTGATTAGTGGTTGCTGGAGCAACTGCTGTGGTTTACCATGTGTTCTAGGAGAAGTGGGCATTTGTCCCACACAAAAGAGCTGACTCAAGTTATATTCTCCAGGACCTTCCTCTGCTACTTTCATCTTTAGCTTTTCTTGCTTGGGCATAGGGGTGTTTGAACTGGCAAGAGAGGCGGGATTTATATATGATGTGGAGGAAATGGCTTCTCTATTATTAGGAATGGTAATCTCTGGTTGATGGCTGATATTATGGCAAAATGCAAAGGGATTTGCATCGCCCAGGATTGTGATCTCGACCCCGTTATGTGGGAACTTGATACATTGATGGTAGGTAGATGGAACAGCTTGCATGGCATGTATCCAAGGTCTCCCTAATAATAGATTATATGGCAGAGGAAGGTCCAGAACCTGACAAATGATATGCTTTACCACAGGGCCCACTCGGATTGGTAGTACCACAGCTCCTTTGGATGAACGCTCTGCATCATCATAGGCTTTGATGGTGATCTTCTTACGAGGATCCACTGATTCTATTGCATATCCCAATGCTGTGACCAACTGAAGTGTGCAAATGTTTAGGCCTGCTCCATTATCGATCAAGACTCGCTTGATCCTGTGTTGGTTGACAAAGCCTTCAATGTGGAGTGAGGCGTTATGAGGTTGTTGGAAAGAAGAGTTGTCGCTTTCAGAAAAAGTGAGACAAGGTGATGACTTTAGATTTCCAACCATGGCTTGAAATTGGTCTGTATTCAAGTTTGCAGGGACTGACGCCTCTTGGAGTGCTTGATCCAAGATAGTTTTATGAGATGGTGACAGGCGTAATAGCTCTAAAATGGATATAAGCGCAGGCGTTTTGTCTAATTGTTCCACAAGATTGTACTGCTTTGGGATGGAGGTGGTGCCTTGTGGAGCTGCCTTGATGGTAACTTTGCTGCGACGCGTAACAACATTGCAATTTGAGGTGGGATTTTTGAAGGTGATAGTTGCAATTTGTTCACTGGCATCATACAGGTGATTGACAGTGTAATTATACGCAGCCTGCGTATAATCAGTGGTATCAGGACCTCGTCTGGAAGTGGAAGGACCCCTTTGATCTTGCGATGGAAGTGGATTCTTGAACATCTGATGATCATTATTGGTTGTTTTTGGGTCATGTCCTTCAATTTCAATTTCTCCTCGGTCAATAAGATCCTGAATGAGATCTTTCAATCGATGACAATTACTTGTCTTATGTCCTCTTCCTTGATGGAACTCACAATGTTCAGTATCTCTCCACCATGCCGGTTTGACTTGAGGCTCATAATTTGATAACTTAGGTAAAGTGATCAAATTCTGAGAAATGAGTTGTCGCATCACTGTTTCAATGGGTTCCCCTAAGGGAGTGTATGTGCGTTTTTGTTTTTGTGGACGAGGTCTTGGTTCATCATGAGATGTGATGCGACCTTGATTAAGAGGAACATTTGTGTTATTTTGAGGTGGAGGATTTTGTCCTGCAAACCGAACCACAGGTTGTGCATTTTGGACAGTCCGAGCATCCACAACCCCATCGTTGACGATATTTTTATTCTTGTTCCAGAAGTTTGGTTTATCACTATTGAATCGCGGGCGAGGACCATCTTTTGGTTCATTAAAGATTTTGATGAGTCCTTTCTTGATGAGTGCCCTTTCACATTTTATACCCTTGGTGATCATATCGTTAAAGGAGTCTGTGTCTTTGACATCCAAGTGAAATTCCATTTCTTCGTTTAAGTTGGAAATGAAAATTTCCACTAGTTCTCGTTCAGGTAACTGAAGAGAACGTCTGCTAGACATTTGGCGCCATCGTTGCAGGAATACTGAGAATAATTCACCTGGTTTTTGTTTGGTGTTGCATAGATCAGCCATGGTGATGTCGCGTTCAATGTTATGAGAGTAATGAGATAGGAACTTCTGGATGAGTTCCTCAAATGTTCTAATGCCACCTGGTAGTCGGGAAAACCATGATGTGGTGGTTCCTCCCAAGCTTTGGGGAAAAAGGCGCATTAGGTATGTGTCCTCATAAGCCACTTCAAGACAAGCGGAATGAAATTCTCGGACATGATCACGGGGATCCCCCTTTCCTCTATATTTTTCAAATTTGGGTGTTTCGAACCCACGTGGAAAGGGTGGCATATAAAGATTCCTATCAAACGGATAGGGACAGATGTCATTAAGTGAGAATTGATTGGTCTTAACACCACTATGAAGTTGTTGGGCGAGATTCTCGACTTGTTGCCGCAACATCTCTATTTCATTTGGAGGAGGAGGTGGTGGGTTACCTCGAGAAATGTTATATCTGATGGGATCTCTACGCCTTTCCTCCTCATGGTGACTTTGTCTTTCTGATGCTTGTCTTAATTGGGCAAGATCAAAGTCTGAGGGGAGTTTGGCTCCTTCTTGAGCAAGTCTTAAGAAGTGAGCATCCGCATTGCTCCTTAGTATTTCATCAAATAATCTGTTAAAATGAGGGTTATGCTGAACCCTTTCGATTGTTGAAGGAGTGGGAGTACTTGGGTTTTCATCATTCACATTTCCTCCAAGTGCTTCTTGAAATTCATTGAGGTTGTCCTCTTCTTCCTCAATTTCTATTTCTCGTTGCCTTGATCGCGATCGGGTTTGAGCCATTTTGTTTGCAAGTTTGTGTTGAAGTTGATTGAAGATGATGATGAGTTGTTCGATGAAAGATGGATGATTAGTGGATTGTAGATCTCTAGCACTCTAAAGGTAAATGTAACCAGAATTCTTTCTTTGAATTGCTTGTTTGTTTTGATGAGTTTGGATGTGATAAGGTGTAGAGAAATCTGAGATGTGTTACAGATTTTGACTACCTAGCAATGAGAGGATTCACTCATGAACTAGTTTTAACCTGCGTAGATGTGTCTCTTAGGATGAGCTTATCCTAGATGTAGAAACAATCTAAAAGTGATGTGATGTGTTTGATTTCAAGCAATATCTAAAAAAGGAATCTTGGGACAAGAACCTCTTAATGTTTTAAGAGTTTTGGGATGAATTGATGATGGAAAAATGATGTATGAATGAGATGATGGATGTTTTGTTTTCAACTTTCAATAAAAACTTTGTGTCACAAATGGGACAAACTCTTCTTCTTCCCTTTCAGGGGTTGGTGGCACTTCTCGAGCTGTGTTGTAGGTGATACAGATGTTTGGGAAGAAGGTGGGATTAATCTTTCCTCCTTGATTTTTGTGATAACTCAGAGCTCTATATTGCATAAAAGCTCTGCGGTTCAGTGATTCTGAATCAAACTCGTTTGTTTTACCTTGAAGGTATAGACGCATGCGATGTAGAAAGACTCTATGTGAGACAAAAATTTGTCTATTGATATAGAAGAATTTCCTCCTTTTGATCAAAGCCTTTGAGCTTAGTGGTCTCCTTTTCAAGGTGATATTCTGATGACACTTCTTCTTTCGCAAGATGTGAAGAATGGTCATAAATTTTTGATTCTTTGTTTGTTTGTACCTTGTTTTTGATGTTTTTGGTTGTGTTGACAGATGTTGGATGAATACTTTGTTTTTGGGATTGATTTTCTGATTTTTCTTTGACAAGAAAACAAAGCAAGCACACAAACACAAGAATGTTGCCTCAAAAGGCACAAATGAGTATGGGTCTAGATCAACCCAATTCTTGGACTTGTTTTTGACCCTTCCTTTAGATGTATTTTAAGGTGTATTTCCAAAGCCTGAAGTCGGCTCAATTTGCTCTAGGTCTGTAAAACGAACACACTTCAAACACTCTTTATCCCTAAGGTCAAATGGCCAGTTGTGATAAATTTAGCCCACATCTTGATATTTCTTCGACTTTGGTACTACATACCTTATGAATCCCGCCGTGGCAGGTAAGGATGTGATATACTAAGTCTTGCACGAGCATAACAAATAGATGATCCCTATGATGGGGGAGTCACCACTTTTATCAAGCCACAAGTGACTTTTCAAAAAGCTATGTTTCTACTCAAGGAAATATGTATGGTGAGTATCTTGGGAGCAAAACCATCTATGCTCTTGCACTAAATTATACCTCAAATATCCTCAATCAATAGAACAGGTGGGCTACTACTTAAAGGTGTTTAGTCATGTTCAATGTTTTTGGACATAAGTTCATTCTGCAGTGACTCACTTAAGAGCCTTGTAACTGGTGGTGGGGCCCATTTGTCCTTTCGGCCAGTTACACTGTAGGAACAGCTATACCCAAGGCTACAGCTTTCGCTCACACCTGATTTCTATAGCGGCTCGAAGGATTTACCGCTCAAGGTCGTTCCCAAGAGTGATGTGTCTCTTGGCAGGCCTCTCTTAAAAAGATAAAATTTTGAGTGTTACTAACACTTTTCTCTTGCACCTAGGACCACGAAAGCCAAGGGAGAGGATAGTGTGTGTTAGAAGTAGGACCACTCGACCAACTCTTTTGCACAAGTGTGCCAAACACAAAATTCACTTGTTCCTTTTAATTTGTCATCGCAATGATTTTCTATCTATTTGGAGATGTTGCTCCAACAATCATGGTGTTCTTTTTAATTTTCAAAGGCAATTGTTGGAGTAAACTAGAATTTGAAAATCCTGGTCAACTTAATGAAAAACACGTTTGCATGAAGTAAAATTGCTTTAAAAATGAGACAAGTTGATTGTGAATTTTATTTGCACCAAAAATGGAAGTGTGGATTGTAAGTTTTATCTTGATGCAAGAAATAAAATTTGCCTTGTTGATTTTAAGCACCAAAACGAAGTTTGTTTCCTAACTTGTAAAAAAAATAAAGTTGTTTTTGTATAAGTTTGTGGTTCTTTTTACCTTTGAACAATGAAATTCTTTTTAAGAGCCCCAAACAAATGTGTGATTCTTTTTTAAAAGCCCAAACTTGAAATGTGAAGTTAATTTTAAACCGAAATAAAAAGTGAATTCATTTTTAAAACCAACTTCAAAAACAAGTTAGTAAAAAATATAAATCTACTCTTTAATCTAATTTAAATCTGCACAAAAGAGAAAAATAGTTAGTAAAATCCGCCTATTTGGTGGGCTTCTACAAGCCTAAATTTTATTTTTTTTTTTGGTTTTTTATTTTTTTTGGTTACAAAGTGATTTGTACAACGTTTTGTTACAATAGCGCTAGTCTGCGTTTGAACAGAGGCACTATTTAACACAAACGTATTAAAAGAAAGGGAAAGACAGAGAAGGGAAAAGCACTGAAATAGGGGGAATAGCGCCAAAATAATGCCAAACGCACCAAAACAGTGTCAAAATCGCAACCTGTGTGACATTTTCAACATTCAAACATGTTATTGGTTAAAAAAAAAAAGTTGAACTTTTTGGTGTTTGGATTCATGTCGGGTTCACCAAATGATGCTCTGCAAAAAGGATTAGAAAACCTGTTTGATGGAAACACACACAAGAGCACAAGAAACAAACGTTAGTGTTAGCAACAAAAGATTATCCTAAACAGGCATATCAAGAGAGATATTAAGCATGAAATAGAAAGCATATAAACATAGAATGAAATAGCTAATCAAGATGCTCATAGTTGCTCCTCCCTTGTTCCTCTCCTCTCCAAGTCCCAAATGAGTGTAGCTCTCAGCTTTTAGCACTAGCCATGGATGCCATATGGAGATTCAAGATGGTTGAATATGATAAGCAAATACTATGCAAGAGTAGATAGTGATGCTATGAAAAAGCTCTATGCTAATGCCAGTATAACAACAATACTCTAAAATGCTTCTTCTTTTGCTTGAGGAGAAGGGTTCTATTTATAGAAGAAATAGGGAAATGAAGGGTTAAGATTGAATGGTTTAATCAAGGGTTAGGATTGAAAGTTGGGGATCCATGTGCACAATTGGCACCAATAAAATGGTGACAAGTGTCAACATAGGATTGGGTTGAGAGAAGAGGTTGGAGGCATTAAAGGCCTGAGAAGACCTCATGGTTATCTAGAAGGTAAGGGTCAAGTCTAAATTAAGATTACCCATTGGATTAAGAGTTAATCCAAGGATAAACCTTTGTGCAAATGTTTAAGAGATAATCATGGTCAAAGCATTAATGGCCTGATGAGACCTTTGGGTTGGGTAGAGGTTGAGTCAAAACAAATGTTTTAACCATGTGGGAGGGTTGAATTAACCATTAATGGTTATTGGAGACTTTGGGGATTAAGTGGTTGAAGGTTGAAAGCTTTCAAAGGTTATCCAAGACTTTGAGCCATTTAGTGGTTGAAGGTTGAAAGCTTTCAAAGGTTATCCAAGACTTTGAGGGTTAATTTGTTGAACACACAAAGCATTAATTGCTTTTCAAAGACTTTGGAGTCTTTGAGAAGTGACTCCATTTTGCTTAGGAATGTGACAATAATTAGGGGATGGATTAAGCTAATTAGGAAGGGGTTAGAAGAATCTAGAAGGGGTTTAGGCATACAAGTGGATTTTGTAGGAAAATGCAAGTGGGAGAAATTTTGGTATTTTCAATTAAAATAAAATCATTTATTTCAATTAAATGGTGTAAGTTGAATTTGGATAAATATTTAAATAAATATTAATTTATTTAAATGAGAAAAAGAAGATAAAGCATTTAAAATGTTTGAAGACTTTGAGGGAAACCATTAAAGGCTTGAAGACTTTAAGGAAAACCATTAAAGGCTTGAAGACTTTAAGGAAAACCATTAAAGTCTTAAGAAGATTATAGAAGGAAGCCATCAAGTTTGAAGACTTTAAAGCCATCAAGTTTGACTACTTTAAGGGAAACCATTAAAGGTTTCAAGTGGGTGAGGATAAATAGGATTTTAAATAAATAATTTATTTAAAATAGTTGTGCAACTTGCTTTTGTAGGAAAATACAAGTGGGTGGAGGATAAAGGTGATTTTAAATAAATGATTTATTTATTTAAATGTGAGAGGTGGGATTTTGGGGGTTTTAAATAAATATTAATTTATTTAAATGTGAGAGAAGATTTAATTAAATAAATATGATTTATTTATTTAATTAATGGTCTGAATTTGGTTAAGTGAATTAAATCAAATAAATTGAATAATTTATTTAATTAATAGGAGAATAGGATTAAGATGAATTAATTAAATATTAATTTAATTAATTATTAATTGATGGTTAAATAATCAAATAAATACTAAGTATTCATTTAATTAAGTGGACAGATTTATGTGACTACAATTCTCTTTTAGAAAATTCAATTTGATAGAAACATGTTTCATTTTAGAATGTAGTACCGGATTCTTAGATTTATCAATTGTTGTTGTATTATCACAATAAATAGTTATAGGTTCCTTGCATTTTACCTTTATGTCTTTCAACATTTTCTTAAGCCATAATACTTGTGTGCAATTAATTGTTGCTGCAACATATTTTGATTCTGCTATTGATAAAGATGTGCAACTTTGTTTCTTAACCAAGAAATTAGTCTGCTACAAAGAAAAACTGCTCCACCGGTGGTTCTTTTTCTATCATCTACATATCCAGCCCAATTTGCATCTGTGTATGCACATAATTCAAATTTTTCATATCTAGGATACCATAAGCCAAGATTTGTGGTGCCTTGTAAGTACCAGAAAATCCTTTTTACTATTGATTCATGATTTTCTTTAGGATTACTTTGAAATCTTGAAATAATACATACTGCATTCATAATATCAGGTCTTGTTTGTGTCAAATACAGTAAACCTCCTATCATAGATTTGTACCTAGTTGGATTAACAGGTGTTGATTCATCCCTTAGTGATAATTTGTCAGTTGTAGTCATAGGTGTGCTTACCAGTTTAGAGTTCTCCATACCAAATTTTTTTAGTAACTCCTTCAAGTATTTAGACTGACTCAAGAATATACCTTTATCATTCTATGAAATTTGCAATCCTAAAAAGAATTTTATCTCTCCAATCATAGACATTTCAAATTCTTGTTGCACTTCTTTAGAAAAGTCTTTACATAATCCATCTTCTCCAAAGATTATATCATCAACAAAAACTTCTATAACCAAGATGTCATCATTAGTCACTTTGTAGTATAAATTGTTGTCAGCATTACCTTTAGAAAAACCAATCTTCAAAAGATACTTATCCAATCTAGCATACCAAGCTCTTGGAGCTTGCTTCAACCCATACAAAGCTTTCCTTAACCTGCAAACCATATCTTTATCATCTGTCAAAGAAAATCCATTAGGTTGTTCAATATAAACTTCTTCTTCAAGATCTCCATTTAGAAATGCACATTTGATATCAATTTGATATACTTTATAGTTCTTGTGTGCTGCAAAAGCCAAGAATAATCTTATTGCCTCAATTATAGCTACCTATGCAAATGTTTCATTATAATCAATTCCTTCTTTTTGTGAATATCCCTTACACACTAGTCTTGCTTTATTTCCGATTACTTTACCATCTTCATTAAGTTTGTTTTTGAATACCCATTTTGTTCCAATTACATTTTTGTCTTTAGGCTGGGGAACTAATGTCCATGTGTTATTCTTTTCATTTTGTTGTAATTCTTCTTCCATAGATTTAATCCAGTGTTTATCTTCACATGCCTCATTAACTAATTCTAGTTCAATTTGAGAAACAAGACATACCTCTTCATCTGCTAGTCTTCCTCTAGTCATAACTCCTTGATACTTGTTCCCAATTATCTGATTTTCAGAGTGGTTCAATCTTACATATCGAGGTGTCTTTGTTTGCTATTGTTCCTCAGTTACTGTAGAATTTTTTAGATGATGCCATGTAACTGAATCTTCATCCTGTACCGGTGTGTTCATTGTAAGTTCATTTGTCAGTATCTCCGTTGTCGGTTCAAAGTCTATATACCTTGAAGTTCCTCTGAATTGTTCATCAATCTTCACATTTGTACTCTCAATAATTTTCTGCAATCTCTTGTTAAAACATCTATACGCCTTTCTCTTAGATGAATAACCAAGAAATATTCCTTCATCACTTCTAGGATCAAATTTACCAATATACTCATCTCTTCTAATATAGCATTTGCTTCCAAATATTCTAAAATATTTAAGAGTAGGAGTAATACCAAACCATAATTCATGAGGGGTCTTACTGCTTTCACCTTTGATGTGAACTTTGTTGAATGTATAGACCATTGTACTTACTGCTTCTCTCCAATATACATGAGGTAGATTTTCTTTTGATAACATACTTCTAGCTGCATCTAAGATAGTTCTATTTTTCCTTTCTACAACTCCATTTTGCTGGGGTGTCTGGGGTGCTGACAACTATCTTCTTATCCCATTAACTTCACAGGATGTATTAAATTCCTTAGATGTAAACTCACCTCCTTGATTTGATCTCAGACATTTGATTTTCTTGCCAATTTGATTTTCTACCATCACCTTGAATAGCTTTAATTTCCCAAGTTCTTTTGATTTCTCCCTGAGAAAAGTAACCCAACACATTCTAGAATAGTCACCAATGATTAGCATAAAATATCTATCTCCTTGTAAGCTTCTAGTTCTT
Source organism: Cryptomeria japonica (assembly GCF_030272615.1). NCBI lineage: Eukaryota > Viridiplantae > Streptophyta > Pinopsida > Cupressales > Cupressaceae > Cryptomeria > Cryptomeria japonica. The sequence goes on along the minus strand of NC_081409.1, from coordinate 794,666,224 downwards.
GCTGGACTACATAAGTCAGTATGAATTAAGTCAAGAGCATTATTGGATTTCTTTGGAATACTCTTAAGAGATGCTCTGACTTTCTTTCCAAATTGACATTCCTTACATACCGGATTGTGAGGTTTGATAATATTAGATAAATCTCTTACTACCTTAGTTGTACTAATTTTCACTATACAATCAAAGTTTACATGACAGAGTCTCTTATGCCATAACCAACTTTCATCAATATGTGCCATCAAGCATGTCTTTTCACTACTATTCAAATGAAATATATTACCTTTAGTCTGATTACCGGTTGCAATTTCCAAACCAGTTTTGTTCATGATTTTGCATTTACCATTCTTAAATTCTAGTTGAAATTCTTTTTCAACTAACTAAGCAACACTCAAAAGATTATGCTTCAATCCTTCAACATAGTAAACATTATCAGTCATATGATGTGAACATCCTGGATCAATGATCCATTCATCCTTATCTTCATTTCTACCTGCCAGGGCCTACTCTATCGGTTGAACAATAGGTGCCGGTTGATCTTCTATTATGGCAACAAAAACCCATCCATTGTCTGTTGGATCCTCATCAGAACCATCTGTGACTCCTTCATTAGCAATATAACAAGACTTTTCTCTATTTTTCTTAAATTTGTATCTCTGATATTCAAGGTTAGGTTTGTATGTTCTTTTAGCTTCTTCTTTCAATCTTGCATGTCTATTAGGACACGTAGATGCCATATGACCAATCTTATTGTAGTTAAAACATTTAAAGGGTGCTTTACCTTCATACTTACTTCCAATAGGACCTTTAGGCATTTTCCTTGCAAATAGTGCTTCAAGCTCTTCAAGTTCTTCATTTTCTTTCCTAATTTCTTCAAGTTCTCTTGCATAAAAGGCTTTCCAATTAGATTTTTCAAATGATGATGATGATGATGTAGATGATGTTGATGCCTTGAAATCTAGATCTGTCTTTATAGTAGCAAAACCAAATTCCTCAATTTCAAAAGCTGAAAGTTTTCCAACCAAAGTATCTCTAGTTACTGATGTATTAGGCATTGTTCTCAATTCATTTATAGCAGTTAATTTTATTTTGTATGCCGGTAGAAATTCTCTTAAAATTTTTTAAACAACTTCACTTCACTTAAGGTTCCTCCACAACATTCTATACCCAAAACAATTTCATTTACTCTTTCCATAAAAGCAGAAATTCTTTCATCTTCTTCCATTTTTAGATTTTCATACCTGACCTGGAAGGATTCAAGTTTTGCAATTTTTACCATGGTATCACCTTCATTCAATGTGTCTAATCCATCCCAAATAGCTTTAGCAGTAGACCTATCTGATAATCCCATGATTTGTTGATCTGAGAATGCTCTCAAAACTGCTTCTCTTGCTTTGCAATCATTTTCCTCATCTTTAGTAAGATTTGGTGGATTAGGCTAACTTTGAGTAGAATTAGTGTAGCCATTCTTTGTAACTTCCTAGATGTCTTTTCCAATGCAATTTAGATGAGTCTCCATCCTGATCTTCCATATCCCATAGTTAGTTCCATCAAGTTTAGGACTGTCCTTCCTAAAATAGTTTGAAGACATTAGATCTCCTCAAGCTATTAAACTTCTGCAAAAAGGAGGACTAGGCTCTAATACCAATTGTTAGGTCCCGGAGACAACTAAGAGGTGGGGGTGAATCAATTGTCAAATAATTTCAAACCAAAACAACTTAACCAAACTTAATTCTTAATACCAGTAAACCCAAACGTTATGCCGGTAGATAGTTTATCAGTTAATTGTAGCACTGGTAAAGATTAATGCATCAAACAAGAAGACAATAACATCCACAACACATAATACCAATATTTGTACGTGGAAACCCTGTAAGGGTAAAAACCATGGTGGGAAACCTTACCCACAATCAGATGATACTACTGCAGATAGTAAGTGTATACAAATGGAGTCTGCACATGTAGAAAAGCCAAGGGCCTAGAGAAAATTGCTCAATCACAAAATGAGAGTCACACTAACTACAATTGGATGATTAAATCCAATGATAATGTACTTCTTAAAATAGAATCTCCATATGGTGGATTCAGTATCGGTTTAGCTCTAATATGCCTTCTTCAAACCTTCCTTCAATCTTGAATGATGTCTGCATGTATGGGTCTATTGATATTTGCATATGCTGAATTACAATCCTTTTCCCAATCGCATATTGATCTTACAAATGAGATCTTACATTTATACCATAACCTAAGATCAATTAAGTAGGTCGGCTCACTAAAAGATATTAAAATAAAATCAATTACAAATAAAACACTATCCAATGCATGATGTCAGCTAAATGCATTTACAATAACAACAAAATCATCTCCTTGACATGTTGTGCTGATCTAGAATAGATAAGAGTACCAGTGTATATCTTGGACCTATTTGCCGGTAACATTAAATATGCAAACTCGAATAAACAAATGGACAAATCATCAAGACAAAGTCTCAAAACAATGTCTTTGACATAACCAAGTATTCTCCAAGTGAGTCCAAGTGTTGGTGATCAATATATCCTTTCAGTGAACCAAATACCAGTGACTGTGCATAAATCACTTGCTTTTCGGTGAACATAACCAATTCTCCATGTGCTGATAGGGATTGATAAGTGTTGACATCAATGATAAAACCATATCAACATATCCAAAATACCAATAGAATCATCATATGTGAAATCATTATCATCAACAAAATCTGAAAAGGAGTATAATCAAGATGCATGATCAACCATCCTAGACTCAACGATATCTCTAGTCTCCAAGTCTTTAATGAAAGCTGACTCAGGTGTGAACTCCACAATTCTCTTAGTTGCCCCATGTGTGATTTGATAGATGGAAAGGAGATTGTTAGTCAAATGGGGTACACACAACACATCATTGAAGGAGTTATCCCCAATGGCAATAAATCCTTTCCCAATCACATCCATGTATGTATGATTGCCCATCAAAATCTGCGGCATGGTGCAAGGCTCAAATGAAGAGAACATAGACTATGAAGATGTCATATGATGAGAAGCCCCTGAATCATGACTTGTAGTAGCACAAAGATCTTTTCCTTTTCTTGTCCCCAAAGAGTGAGTCTTCCCACTTGTAGAAGCCATGAATGATTTCCCTTTCCCTTTTGATTGTGAGGAAGTGGAAGTTGATGAATCATCCTTCTTGTAGACATTAGGCAAATCAATGTTATACTTTTTGAGGATATGTGTGAGCTAATAATCTTCTTATAATGGAAACAACACTCCTCATGACCAAACTTTTTGCAATAGGCACAAGTAGGTCTCTCCCTCTTTGGTGAAGTGTCCCTCTTGGAAGAGGATGAATCTCCTTTTTTGGAGAAGGTGGTGCTTTGTCCTTAGGCTTTGATTGCCATTTCTTCTTGTTTGAGTTGTTCTTTCCTTGATTTCCTTTGTTCCCTTGATTTGCCACTAATTCTTGAGACTTAGAAGTCTTAAGAATTCCCATGCTTATCAACTTAGTTTGTTCCATCATCAACATTTCGGCGAAAGCATCAAATGTAGGCATTGTGTAGCTTGGGCCCATTGTCATCCTATGCATTTGGAAACTAGAAAATAATTGAGTATCCTTCTTATCAATGCCACAATCCTTGAGTTGTGCCCTCAACTCTTTTGCCTTAGTGACATAATCTTGTATAGTATCAAAGCTATTGGGATCTAACATGGTGAGATCACTATCAATCTGATATCCCCTAATCTCATCAACTTGACCATACAAGTCTTGAAACTTTTGCCAAGCATCCTTGATTAGAGTACATTTCTCAATATGAAAAATGAGATCCTTTGATACATACTTTCTTAAGGTACCAATTGCCATGATATTTTTAGTGAGACAATCCAAGTGACCAATAGGATCATCCTTAGGATTAGCAGGAGTAACAATAGTTCCATCAATATAATGAGTTATTCCTTTTTCCATAATTTTAATCCATGCATCAATTTTCCAAGTAGCATAATTATGAGGAGTTAAGAGAGGAAACTTAGGAGAACCCACTATAGAAAAAAGGAAGGAACACAAAAGCACAAAAGCACAAGAGACACCCCCCCCAAAATGATGATTTTGGAACTTTATATGTAGTGTGTGTACAATAGGCCACTTGCAAACAATGGCAAGGTGGACTTCTAATTTTGTTTTACAACTGCCCCAATAGGCTAAGAACTACAATGCAAAAGACCAACAAGATAGATCTATGCAATACAAGTGCCAAATTGGCCCAAAAAGACCATATGTTAAAAGTACAATTTCTATCCAAAATTGCTGCAAACTGAGAGAATATTATGAGAGCAAACAAAAAATTATGCACATTAAAAAAAAAGGCACCTGGAAAGGAGTTCATATGAGCCCACACGGAGTCTCGGAAGTTGAAGAAATGTGGATTGGACATATATAGTTACCAAAAACTGATATTTTTGAAACATCTATCCATGAAAATAAAAAGATAATGCCACCGCGAGAAAGTACATGAAATTCTAGCCCATTTCAAAAAAAATTGCACAAAAAAAGTAGCAGAATTTAGCAAGATATGGCCATTTGAAGTTGATCCCGAGAAGGTCTAAGCCATAATGGAAATGCCTCTACCTAGGAACATCAGTCAATTGAGGACACTCCAAGGACATCTACAATCAATTATACACCTTATATCTCAACTAGAAGACAAAGCTCAACCTTTCACAAAAGCATGAAGGAAAGGAGTAACATACAACTGGGATGAGGAATGTGAGCAACATCTTCAACAAATCAAAGAATATAGAATATATTTCCAATATGCCTATTCTAATATCACCTATTCAAGGAAAACCATTAATTTTGTACATTTCATCTATTGAGACATCACTGGGTGCACTCCTTCCTCAACGGGATGAAAACAATAAGGAAAGAGCTATATACTACATCAATTGAACATTGGTATTAAATGAGAAAAATAATTCAATAATTGAGAAAGCTTTCTTAGCAGTGGTATTTGCATCACAAAAGCTAAGACACTACATGTTAGCTCAGTCCATCAAGTTAGTAGCTAAGGTTGATCCACTAAAATATGATCTCAGTAAAGCTACCCTCACTGGTAGACTGGCTAAATGGGTCATGGTGTTGATAGAATTTGATATTGAATATGTGAAAAGGAAAGTTATAAAAGGGCATGCCATAGTGGATCAACTTGTAGATGCTCCTCTAGAAGATGATCAACCCTTGAACATCGAATTTCCAAATGAATCTATTTTGCATCTCACTCAGAGATCATGGAAGATGTTCTTTGATAGATCTTTCACCCATTGGGGGTCAAGAGATGGAATTATTTTTATTACTCCTCAGAAATACTCCATACCAAAGGTATACAAGTTACTCTTTCCTTGTACAAATAACATTTATGAATATGAAGCCTTGGTAAACGGGATTAAGTTGGCACTTGAATGGAATGTCACATAAATGCACATATATGGTGACTCTCAATTGGTGGTCAATCAAATCAATGACCTATATCAGACCAGAGATGAAAAGTTGATGCCTTATAAAAGAATGGCGGATGACTTCAAGAAATACTTTGTGTTCATCTCATTTGACAAAATTCCAAGGTCAGCAAATAGAGCAACAGATGCTATGGTAACATTAGCATCCATTTCACAACTACAAGATCTAGAGTTTTGCTATGAATTTCTGGTTGAAGATATTTTCTACCCTACATATGACTCCCCTAACTCCCTGATGGTTTGCACCATTATTGGACAAGATTCATCCCGATACAGCCATATCTATTCCTATCTCCAAGACCAAGCTATCCCATAAAATTTCACCCGTAATAAAAAATGTAACCTAATTCGTAATGCCTCCCCTTATGTCATCATTGCTAATGATCTGTATAAGCAAGGGTTAGATGGTGTCTTTCTTAGGTGTTTAGAATTGAAAGAGTCTCAACAAGCACTGTCTGAAGTCCATGATGGTATTTGTGGATCTCATTCGAATGGCTTAAGATTAGCACGCAAACTACTAAGGGCTAGCTACTACTGACCTAATATGGAAAAGGATGCTTTCAAATATGCTAAGGCATGTCAAAAATGCCATTTACATGGTAATATCATACATGCTCCGATAAGGGAACTCATTCCCTTTCTAACACATTGGCCATTTCAACAATGGGATTTTGATTTGGTTGGTCAGATCTATCTAGCTTCTTCAAATGGACATAAATTCATCATTACTACTACTGAGTACTTCACAAAGTGGGTTGAAGCGGTTCCGCTCATCAAATAAATTGGGAAACAAGTAGCCATGTTCATTTTGAATCATATAATCTGTCGGTATGGGATTCCCTCTTCAATATCTTCTTTCGAACCTACCTCTTGAATGTAATGTTACAACTCATCAAGGTAAATTCCCTTTGCAAGGTTCTCCAGCTAAAAACACTACTTTCTCATCAACCAAACCTAAGTATGACCTTGTAGAATAGTTAGGGAAGACACCCACGCTTATTTCAATCCTTGAGCTCTTACGCATATCCCCTGCACATAAAGCCATTCTTGACAAAACATTGAGAGACTCTTCTGTCCCTACTGATCTGAATGTGGACCAATTTCAAGCCATGGTGGGATACCTTTCTGTTCCATACTCCCTTACATTCACTAAAGCTGACAATGCCTACATGAGTCAACCACATAATGCACCTTTACACATTGAAGCCTTCCTACACAAACATCGAATAAAATGAGTCTTGATTGATGGAGGAGATGGTCTTAATATATGTACTTTGAGAACTATTAAACAATTGGGATATTCTGAAAAGGCTATAAATTCTACACATGTAATCACCATCAAGGCATATGATGATGAAGAACATTCATCCAAGGGCACAATCACTTTACCCCTCAGAGTTGGACCAGTAATCAAGGATGTAGTTTGTCAAGTCCCTGTTTTAGATCTCACATACAATATACTCTTGGGATGTCCTTGGATTCATGAGATGAGAGCAGTCCCATCTACATACCATCAATGTATCAAGTTTCCACACAATGGAGTTGAAGTGACCATCAAAGCTGATCCAAATCCATTCGTATATTGCAACAATCTGCGACCTAGATAAAAAATAACAATCCTAGTCAATAGAGAAGCTATTCCTTCATCAGTATATGTGGATCCAGAATCATTTAAAGCTTCTACATCCAAACAAGCAAAGATCAAATAAAAATTCAAGGTTAAAGACATGGGATGTGTTGAGTATATCTTTCATGTTGATCAACTCCCACTATCTCCTAAGGTATTCAGTCGACAGGAACAACCTACAAAAAATTTGCAATGCCAAGGAATTGGGTAGGAAGCACCTAGTGTTGTGGCTACTAAGTTTGAATGCAAATCTCCTATAGTGATGCAAGCATCTCTTGATATCAGTAGTCCTAAGAGTGGTTCCAGGGAAGAATCTATTAAGCATATCACCAGCCCTTTTGAGAACTCACATAGCCTTACCATTTCATCCACTCATTCCATTTCCACTCCTTTCCTAGACTTGGATCAACAAGAATCAGAAAATCCCTTACTCATTGGGGATCAAAAATAAAGCTATGAAAAGAAAAATCTAAAAGTAAAAAATAAAGAGAAGTCCTTCAGTCCAAATCAAAATCGAAAGATATTGGACTCTAAAAAAATCAAGGTCAAGGATAAAAATCCTATGAAAGAAAATGAACAAGAGTTCATCTCCCCTAATATCAAAATAACTGGGGGCCAAAGTTCTACAATTTTAAGTCAAAATCATACTTGTTGATCCTAAGTCTCCATCATGCTATCCTACTTTCATTTCTTTTCGCAATCATAAACCTTCATAACTCATCCACTTGTTCCTCACATCCTTTCCCTTTTGGAGATACATCATGGACCTTTAATGGAACTTCCTTGAGGGACTTTGTTGTTAGGGATGCCCAGACTTCTTTAGGTGACATGCATTTGGGCCTATGTAGTTCATACACTAGCAATTCTATCTTAGTTCCTTTATCAAGGAAGACACTCACTTGAGCTACACATCATTCAGTCAAGGAACAATGTAGCTATAATCATAAAGTGAAGTCTCATACATTTGAGGTGGGTGACTTAGTTCTTAAGGGAAATCCTAAAAATCAGCAAGACAGAGAGTAGAAGGACAAGTTTGAACCAAATTGGCTTGGTCCTTACATCATCACAGCAGCCTATGGATCTGGTGCATATTAGCTTTCAACTCTAGATGGTGAACCTTTGGAGGATCCTATCAATAACATGCACCTTCACAGGTTTTAGACATAGTTCTTCAGAATATCCTAATTCAAAAATAGAAAAAAATCAAAAAAATACAAAAATAGAAAAAAATAAGAAAAAATTCAAAAAAATACAAAAAAAATTAAAAAATAAAAAACTAAAAAAAAATCATAAATAGAAAAAATCATTACTTGATGAAAACCTGGCAAATAGGCACCTTGTGACACAAAAAAATTGAAAAAAAAGAAAAAAAGAAAAAGTAAAGAGAAATAAATTTGTCCAACGTTCAAAACCACTTTGGTGGTGCCCTGGGCAGGTACCATGGTGAAAACCAAGTTACTGGCGCCATGCGTAGAGACATTTCTCCTCCCTCCTTAAGGATTCAATCTCATCCTTTCACTTTGCACACACTCACAACCTCTCCATCCATAATAAACTTACCCATTCCCATCATGGCTTGTTATTGATCTATCTAAGATTGGTTAGTCATTCATAATAATCCTTCCTTTTCACCCCTGTCCATCCATAATAAATCAGCTCCTATCTATGGCTAAGGCAAATCCTATGTCTAGTGATGGATGTGGAACTAAGAGCATCACATGTTTTGAGGAGTACAATTTCTTCCAATTTTCTTCAGTCTATCTGCGCTCAATCCGCAATAAAGAAACATTTGCATCGCCAATCCATAATAAAGTTCCATATTCTCAACAATAAAGTACCAGTTTCATGGATTCAGTCAGTTTCAGATGAGACATAGCAGCAACAATGAGCTTCAACAAATCAAATCTTTCAACAAGACTCAGACAACATTATAGTTCAGTGCTATCTATCATTTTCTGAAAGTAAACATTGTGACCACAATCAAATAGACTTATACAAGTGATAAGAGACATTAAACTTGAGGACTACAGTGGATGTTGGTGTTGAGTCTTGGTTTTCTATTGATTTTATATTTTGGTGACATGTCTTTTAGCTTTTCTAGGATGCCTCTGACTAGAGGTTCTATCTCCAGGATGCCTTTGACTAGAAAGGCGAGGATGGGGTATCATCGCCTATTATTCTTTGTTGTTTGTGGATTGTCTCTTAGTAATGCTATGACTTGTCTAAGGATATGAGGACACCAAGAGTCTAGTCTGAACTGGGGCATTCCTTGTTTGCGACTATCTAATCTCCATGCAAACAGGTACAATGACTTTCTGGGTTGAACATACGCCTCGATTGTCATAACCTACTTGCCATAATAAAGCTCAATGATGATAATGCACAAGAAGCTCTTTCACTTTCATATATTATATATTTCATCCCCCTTTCTTGATTGACTTCCATCGTCCTTCCTAAGTTCGTGTAGCCTACTATCACATGACTAAGTATAATGACACTCCAAAAATATTTGAATTTTATGTAGGTTGCACCTGCGTTACGACACATTTCATACATACATATAGATATCACAATTGCATCACATTATGCACACAACACATATTAGAACATTTTACATTTCATCATGAAAATAATCATTTGCATTATCATATTCATCTACATTTCATACATTCACATTCACATATGCATAACATATAAAACATAAAAGAACAAAAATATTGCATTTCATCATATACATATTTGCATCCATATCATAAGCATCACATAGAATCATGCAAATCACATAGAAATATCACATAGGTACACATGCATATAGCTACCGCAAAGATGAATCATCTCACATATATATAATCATAAGTGTCATGATACAATGATGTCAAAATCATTGGCTACAATCACCCGAAGGTGGCTACATCATCATACAAAATGTTACAAAACTAATACATAGGGAGCCCTCTAGGCTATGATGAACTCCCTCCTCAGAGCCGGCTGGCCTCGATGGAGTCTAAGCCCTAGAAGGACCCACCCTAGGATCATCTCTCCTGTCTCCTCTATGTAGTGGTGGTGGAGGACCCATGACCCCACCACTAGACGCCTGTCTCCTGTCTCTCCCTTCAGAGGTCATCGTTGTTCGTGATGGTATCCAGAAGCTCCTATCCCACTGATCTCATGGCACCACTCCATAGTATAGGTCTCTCTAGTAGGCTATCTCCTCCCCTGCCTGCAGAACATAGTCGTATCCATCCCCTGTGTCCTCTATTTCCTACCTCCCTACCCTCAGTGTTGTCTCAGCCTCTGTATAGCGCTGAATAGCCTGATCCCGCTCCTGCTTAGTATCCCTCAGCTGTCTGTCAATCCTGTCGCTATCATGGTGTCTCAAGCCACATGTCCAACCCACATCTCTAGTCCTGGATCCTGGAACACTCATCTCAGTGCATCCCTATCTCTGTCTCAATCGTAAGGAGCTAACTCCCCATCGATTGGTATCCTTAGTATCCTGTATACATCCTCTAAGGTGACTGTCATCTCACCCATTGGCAAATAAAAAGTACAAGTCTCTGAGTACCATCTCTCAGCTAATGCAGTTAGCAATCCCATGTTCGCTCAAAACTCAAGCACATACATAATGTGTTGCAGTCCCATAGCTTGAACTGTTGCTCTCTCCTTGACTATCAGCTCTGCTCGCAAACTCTAAGTTGAAGGGAATCTCTCCCATGACTCCAGCATCGGTAGGTCCTCTTGTAGGCAAGCAAATCAACTGTGTCAGTCAAAGTGGCATTTCTTGTTCATCACAAAATGTTTCTTTTTATCCTAGTACTTATGGCACTCTATCCTAGTGGCACTCCCTGTTCATCACAAAGTGTTGCTTTTTATCCTAGTAGTACTCCCTGTTCATCACAAAGTACTACGTTTTGGCACTCACTATTCATCACAAAGTGTTGCTCTTTTTAGTACTCCTTGTTCATCACAAAGTACTTCTTTTTTATCCGAGTGGTACTCCCTGTTCATCACAAAGTTCTGCTTTGATCCTATCTTTTAGGGCACCTACTTGAGTGTATCCTCTTGAGTAGCTTATCCAATTGACAATGTATATTCTATCACAGAATTGTCAATTTCAGCCTAATTCAACTGACAACATATGTTCTATCACAGAATTGTCAATTTCTATGGTACTCCCTGTTCATCACAAAGTGCCTCGATTTATCCTATCTTAGAGTCTCTGCTTGAGTGTATTCTCTTGAGTAGTTTCCTAATTGGAAATGTATGTTCTATCACAAAATTATCAATCCTATCCCTATCTACTATCCAAGTCTTCCCCAGTGGACTTGCTTGAGTGTATCCTCTCAGCAGCTTATCCAATCAACAATGTATGTTCATCACAGAACTGTTGATTTGGCCTAGAAGACACAAATGCACATTTATGACATAAACCCGCTTACAGACTACATAAATGCACCCATACAGCATGGACGTGCCTACACAACATAGACGCACTCGCATCTGACACAGATGCTATTATATTCATAGACGCGCCTGACACAAAGACAGACGCGCCTAGCCAACACAGATATGCCTTAGCATTTTTTTCCCCACGCTTGATATATCTAAAATGCATTTATTTCTCTACTTCACATGCATTTATGACAACAATTAATGCAACAAATTACAAGGAGGTTTTGTAGCACTTATCAGGTCTCCTGCAACTGTTGGCCTTTGAAATTGGCGAACTCAATCGAATCTATGAACCAATGCCATCACTGCTGACTCCTGCTGCTCTATTCTCTCTCTGCAATCCGATCTCTTGGATGTGTGGATGAAAATGAGGATGTTTCCCCCTCGTGGTCTATCTTATAGACTTCCCTAGCCCTAGCCCTAGCCCTAGTCTCTAGAGTCAGTCTTCTTTATCCCATGACTCTGTCACTCTATCGGGTCAATCCTTTCTCACCTTTCTTTCATATCACGAGATTGTATGCAATCTTTTAGACATTTTCATCCAATCTCTCAAGGGGGCATATCATTCCCATCTTGGGGCAACTTTGTATCAGTTTATCTTATCCTCTTTGAAACAACGTGAGAAGCTGCATTGTCTCAAAGAGGGGCAAAATGTAGACACTTAAAATTGTGCAGTCTAACTAAATAAATATCTTTATTTATTTAATTATTTTAAGCCTAATTCTTCTATTAATTAAATAAATCTTTATTTATTTAATTATTTTAAGCCTAATTCTTCTATTAATTAAATAAATCTTTATTTATTTAATTAATTCATTTATCCTCTTCTAGCCTTATTTCTCATTTAAATAAATACTATTATTTATTTAAATTATAAATTTCCTAAATTAAATAAATATCTTATTTATTTAATTGATCCCACATCCTCTATTAATTAAATAAATCTTTATTTATTTTAATTAATTCATTAACCTTTTCTACCCATGACACATGTCATTCATCTCTTAATTCCTACACTACCTACCCTATCATTATTTTCTTATTTTCTCTACCTACCCTTTAATCATAGCTAACCATTTATATTTTACACCTCTCAATCTTATCCCTCCATTTCTTATATTGTCTTGTATATAAGGAGATGCTTCCTTCATTATCAACCCTAATCAGCTATCATTTTAATCAGCTATTCGACCCCCCGACTACACTACACTTTTGAACTTGCATATGCGATCAAGCCTACTTGAAATCATATTTCCATTCTTTGTTGAGTTCTTGTGCACACATAAAATCTGTGAGCAAATATATCAAGTAAGATCAATGGAGGTAGGAAAAATGGAGATTCAAACCCTATTGGACATGTGATGGTATAATATTTGTGATTTCATTTGAATTGCATTGTCTTAGGTAATCTTCATATGTTATGGTGGATCTTTGTTGTTGTTAGGCTAGGGTTTTGTGGTTGAATTCATTTAGTCTTTCAATGTTGTTGTATCCATTTTCACCATAAACAGGGGGCAGTTCAAAAATAAGGACATAACTGATCTATGTGATAAATTCAAGATCAAACAACACCGTTCCTTTGTATATTACCCTCAAGGTAATAGACAGGTTGGAGCATCCAATAAAATGTTGCTGAGAATCTTGCATCGTAGAATGAACAAATCTGAAAAAGGATTGGCATCTGCAGATCAATCTTGCACTATGGGCTTATCAAACAAGCATCAGATTTCTTGCTGGTGCTACTCATTTTGCTCTAGTATATGGGGCTGAAGTAGTCATTCCTATAGAAGTGGAAATCCCATCTCTGAGAGTTTCCTTGCAGAATCTAATCACCAATAAAGATCGGAGAGTATCCTGGTTGCAAGAACTTGAGTTGCTTGATGAACGTCGGCAAGTAGAATTCAATCACTTCAGAGCTTATCAACAAAGAATGTCTACAGGATATAACAAAAAGGTTCGACATAGAGAATTTCAGGTTGGTGACCTTGTGCTAAGAGAAAATCCAAACAATCAACAAGACCACAAACAAAAAGGGAAGTTTGAACCCAACTTGCTAGGTCCCTACATTGTTATGACCAGCTTTAGCTCAGGTGCCTATCAGCTCTCTACATCAGAAGGAGAACAATTCTAAGAGCCCATCAACACCATCTATCTAAAGAAATTCTACACCTAAAGCATTATTAGCTTCGGCTACTCTGTACAGATAAAAGTCCCTGAAAAAAAAAATGATCAAAAAAATGATAAAAAAGTCCTGAAAAAATGGTTGCTGTAGTGAAAACCTAGCAAACAGGTGCTCAGTGACAACAAAAAAAAAGATCTCTGCCAAGAAGGTGAAAACTTGGTAAACATGCGCCTCTTGTACTCACAAGCACTCCATCTATCAATGGAACTTTGGCATTCCCCGCTTTCATTTCCTTCTTTTCCGCTTTGGTTTTACTTGTGCATAATCTTTAGTCACTTCCGTGACCCCCTTGGTTCTCCTTAGAACCAGCATGGCTTTCAATCGATCAACATTATAGTGCTCGGGCACTTCAATATTAAATCCCTTAGCAGCTCAACCAAGCCATCCTTCTGTCAGTCAAGTCTGGATCGTTCACTCTGAGTCAGTCATATGTCTCCTACCTTATACAAAGTTTTGATCACTAGTACCCTATCGAACATGCAAAAGAAGAACAACTAAAAACAACAACTCAAACCGCTTGGGTTATGCTGATATTTTCTTTGTATGCTATCTTTTATATTGGCATTCTCTCATTATTCCCTCTAAGTAACTCAAGGAATTCTAGCTTGACTAAGAGGTACAAGGACTATGGGCATAATACTTTTCTTTGTTTTCTTCTTGTGGATGTGATTGTAATGATCTGAAAACATCCTATAAACTGGGTGTATGTGATAAGAGACTTCATATTAAGGTTAAATGGACTCACATACCTCAGCTCCATTTATACGTACACTTCAGTGAGGTTAGAACTATTTCCTTGTCTATTTTAAGTGTCTGTTGTATAATAATGCAAGAACCATTCAGGTCATCTTGGCCTCTTTTTGCCTTGGTGCTTATGTTTGACTACTATATCAAAGTTGATAGGACATTCAGGTCATCCTGGGTCTTTGTACCTTGATGCTTATTTCTATTTCCTACATTTAATGCTCAATGATGATAAGAAAGCGAATCAAAATCTAGTGACTAGGTCCTAGTTGCATCTTCTCCATTCATGTTAAGTTTTGTGTAGTTGATAAACACCGAATTTTATATGTGGAAAACCCAAATGGGAAAACCAATAGAGAGTGTTAACTCTCAAGACAATATACCTAGTTATAGTTGAGTTTACAAAGGGGTGGCTCATTGCTAGATTACAAAATAGCTCACTGACAGACTACTCACCATAGATATACAAAAGATGGCTAACTATCAAATTGCCAACTACAACTAGAAAGGTTGAACTGAAAAGGTTTGCATCTCCAAATGCATGGGATCAGTTCCAAGTTTAAGCTCAGATTACAAATCTCAACTTAATGATCCAACTTGATGCTCTAATGGTCATGCTTTATAAATCCTTGATGCTCCATGACCTATATCTTAGGGTATTAGGTCATGAATTTAAATATGACAACCTAGACGCTATTTAAAGTAAATTGTTGTGTAATTGGATAGATAATTGGCAAACCTTCTAGTAAGATAATTCAATAATTTATGGGAGATGGATTCATATTTTCAAAACAGATTGCAATGGTAATTATGTCCACATGACATAAACATGACAATGGCTGCAGACCTTAGAAGCATAAGAGAATGATGTGTGAGATGTATAGATAAATAAGAATCATGATTAAGAGTTGCAAATATAGATATCTATTTGTACATTGAATTGATGTTAGGCATAAATATTATAATGAGGCCCTCTTCATTTGGATGTTTAGACCTTGTTGAGCTTGACCCTTTTAGTGTTTTTTTTATATTTATCTTAAACATGATTAGATTAGATGCTATGATTTTATGTTTCTATCATTTTTTGTTTTTTAAATATTACACTAACTTTTTATTAATAGAATTAAATGAAAAATAATCAATAAATTTTTTTTTAAAATATATTTTTTTGATTCTATATTAATATAAATTTACTTATTAGTAAATAATTAAAAAATAACATACAAAACCAAAACAATAAGATAAGAAGATATTTTAATTATATTTGATCTTATCTTGTTTTAAGTATAATGTTTCAGTCATGAACGAAACGAATAGACAAAGCCCAACAAAATCTAAATTATGATTAGAGTCGTGTAATGAGATGTATAGATAAATAAGAATCGTGATTAAGAGCAAACATAGATAGATGTGTGCATTGAATTGATGTTAGACATAAATATTATAAATGGGACCCTCTTCATTTGGATGCTTAGATCTTGTTGAGCTTGACCCTATTAGACATCACTATTATAAATGGGGCCCTTTTCATATTTATCTTAAACATGATTAGATTAGATGCTATGATTTTATGTTTCCATCATCTTTTATTTTTTAAATATTACACTAACTTTTTATTAATAGAATTCAATGAAAAATAATCAATAAATTTTTTTTAAAAATAATTTTTTTGATTCTATATTAATATAAATTTACTTATTAGTAAATAATTAAAAAATAACATACAAAACCAAAACAATAAGATAAGAAGATATTTTAATTATATTTGATCTTATCTTGTTTTAAGTATAATGTTTCAGTCATAAACGAAACGAATAGACAAAGTCGAACAAAAGCTAAATTATGATTAGAGTCGTGTAATGAGACAAAGTCCATTCCGTCGGTGGATTCTACAATACTTGTTATTGTGGAAGAAATCATTAAGCTGGGCTGCATAGACTTGTGACCATTGGCCTTTGAATCTGGACAGAACAGTCGCTTGGAAGATATAATTTGGGTAGCCTTTTTGACAAAACAGACGCTATTGAAAGCTTTATATTTGTTTCTACTCTTTGGAAGAAAGGGGCACTAACAGAGATTGATTTGAATGGTATTGACAGCCTCAACTTCATGTGTATTATAAAATGTTGGGATTCTCAAACACGCTTTCCTCTTTCATACTCTCTAATTTGGATACCGAATTAGGATAGTGTGTTGATGTTCATATTGATTGAGAATCTTATGATTTTTGGATTGAAAAAGTAGATAAGATAGAAAAACAATGATAAATAAATAATAGATTTAAAAATATAAAATAAAATTGACAATCTTTGATTTGAATAGTTCATGAAGAATCTTGAAGAAGAGTAAAGATGAAAATCTACTTTTATTAAGTATTATTATACGGTCTCATGGAAGGACTTTCTAGAAACTTTATTTACAAAGAAAGTGGCATCATGTGACAAGTGCAAATGCTACAGCACTACCACAAATAAATATTTAAAAATCCATGTAAAATATGGTGTGACATATCAAATTTCAAAATATTTAAGATTCACAAATTAATTCAGATTTCAATTTAAAGATAATAATTGTGAGATAAACAATGATAGAAAAGGATGCATGCATAGATTTTAGTTTGGAGCATATTCATGTATTCTTGAGCACCTTCTAGCTTCTATAATCCTAAAAACATAATTGCAAAAAAAATTCAGTTAAAACTAATAAAAATCATATTGAATATCATAAATTGTATTAGATGTGAAAACAATGTAAGAGAGTGTTGATGTCGATATTGATTGCGAATCTTATGGATTTTGGATCGTCAAGTAGATAGGAAACTACATTTTAATTTTTTTATCTTAATTGTCAAACACGTTATCATAACAAACTAGTTCAAGTTAAAAAAAGTCATCAAGATAGAAAAATAATGATAAATAAATAATAGATTTAAAAATTTGAAATAAATTTGATGATCTTTGATTTGAATGGTACGTGAAGAAGCTTAAAGAAGAGGAAAGATGAAAATCTACTTTTATTAAATATTATTATATGGTCCCATGAAAGGGCTTTCTAGAAACTATATTTATAGTGAAAGTGGGCTCATGAGGGTAAAACAAATGCTACAAGACTAGCATAGCTAAATTTTAAAAAATCCATGTATAATATGTGGAGACATATCAAATTTCAAAATATTTAAGAGTCATATATTAATTGATATTTGAATTTGAGGATAATAATTGTGAGATAAGCAATGATGCAAAAGGATGCATGTATAGATGTGTGTGTGTGTGGGTGTGTGCGTGTGCATGCATTATTATTTATATGTATTTATTGCATTTGTATTGGCAAAAAATTATTTATCCTATCTATATAATGATACTTGTAGATAATAGATTTAAATTTTTTAAATAAAATTGATCTTTGTTTTCAATGGTATGTGAAGAATATTAAAGAAGAAGAAATATGAAAATCTACTTTTATTAAGTATTATTATATGGTCCCATGGAAAGAATTTGTAGAAACTATATTTATAGAAGTGATCTCATCAGGCAAAAAAAAAATGCTACAAGACTAGCATAACTAAAATTTAAAAAATCCATGTAAAATATGTTGAGACATACCAAATTTTAAAATACTTAAGATTCATACATTAATTCAAATTTCAATTTATAGCTAATTATTTTGAGATAAACGTTGATAAAAAAACATACATTTATAGATTTCAATTTGGAGCATATTCTTGTATACTTGAGCACCTTCAAGCTTCTATAATCCTAAAAACTTATAATAAAAAAATGTGAGAGTTGAGAAATACAACACCACAGGAGCTCAAATGATCTCTGCAAGCTGAATAACCTGTTACAAGGAGAAGCAAGGAAGCAATAATAGAAAAACAAATACACATAAAATATGCTCAAAAAGATGAGAGATCAATATTCACAAAATGTGTAATGAGATAATCATACAAAGAAAAGAAACTTAACCTCTAATAGGTCAAGAAACCCTAAAAGGGAAAACCGAGGCTTGCACATAATAATTAATAAAATAATTAATTATTATGCACCTAATGTTAGTTTAAGTGTAAAAAGAGATAAAGGGAACTTCAATAATTAAACAAATATTGTTTAATTAATCAAGTAAAGACCCGATTACTCTAACAATCCCCCTTAAGCTAGACTTAGGGAGAATCTAAAACCTAGAATAGCTACTGAAAGAAGGAAAGATGGGTCCTAACAACAAGGCCTGATCAATTACCCAAATACAATGAAATCTCTATGAAATGGAGAAAAAGGAGAAAACCCAGTGGGAAAAAACTTCTCTCTAAAAAGAGATAAAGGAACATGCTGAAAGAAGAAAAAGGAAGGAAGGCCTCATAAAGAGCCCCCAAGGACAACTTCCCTAACCCCAAGCATAGAATGCAACTGAAGATAGCGTGACAATGCAAAAGGTTTCATGAAGATGTTTGCAACCTGCTCGGTAGTGGGAATGTACTCCAAAATGAGAGAACCATCCTAAATCAACTAGAGGATAAAATGCATGTGAAGCTCAATGTGTTTCATCCATTGATTCTCTACCGGGTTGCAAGAAATATGAATAGCACTCTAATTGTCACGCTAAAGAATAGTGGGACTATTAGGAGGAAAACCAAACTCAGTCATCAACTATCGAAGCCATAAGATCTCCTAATTGGTGAGCATAACAGCTCGGTACTCAGCCTCTATAGATGATAATGCATGAGTAGACTACTTCTTGCAAGACCATGTGATAGGAATAGAGCTAAGATAGAAAACAAAGCCAAAAGTAGACTTCCAATCAGTGACATCACCAATCAGTGACTTCCCCTGATGTGTAGTGAATGCCATGAGAAATAGAGCCCTGAATGTATCGTAAATAACCTTTGGTAGCCTTCTAATGACTCTCATGAAGATCATGGGAGAATAGAGAGATAAGGCCAATTGCAAAGGAAAGATCAGTACGAGTGTGTGTCAGGTACAACAAATTGCCAACCAACTACCTATAAAGTGTAGAATCTACTAAAGGAGTGGGACAAGTAGTAATCAAAACAACCCCTAACTAAAAAGGAGTGGGAGAAAGCTTGCAATCAAGCATGCCAAAGTGCTGAAGCATGTCAAGAGCATACTTCTACTGGTAAATGTAGATCCCGTCAGAAGACTGAATCATCTATTTATCCTATCTTAGGGTCTCTGCTTGAGTGTATCCTCTTGAGTAGTTTCCTAATTGGCAATGTATATTCTATCATAGAATTATCAATCCTAGCCCTATCTACTATCCCTGTCTTCCCTAGAGGACCTGCTTGAGTGTATCCTCTTAGCAGCTTATCCAATCGACAACGTATGTTCATCACAGAACTATCGATTTGGCCTAGAAGATACAAACACACATTTATGAGATAAGCGCACTTACAGACTACATAAACGTGCCCATACAACATAGACATGCCTGCACAACACAGACACACTCGCATCTGACACAGACACTATTACATTCATAGATGTGCCTGGCACAAACACAGACATGCCTAGCCAACCCAGACATGCCTGGCACCAACACAGACATGCCTTAGCATTTTCCCCCCGCTTAACATATCTAAAATGTATTTATTTCTCTACGTGACATGCATTTATGATAACAATTAATGCAAAAAAGTACAAGGAGGTTTTGTGGTAATTACTAGCTCTCCTGCATCTGCTAGCCTCTGAAATTGGAGAACGCGATTGAATCTGTGAACCAATGCCATCATTGCTGACTGCTGCTGCTCTATTCTCTCTCTGCACTCTGATCTCTTGGATGTGTGGATGACAATGAGGATGTTTCCCCCTCATAGTCTATCTTATAGACTTCCCTAGCCCTAGTCCTAGCCCTAGTCTCCCGAGTCAGTCTTCTTTATCTCATGACTCTGTCACTCTATCGGGTCAGTCGTTTCTTGCCTTTCTTTCATATCAAGAGATTATTTGCGATCTTTTAGACATTTTAATCCAATCTCTCAAGGGGGCATATTATTCCCATCTTGGGTCAACTTTGTATCAGTTTATATTATCTTCTTTGAAACGACGCGACAAGTTGCATTGTGTCCTAAGAGGGGCAAAATGTAGACACCTAAAATTGCCTAGTCTAATTAAATAAATATCTTTATTTATTTAATTATTTTAAGCATAATTCTTCTATTAATTAAATAAATCTTTATTTATTTAATTAATTCATTTATCCTCTTCTAGCCTTATTTTTCATTTAAATAAATACTATTATTTATTTAAATTATCCATTTCCTAAATTAAATAAATATCTTTTTTATTTAATTGATCCCACTTCCTCTATTAATTAAATAAATCTTTATTTATTTTAATTAATTCATTAACCTTTTCTACCCATGACACATGTCATTCATCTCTTAATTCCTACACTACCTACCCTATCATTATTTTCTTATTTTCTCTACCTACCCTTTAATCCTAGCTAACCATTTATCTTTTACAGCTCTCAATCCTATCCCTCCATTTCTTACAATGTCTTCCATATAAGGAGATGCTTCCTTCATTATCAACCCTAATCAGCTAATCATTCTAATCAGCTATTCGACCCCCCGACTACAATACGCTTTCGAACTTGCATATGTGATCAAGCCTACTTGCAATCACATTTTTGTTCTTTGTTGAGCTCTTGTGGACACATAAAATCTGTGAGCAAATATATCAAGCAATATCAATGTAGATAGGAAGAATGGAGATTCAAACCCTTTTGAATATGTGATGGTATAATCTTTGTGATTTCATTTGATTTAGATTGTCTTAGGTAATCTTCATATGTTATGGTAGATCTTTGTTGTTGTTAGGCTAGGGTTTTGTGGTTGAATTCATTTAGTCTTTCAATGTTGTTGTATCCATTTTCACCATAAATAGGGGGCAGTTCAAAAATAAGGACATAACTGAGCTATGTGACAAATTCAAGATCAAACAGCACCGTTCCTTTGTATATTACCCTTAAGGTAATGGATAGGTTGAAGCATCCAATAAAATTCTCCTGAAAATCTTACGTCGTACAGTGAACAAATCTGGAAAGGATTGGCATCTGTAGATCAATCTTGCACTGTGGGCTTATCGAACAAGCATCAAATTGCCAACTACAACTAGAAAGGTTGAACTGAAAAGGTTTGCATCTCCAAATGCATGGGATCAATTCCAAGTTTAAGCTCAGATTACAAATCTCAACTTAATGATCCAACTTGATGCTCTAATGGTCATGCTTTATAAATCCTTGATGCTCCATGACCTGTATCTTAGGGTATTAGGTCATGAATTTAAATATGACAACCTAGACGCTATTTAAAGTAAATTGTTGTGTAATTGGATAGATAATTGGCAAACCTTCTAGTAAGATAATTCAATAATTTATGGGAGATGGATTCATATTTTCAAAACAGATTGCAGTGGTAATTATGTCCACATGACATAAACATGACAATGGTTGTAAACCTTAGAAGCATAAGAGAATGATGTGTGAGATGTATAGATAAATAAGAATCATGATTAAGGACTTTATAGAAACTTTATTTACACAGAAAGTGGCCTCATGAGACTAGCAAAAATGTTACAACACTACCACAACTAAATATTTAAAAATCCATGTAAAATATGATGTGACACATCAAATTTCAAAATATTTAAGATTCATAAATTAATTGAGATTTCAATTTGAAGATAGTAATTGTGAGATAAATAATGATGCAAAAGGATGTATGTATAGATTTTATTTCGAAGCATTTTCATGTATTCTTGAGCACCTTCAAGGTTCTATAATCTTAAAATTATAATAGCAAAAAAAGTTCAGTTAAAACTAATTAAAATTCATACTGAGTATCATAAATTGTATTAGATGTGAAAGCAATATAATAGAGTGTTGATGTTGATATTGATTGCGAATCTTATTAATTTTGGATCATCAAGTAGATAGGAAACTACTTCTTAATTTTTTATTCTTAAGTGTCAAACACATTATCATAACAAACTAGTTCAAGGAGAAAAAAGTCATCAAGATAGAAAAGTAATGATAAATAAATAATAGATTTAAAAATTTTAAATAAATTTTATGATCTTTGATTCAAATGGTACGTGAAGAATCTTAAAGAAGAGGAAAGATGAAAATCTACTTTTATTAAATATAATTATATGGTCTCATGAAAGGGCTTTCTAGAAACTATATTTATAATGAAAGTGGGCTAATGAGGGTAAAACAAATGCTACAAGACTAGCATAACTAAATTTAAAAAAATCCATGTATAATATGTGGAGACATATCAAATTTCAAAATATTTAAGAGTCATATATTAATTGAGATTTGAATTTGAAGATAATAATTATTAGATAAGCAATGATGCAAAAGGATGCATTTATAGATTTGTGTGTGTGTGTGTGTGTGTGTGTGTGTGTGTGTGTGTGTGTGTGTGTGTGTGTGTGTGTGTGTGTGTGTGTGTGTGTGTGTGTGTGTGTGTGTGTGTGTGTGTGTGTGTGTGTGTGTGTGTGTGTGTGTGTGTGTGTGTGTGCGTGTGCTTGTGTGTGCGTGTAATACTATTTATATTTATTTATTGCATTTGTATTGGTAAAACTTTATTTATCCTATATCTATAATTAGTTGCAATTTTTTAATTTCATATTTTTCTTTATTTTTTTTGTCTTTGTTCTCTTAAGTGATTTGATATTTGATATTTCCTTTATTCTTTTTGTGATCTAAATAGATAAAATTGGGATAGGCCAGAACCATGACATAACCACCTCACCGACACACAAAAATAAAGAAGTCACCAACAATGAGACCACAAAGATACAAAAACCCAAAAAAGTAGACCCTTTATCGAATAGATGATAAATACCAGAGCACGAAATTGGTGGGAACAAATTTCCCAAACACACAAAATTACCTTATCAAAATAGAGAGATTCAGGAAAGGATCCAAAACCATCCTCCCACACACACCCCTTACTCTCAAAATAACACAGACAAGGGAGAAGAAAATAAACAATAGATTTTGAAAGGCTTTCCACAATCTTTTATCTAAAGGATTGCCTTGAGCCAAGACTTTCTTGGAAAAGGAGAAAACCCACAAGGAGTTGCAAGCGCCCTCCCCAAAAAACTTAGCAAACCCACCATATGAACTATAGGAGGATGAGGAGAAACAAGCAAAGAAGCACCAACCCAAGAATAAAATAATCAATAGTCCAGACCCAATTTGAAAAGAAGATCATCATCCCTTAAGAAGTACACTAACCCTAACACCCTTAAGACCTCAACCAACCTCCACATCAGATCCCACCAAAGGTGGAGAGGGTTCCACTCTAAATCCCTCAAAAAAAAATGAGGGAAACACACTTTAGAAGCCCCTCTATAAGGAGAATCCAAAATACTCGCGGTCTTCAACCAAAGATAACCAATGTTGGATGCTTATTATTGTGAGATAAATGTTGATACAAAAGAATACATGTATAGATTTCAATTTGGAGCATATTCTTGTATACTTGATACCTTCAAGCTTCTATAGTCCTAAAAACTTATAATAACAAAACAAATTCAATTAAAGCAAAAAAAATCATATTGATTACCATAAATTGTAAAAGTTTGATGTTGTGTGCATGAGAATTTGAGAAATAAAATAATTCAAAGCTATATAACAATCTAGGTACACAATCAACAAGAAAAACACTCAAAATTGGATGATAAAAGGAAAGTTAAAAGGCAATTATTGAGAAAGAAAATGCAAACTTAATAAGCTCCCTTTGATGAGGATTTGTCCTTCAATTTCATTCGATGTGTGCTTGCTATTTGATAAATGCTCGATTTCACTGGATGATGTTAATTGTGAGTTGATAAATGCTCGATTTCACTACACGATGTCCAACTAACCTCGGTGAAAAGTAAAGCCAAAAGTGATAGAGGTGAGGACCACAACTAGAAATGACTTGTTGGTTTGTGTATAGTTGATTGGAAGAATCTGGAACAACTCAGAGGAAGTGATGGAGACAACATGGCATGTTATTGAGAATCTAAGGAAGTTTGACAATTGGAGATGTGGTAACTGAATCAAACTCTTTTTTGATAGACATATAAAGGTCTAGAAAATAATTGAATAAAGGTCATTGGTCATGTTGGATGATAGGCTGATGAGATACTGATACTTGTCATTGTGTAGAGAGGTTGAGTGTCGATTGGTAGTTCTGTACTATTGAATTGTAAAGCCAATTGTGAACATAATCTTCTGATCTACTGCTACTTGAGAAAAGACCAAATCAAAGCTTGAAAATATGTAATTTGTATGTAAATAGTTTTTTACTGTAATACAAGAGATTGCTTTGGTGTGTGGTATTTTCACCCATAAGGTTTTCCCACGTGAATTCTGGCGTACTACTCTGTGATTGTGTTTTTCATGTTGCTTTGTTTATCTTGTATTGTGTATCTTAAGTTGCTATAACTCGAATTAAAACACATATCTTCTTTTCTCCTCTAAGAAATTTATTAGGAAGGCGTGTTCCACACTCTAGTTTCCTTACAAAGACTTCCCTATAAAGTTATTGTTAAGTAACTTTGAGTATGTTCTAATTGCTACACTACATGTAAACTAAAATCTTAAATCCATTATATTAATATTGTAGAATCAACATACAAGGAGATTTGAAAATGATACTTGCAACTATACTAATTGTTAGAGATTGTTGGAAGAATGTTGCAAATATGTGCTTGAGAGATATTTGAGAGATGTGTTGTTATTGATGTCAACATATTTATCTCTTTGTGGTAGTGAGTTCAGTGAGCTAGTTTGTTTAGCATGTTGTAGATAAATGTTTGCCGATTAAAGAGGCTTTAGAGAGATGTCTGTAGTTGATTTAGTTCAATTCTCAGAGGTCCACATGGAGATTTGATTGAGTTATGAATATTTGTGTTGTGGTTGGTTTGTCTATTATTCAGTAATGATAATGTTTCAGTATTTTGATCCATATTGCTTTGCATTGTAATAAATTATTATGTGGATTTGGAAGTATGTTTGGGATGTTGCTATGTGCTCAATTCAATTGCTTCATAGTTTGGAGGTCTGTAAGTTATATTTCTAAGTTGACAGTCATTATAGTTGTTCCTGAGGATCAGTGTGATAATGATGATGATTCTAGTAATTTGTGTTGTGTGGATGTTACTATGGTAATTCATGATGCTTGTGGATATTTTTGGATCATGTGCCTTCTATGTTGGTGGTCCGCATTGATCATTGAACTCATAATTGATGATTTTATTCTATTTGGTGGTGTTCTTCATGTTCTTGGCCAACTAGATACATGTAGCTTGTTGTAGATGATCGAGGCATAATTCTTAGAGGTGTTTCATGTTTTAGGTGATCATTTAGGTCCATGCTATGTCTTAGTCAACATTGTTTTGGTCCACATGTGATATTTTGTATCTAATCATCAATTATATCATTGTAATTATGTGTGTTGAGCTGACCTTGAAAGATAGGTTGGTGTCATGTATAAAAAAATGTAATAATCTTGTATGAGGTGTGGATGAGTGGATAAGTGTGTGAATAATGTATTGATGTTTTGGAGGTAGAGAATAATTATAAAGAAGATGAAAGTTATTATGTGCTTAATCAAGCATTCAAGATTCTATTTCTCAGTTCATGATTTCTAGATGTGATATGAATTTTTTTGTAAGGCAATGAGACTTCCTAGGTTGTAGCCCTTGTTGTTTTTGAGCAGTGAGCTCTAGGCAGTGTTCCTGGATGCATGTGCATTCCCCATTGTAATGCTTCTAACAAAGTATACTTATTTTGTGGTTTCACCCCATCATGGTTTTTCCCCTAAAAATGTTCAAACATAAAAAATATTGGTGTTATGTGTGTTCATGATTTATAGTTTCATGTTTAATTATCAGATTTGCAAATTAGTTTTCATTGATTGAGTTTTCAAGATAACTTTTTCATCCTTGTTCTTAGTTGTCTTCCCTGTTTCCATCAATTGGTATTAGAGAAGGTTCCTCTGAAGAAGCTTGACCACTTGAGGCAATCCAAGATGGAAACCTACAAGAAGAATAGTCTGAGATTTGATGGCACTAAGTACTCTATATGGAAGAATCACATGGAGTGTCACCTAAGATGCATTGGTGAATCTTACTGAACAAATACCAAAGATAAGTATATTGTTATTGCAAATGGTCCTACAACTCTGGATGAGGTAAAAAAGTGGAGTAAAACATTAGGGCTAAGGAAGAATTGTTGAGTGTTGTGATCGATTTTGAGATGACAAATATTATGAAGTTGCAGACTACTCATGAGATCTAGAAGAAGTTGGAAACTTTGTATGAAAGTGACAATCATGTGAACATTTCCAATTTGCAAAGCCTAAAAAGAAAATATGAGATGTTGAAGATGAGAATATCACTTCATTCATGTAGAAAGTGAATGAACTTGTGTGCAATATTCGATGTGCTAGTGGAAAGTTGGAGGAATTAGAGATTGTTGCCAAAGTGCTTAGATTCTTGTCTGCATCATACAAACATAAATTTGCTACTATTGAGGAGATCCAGAATATGACTAATGTAACTTCTGACATGTTGATTGGTAAGCTTTCAGCCTTTGAGTTGAGTGAATTTGGTGACTCTCTTCCTAAGATAAAATCTGCATTCAAGGTCAGTGTTAATGAAAAGGGTAAGCAAATACATGATCAGGGAGAAAGTTCTTGAAGGAGGATATCCATATATGAGAAGGATATAAAAGAAATTGAAGATGAAGAGCGAGAGTTTGAGGAGATTAAAGCCTCTATTACCAGAAGATTACCTAAAGGAGCCAGTAAGTGTGAAGGAAAATTGCCTCTTAAATATTTTTCTTGCAATAAGGCATGTCATTTTGCCTCAAGATTTTTGGAAATATTTCCTAAGTTCAAACCTAAAAAGCGTAGATTATAAAAGAGATTCTATTATGCTACTGATGAAGGTGTGACAAAAGATGAATCTGATAAAGGAGCTTCAAGTGAAAATGAATGGGTGTTTATTTCTATGAAGGAAGATGGTCCAAAGCCTAAGAGCGTGAATGTGGAAATTGCATTGGCTACTCACATTGAAGAAAAATATGAATGGGTAATTAAAAATGGATTCTCTCACCATATGATAGGTGATAAGAGTAAGTTTGTGAGTATGGAAAAGTATGAAGGTGACTTTGTAAGGTTTGGTGATGTTATATAAAGATGGTATAATTTGTGGCAAAGAATGCATCTCTCTTGACGATAAGCACAATACTGAATATGTCTTATATGTAGAAGGTCTAAAGAATAATCTTTTGAGTGTTGGATAGATGGTTGACAAGGGGTATGATCCCCAATTCAAGAATATCAAGTGCAGAATCTTGAGTAGTCCCAAAATTGAGATTGCATTAGGTACAAAGACAAAAGGTAATATCTTTCACCAAAATGTTGGTAGTAAAAGCTATTTGATTGCTCAAATTGATGAAAGTTGGTTGTCACATAGAAGAATGTGTCATATAAATTTTGATAACATTATCAAGATAAGTTCTACTCAGGAAGTCAGAGATCTTCCTAAGTTGATGAAACCTACTAACCTTGTATGCAAGGAATGCCAATTAGGGAAACAATCCAGAGTTACTTTCAAGAGTAAGAAGCATTTTTTAAATGGATTGTTGGATCTTGTGCATACTGATTTATGTGGTACTTCTAGAGTTAGAAGCTTACATGGAGATAGATATTTCATGTTGTTGATTGATGATTATTCTAGGATGATTTGGGTTACTTTATTAAGGAAGAAGTCTGAAGCTCTAGGTAAGTTCAAGATTTTCAAGGCTATGGTTGAGACAAAGACATGATTGAAGTTGAAGTGTCTAGGATCTGACAGAGGTGGTGAATTCACATCTGGTGAGTTCAATGCATTTTTTGAAGAGAATGGGGTAAAGAGATAGTTGTCTAATCCTAGAACTCCTTAGAAGAATAGAGTTGTGGAGATGAAGAACAAAAAAGTTCAAGAAGTTTCTAAACCATGATGTTAGAGGGAAATGTTCCATATGTTTACTACAGAGAAGATGTGAGTATTGTTGTTTACACTCTTAACTGGGTGCATATCAAGGGTGATACCGATAAGACTCCTTATGAACTATGATTTGGTCACACTCCTTGTAGACACCTAAAATTGTCCAGTCTAATTAAATAAATATTTTTATTTATTTAATTATTTTAGCCTAATTCATATATTAATTAAATAAATCTTTATTTATTTAATTAATTCATTTATCCTCTTCTAGCCTTATTTTTCATTTAAATAAATTCATTTATTTATTTAAATTATCATTTTCCTAAATTAAATAAATATTTTATTTATTTAATTAATTCATTAGCCTTTTCCACTTATGACACATGTCATTCATCTCTTAATTCATACACTACCTACCCTTTCATTATTTTATTATTTTCTTTACGTACCCTCTAATCATAGCCGACCATTTATCTTTTACACCTCTCAATCTTATTCCTCCATTTCATATAGTGTCTTCTATATAAGGATATGCTTCCTTCATTATCAAACCCTGGCTATAAGGATATGCTTCCTTCATTATCAATTTATGCACTTGACTACACTACGCTTTGCACTTTCATATGTGATCCTACTTGCAACCACATTTCTGTTCTTTGTTGAGCTCTTGTGCACATAAAATTTGAGAGCAAATATATCAAGCAAGATCAATGGAGATAGGAAGAATGGAGATCCAAACCCTATTAGACATGTAATGGTATAATCTTTGTGATTTCATTTGATTTGCATTGTCTTAGGTAATCTTCATATGTTATGGTGGATCTTTGTTGTTGTTAGTCTAGGGTTTTCTGGTTGAATTCATTTAGTCTTTCAATATTGTTGTTATCCATTTTCACCATATACACTCCTATTGTTAAATAATTTAAAATCTTTGGAAGTAAATGTTATATCAAGAGGGATGAATATCTAGGAAAGTTTGATTGAAGGAATATTTCTTGGTTATTGTACCAAAATTAAAGCCTACCGGTGCTATAATAAGAGATTGAGAAAGATAGTTGAGAGTGCTAATGTCAAGGTTGATGAAGGCAATGGGAGATAATCTAGATCCTACAGATCTAATTTAGATGATCAAAATGATAGCTCAGACAAAGGAAAGCAAGATCAAACCCACAATCAAGCCCAAATCAGTCTGGTGAATCTAGCAAATCAAGAAGAAAGAACTAGTGCAAGTGTTGAAGAAAGAACACAAGAAGCTGAAGTTAAAGAAATCCCCAAAACTCCAATGCAAGTCAAGTTGAATCACTTTGAAAATCAAATTATAGGAGATAGAAATAAAGGTGAACATCAAACAAGAAGAAGAGTTTTTACATATAATGTTGAGTGTGCTTGATTTAAAAGATTGAACCTAAGGATGTGAATGAAGCATGCAAAGATGAATATTGGGTAAAAGAAATGTAAGAAGAATTGTTGCAGATTCAAAAGAATAACACTTGGGATCTTGTTACAAGACCCAAGGATAAGAATGTAATTGGAACCAAATGGGTCTTTTAGAATAAACTGAATGAGGAAGGTGAAGTTGTTAGAAATAAAGCAAGACTTATTTGTAAAGGGTGACAAATGGAAGGAATTGATTTTGAAGAGACCATTGTCCCTATGGAAAGAATTGAAGTTGCGAGATTGTTTCTTGCTTATGTTTCTTACAAGGATTTCAAAGTGTATCAAATAAATATCAAGTCAGCAATCCTAAATGGTGAATTGGAAGAAGGGGTGTACATTGAGCAACCATATGGATTTCAATTGTCTCATCAAGGGGATATGGTTTACAGGTTGAAGAAATCATTATATGGACTCAAGCAAGCCTTAAGAGCATGGTATGCTAGATTGGATAAGAATTTATGAAGCTAGGATTCAACAAAGGTATTGCTAATAGTAATCTATACTTTGAGATTTACCATGATAACATTTTGATTGTTCAAGTTTTTGTTGATGATATTATCTTTGGTGGAAATGATAGTTTGTCCGAAAAGTTTTTTGATTAGATGCAAAATGAATTTGAAATGTTTATGATTGGAGAGATGAAATTCTTTTTGGGTTTGTAAATTACTCAGTCATATAAAGGGATTTTTATATCTCAGTCCAAGTATGTGAAGGAGTCATTGAGGAAGCTTGGTTTAGAAGATTCAAAACTGGTTGGTACTCTTATGGTGATCAGATGTAAGTTGACTAAAGATGATTATTCACGTAAGGCTAATTAGACTAGATACAAATCTATAATTAGTTGAGCAAAAAAAAGAATGCTATCTCTTTATCTACTACATAGGCTGACTATATTGTTGCTATAAATAATTGTACTCAGGTAATGTGGATGAAAGAAATTTTGAAGGATATAGGAGTTATGTATGGTGAGCCTATCATTATCTACTATGATAATTCAAGTACAATTAATATTTATAAGAATCGGGTGTTGAATTCAAAGACTAAACATATATCCATCAAGTTTCACTTTTTGAGAGAAAAGGTAAATGAGAAGGAAGTCAGATTGGAGTATGTGTCTACTAAAGAAAAAATTGTAGATATTTTCACAAAGCCTTTTCCTAAAGATACTTTTGAGTATCTTAGAGAGCAGCTAGGGGTGACTGCCCCTCCTAATCAAAACTAAGATGCATTAACTTGCACAAGTCTGGTGGATTTCACAATCATATCTTGTGATCCAGATTGATGATTGGTGGTTGTTACTTAGGGGGGGTGGTCAGTTTTGTGAGTCAAATATTTAGATTCAGTTTCATGGTGTGATTGAAAATATGTGCCTTTTCCATTGATGCCAAAGGGGAAGAGAGAGTCATGTGAAAAACTATGAAGAGTAGTGTGTAAGATCTTACGAGGAGCTATTGATTTCTTTCTTTGTCATTGATTGTTTTTCACATCATATGTTTCCATAAATGCCAAAGAGGGAGATTGTTGGATATTATTGAAAGAATATTGAAAATATGTTCTTGATAGATATTTGAGAGATGTGTTATCATTGATGTCAATATATTTCTCTACCTACGATAATGAGTTTAGTGAACTTGTTTGTTCAACATGTTGTAGATCAATGTTTATTGATTAGAGGGTTTTTAGAGAGATGTTTGTAGTTGATTCAGTTCAATTCTTAGAGGTCCACATGAAGATTTGATCAAGTTATGAGTATCTATTTTGTGGTTTGTTTTTTTGTTGTTCAGTAATGACAATGTTTAAGTATTTTGATCTCTATTGGTCTGCATTGTCATATCTTGTTCTGTGGATTTGGAAGTATGTTTGGGAGGTTTCTATATGTCCTCACTTCAATTGGTTCATGGTTTGGAGGTTCACAAGAAAATTTTCTAAGGTGACAGTCATTACAGTTAATGTTCCCAAGGTTCGATATGCTGATGTTGATTCTAGTAATTCATGTTGTGCGGATGTTTTTATGGAAATTCATGATTCTTGTGGATGTTTTTGGATCATGTGCCCTCTATTTTGGTGTTCTGCATTGACTATTGAGTTCATAATTAATGGTTTTCTTCCATTTGGTGGTGTTCTTCATGTTCTTGGCCGACTAGATGCACGTAGCATGTTGTAGATGATCAAGGTGTAATTCTTGGAGGTGTTTTGTGTTCGATGTGATTATTTATCTCCATTCTATGTCTTAGCCAACAATGTTTTGGTCCACATGTGCTATTTGTTACGATTCCCACAGATACTGAGAGGGGGGGGGTGAATTAGTATCTAACCAATGAGTTGAATTTCTTAACTTAAAACATGTAGAGCATATTAAAATAGTGTACCGATAAGCAAGAAATAATGCAATAAACAGAGATAAAAGTAACCACATGAAAAACACACCATAACACAAAATTTTAATGAGGAAACCCTGTGTGGGAAAAACCTCGGTGGGATTTGTGACCCACAATATTCACTTACTAGCCAATAAGAGAATATTACTGTTACGAGAGGGGCCTGCACATGCAGGAAGGCCAAGTTCCTAGAGCTCACTGCTCAATGGGAAGTCTCACTGACTTACAATATGGATTATATAAATCTAGTGTCTTGTATTGCTTCATAATAGCATCTATAATGCCAGATCTAGTACCAGTTTCTTCTATGCTTCTTACATAAACCCTTAACCTATAATTCGCATAATAGGTCTACCTTATTTCGCCTAATTACATTCTACCATCTCTCTTACAAATGTCCTACAATGATCTCTTATATATATGAGTCATTTTACAATGTTGCCAAGTCAGATTCTAAAGATTTTACAATAATAAACAAAATATATCATAATAAAAATCCTGTCGGCCTCTGTGCCGGTATGCTTCCTTTCACTGCCAATGCCAGTGGTCTAAGTGCCAGTGTAAAGTCTGAACTTGCTAGTGTTGGTGTAATAGGCTTGTAAGGTTCCCATCAATGACAAAACCTTCAATCACCTACAATGTCTCATTGGAGTGTGCATATGCCAATAATCTCCCCCTTTGACATTGATGGCAACACTCATGAGAAAATTTCAAAAGTGTATCCAAAACTTGTAATCCAAAAATGTTTCCAGAAATATGTTACCAAAAATATAAGAGCTCCCCCTGAGTAGATAAGTCTTCTGCTGGTTATTTTCTCATACTACTACTCCCCCTTTGGCATCAATCACAAAGGTTGTCAAGGTGTGAATAGAGTTGTAGTTTTATGTCTCAACCTTGTAACTAGGTGGTTACAATTTGAAAAATATCCACCAAAACCAAGTTTATACTTTCCATAAACTTCTTACTGTCTTTTATTGCTCCCTCTATTCTTTGAACTGTATTGGTGAGGTGTTGCATATGCTCTGCCGATGTTCTTTGTTCTTGTACTAGTGCCTCAGATATTTCTTTCCGTAAAGATGCTAGATAGTCCAGTCTTAGACTCGGTCTTAGTCTCAGATTCTTGGTCTTATTTACTATTCTCTCCTTTTCTCTTCCTAACTTAAGTAACTCTTCCTCAAAACTTGTTATCTTTTATTCAAAAACTGATAATGTATCAAGTGAGTTAACAAAATTGTTACCAAGCTTATTAATTTCATCTTGTACCTTGCTCATTTTCTTATCTATGTCAACTATTAGAAAGTTTGTCTTGCAGATGTCTCTATACACATTTTTGTATTCCTTCAATGAGTTGCATAGTTCTAGTAGAAGTGTGTCAAATTCCTTAGTAACTTCTTTATTTGATCCTCAAAGAATTTTTGCTTTTCAATTTCCAACTTATACCTGAATGCCTTTTCCTTGATTTTCTCAACTGTCACTGTGTTCTCGGTGATGTATTTAGCCAAAGTGTCAAGTTGGCTTAAAGAATCCTTATTGTCTATGTTGTAGTTAGGAGCTATCATCTTCAAAATTGGGATTTTGTCATCTATAGCTTTATAAGCCTGTGAACTACAATCTATTATCCTTTTAATGGAGTCCAAAAGAACTTTAGTTACATTTGTAGATTTGTAACCTGCTAAGGAGGAACCAATATTCTGAATTCCGCCAGTGGAAGAAGTAACCAATCTTGTAGTGACCTCTAGTAGGTCTTTCTGTGTTTCCATTTCTTTAAGCAAAGTTTTTTGTTCTTCTCCTGTTGCCGGTGGCACTATTTCCATATGAACCTGTTCCTGTTCTGGAGCCTGTTGCTCTTCTTGTCTCTCTGTCTGTTGCTCAGTTTCAGTAACTATCTGAGTCTCTTCCTTTTGCCTTTTTCTATCATCTTCCACTTTTCTTTCAGTGTTATGAATGTTATCAGTTTTCCGTGGCTCATTAGCCATGTCTGTCTTACTGGTTGTATCCTTGTCTATCATAATGTTGACCTTTTGTATATCAACATCAACTATGTATAAAACTTCAGGATTAGGATTTGTATCCTCTATATCCATACTCTCATTTGCCGGTTGATCTTCAGTTGTTGTTACCAGTGGAGTAATTGGAGGCAGTAGGAGTAAGTTATCTTTTACTTTGATGCTCAGAGGTCCACCAACCTTTCCTTTTCTGTTGTCCTTGTCCTTCTGATATACTTTTATTGGTTTGGGGTTTTTGTACTCTTCCTATTTTTCCTTTTCAACAAGGAATATATCCCATGCATTTTTTGTTTCCTCTATTATCTCATTTACTCTTCCAACCATTAATCCAATATGCCGGTGTGCAGTAGAGAATACTAACTGGTTGGCTTCTACAATTAAGTCATCTATCTGCTTTGGTGAGTTTACTGGGTAAACAACAAGTAGTTTTTCAACTTTAATTTTCTTATCAAGCTCTACAACAACTTGTCTTCTTTCTTCCAAGCTCTTGAACAATTCATCTAGTAGTTCATTTACCACTTCCATTAAGAACTTTTTATAGACATCCAGGTATAAAATGACACTATTTTCAACTTGCTCTTTCTCATCTGCTGACAGTGTATCATATACCTTTTCTATGTTCTTGAGTTTTCCTTCTTCTGTGATTTCATTTAGTAATTTGTCAAGAGGGGCAATGTTTTGTTTAGTCCTCTTCTTCATTGGTGTTATCATTTTCTTTGGTGTTGTCTTCTTGACCGGAGACCTTACTGACTGTTTTTTTTGTCTAGTTCTTCTAGGTGAGGTTGTGGATGCCGGTGAAGGATCCCTTTTCCTTACAACTCTTTTGAATGTTGCAGGCATGTCATTCTTTGAAGAAGTAGCTATCGGTGATAGGTGAGTTTCAGGTTGTAATGTTACTAACTCATCCTCAGTGATGCCAGTTTGTTTTAGTACATCTTCTTTGATAGCCTTAGCCTGCCTAGAACCTCTTCTCACAGTTGCTTCAACCTTTTTCACTCTCTTCTTAGATTGAATTTGGCTTTCTATGGTCTCAGCACTACCAAATAATTCTTCCTTTGGTTCCCTGGGTGCTTCAAGAAGGGCTTTTGCATATGTCTCAATGATATGATCATCGGTCTCATAACCTATCTCCGTAACCTAAATTATTCTTGGGATGATTGCTTCCATCTAGATCTCATCCTTTTTTATCACAAAACATATATCATCCTTGTATTTGTTTACAATTTTCTGTGACAGTCTAATTCTTTTGTTCATCCTAGCCTTTAGTGATTGAAAATACTTAGTGATGTTCTTTTCCTTATTTTCACCCATGTTGTTGAATATGTCTGTTAACTATTTCCCTACCGGTATATCAAATCCAAGGTTCTTTTTGCCTATATCGGGAACCTATTTAGTTATGTGTAGCATCAAGCATACAAGTAGATTACCAAATCTAAAAGTCCCTTTCTTATCCTTTTTTATTTTTCTTAAATTATCAATCAACTCATCTTTTAACCATTCACATACATCAATTTTCACATTGTCCTTAACCATGTCATAGGCACTCTTTATGCATAAACAGGAAACTGAGTTAAGTCTGTTTGCATGAGTTGCTTTGTAACCTAGAATCATGCTAATGAATCTCACATTTGTGTCGGTTACATCATTAACCCTCAAGGACCTTTTGTCAGATGTTGCTCCTATTAGGTTTATTACTAGGTCAGTTGAGACCTTCTTTGTCTTGTCAAGTCTTTTACCGGTGGAAGGTAACCCTATTACAACTTTCACAACTTCCTTGGTAATTTTGTGAATTGAATCAAGCCAAAAGAATGAACCATGTACCCTACTCAAAACTATCCTAATTACTTCCTTAGGGAAGTCTGGAATGCTAAGGATCTCAGTGAATCATAGGGTTTCAACAATTTTATGTTCAGGTTTTACATTTCCGAAATCGTCACATATAACAGTTTTGTACATGCTTTTGATTTCTTCATCTCCTAATTTTTGTATGTTGCAATGGATGTATATTCTGGGATCTTCTACAAAAACAACTCCTTTTGGAATTTGGGAAAATACACCTGCATTGTCATCCTTCTTAGCTATCTCAGGAACTAGCTGAAATACGGGCCTAGGGCATTTTATAACCTCGACTACAGTAGGGTTTGCTATGAATTCAGGTGCAGAGGAGGATGCCATGATGATAAATACCTTTTTCTGCCTTTGGATGGATTGATTGCTGAAGTGCTTTGCCTCTTTGCTCAAAATACCTTAGCTCTAGAAATTTCGCACTCTTCGAATGTTTGAAATCTCGGTGAAGTGAAATGGAGCCAAAATCACAAATTTATAATGTTTATTTGCCATCTACCACATTTAATGCATGTCGGTTAAGTAGTCACTTAACATTGTCTGTTAGTATAGAAGTAATTTTTCAACTTCTCACCATTAATCGAGGGAATAATAGCATATGTCTCATTTGATTGCCAAACCCTCAAGAAAATTTTCTTCAATTTGATGAAGAGCTACCTGTCGGTGGAGTACTACTTTGTCCTACCGATGGAGCACTACTTTGTCCTGCTAGTGGAGTGTTGATTGGTTCTACCGGTGGAGGAGTATTCCCAACATTATTTAGGTCTGACTTTCTAATCCATTGTTTTGAAAATTCTTGCTTAGCCTCTTCAACTTTTTCTTTTCCTTTCAAACTAGAACTCTTGTTGTCTGCCGGTGATCCTTTACTTCTGTAGAATTTTGCAATATGTCCAATCTTGTTACATGCATAGCAAGTCACATTATTTTTCTAAATAGCTTTATCATAACCTATGCCAGTATGTGTTCTACATTGATTAGACAGGTGTCCAAATCTTCCACAAACATAACATCTCATGTTCATTCTGCAATTTTTCAGAGTTATGACCAACTTTGTTGCATTTTGAACATTGACTAGTGAGTGTGTTGATGTTCTGATAATTTATAGATCTACATTGATTCTCTCTATGACCATACTTATTATAGTTAAAGCCTTTTCCATTGAATTTATAAGAACTAGGTTGCCTTACTGGTTTGCTATGATCCTATGTGTTTGCAGTACCGGAGCTTTCTCCTACCTCAAAGCCAATTCCACAAGTGTCACCATTAGGTTTCTAAATCTTCAACAAGTCACCAAGTTCTTCTAAGCTTTTCTTGAATTTTTCTTTGTGTTGATTTGCAATATCCAGTTCTCTTTCTAAGATCTATTTCTACATCATCATTTCATTTGAGTCATTCTGTGTATGCATCTGATCTATCTTTAATAAGTCATTTTCATAGCTAAGTCTTGTGTTCTCATTTGCTGCATCACTTAGTCTTCTATTCAATTCATCTTCATTCTTTTTTCTATCTTCATTTTCTTTACAGAATCTCATGGTCATGTCTTGCATCTCATTCTTCATTATCATGTTCTCTTGTTTCAGCTTGCTTATTTGATCATTAAGTGATTCCTTTTCATCATTCTCATTTTGCATCTTTTCACATAGTTCTCTTCTCTTGTTTCTTGCAATGGTAAAATTTTCTTGAAGTGCCTAAATAATATCCTGAGCTACTTTTAGATCATCTTCAAGTTTGATGTTTTTCAATTTTTCTGTATCATAGTCTGAGATAGCTTCTTCTAGTTGTGTCATCAGATTTTCCATCTATACCGGTGTAAAGATCTTCCTCAAGCTATTAGGCTTCTGAAAATAGAGGACTAGGCTCTGATACGAATTGTTAGGATTCCCATAGATACTGAGAGGGGGGGGTGAATCAGTATCTGACCGGTGAGTTGAATTTCTTAACTTACAACATGTAGAGCATATTAAAATAGTGTACCGGTAAGCAAGAAATAATGCAATAAATAGAGATAAAAGTAACCACATGAAAAACACACCATAACACAATATTTTAATGAGGAA
Organism: Cryptomeria japonica; assembly: GCF_030272615.1. Lineage (NCBI taxonomy): Eukaryota > Viridiplantae > Streptophyta > Pinopsida > Cupressales > Cupressaceae > Cryptomeria > Cryptomeria japonica. The sequence continues at coordinate 794,627,971 of NC_081409.1, read as the reverse complement.
ACCAAGTGTGGGAAAAACCTCGGTGGGATTTGTGACCCACAATATTCACTTACTGGCCAATAAGAGAATATTACTGTTACAAGAGGGGCCTGCACATGCAGGAAGGCCAAGTGCCTAGAGCTCACTGCTCAATGGGAAGTCTCGCTGACTTACAATATAGATTATATAAATTTAGTGTCTTGTACTACTTTAGAATAGCATCTCTAATGCCAGATCCAGTACCAGTTTCTACTCTGCTTCTTACATAAACCCTTAACCTATAATTCACATAATAGGTCTGCCTTATTTCACCTAATTACATTCTACCATCTCTCTTACAAATGTCCTACAATGATCTCTTATATATGTGAGTCATTTTACAATGTTGCCAAGTCGGCTTCTAAAGATTTTACAATAATAAACAAAATATATCATAACAAAAATCCTATCAGCTTCTGTGCCGGTATGCTTCCTTTCACTGTCGATGCCGGTGGTCTGAGCACCAGTGTAGAGTCTGATCTTGCTAGTGTCAGTGTAATGCCTTGCCAGTGTAATAGGATTGTATGGTTGCCATCAATGACAAAACCTACAATCACCTACAATGTCTCATTGGAGTGTGCATATGCCAACACTATTTTGTATCTGATCATTGGTTATATCATTGTAATTATGTGTGTTGAGCCGACCTTGAAAGATAGGTTGATGACATGTATAAATAAATATAATAATCTTGTATGAGGTGTGGATGAGTGGATAAGTGTGTGAATAATGTATTTATCTTTCGAAGGCAAAGAAGAAGCGTGAAGAAGATTAAAGTTGTTATTTGCTTAACCAGAACTATAACCAAGCATTTAGGATGCTATTTCTCAGTTCATGGTTTTTGAATGTGATCTGAATTCACTTGTAAGATAGTGAGCATTCACAGGTTGTATCCCTTATTTTTTTAGCAATGATCTCTAGGCAGTGTTCCTAAATGCATGTGCATTACCTATTGTAATACTTCTAACAAATTATACTTATTTGTGGGTTCAACCCCCATCATGATTTATCTCCTAACATTGTTTCTACATAAAAATTTGTTGTGTAAATAATTATTCATCTTGGATATTATTTCACTATACTTAAGTTTACTTAGGAAATACATTTTACAGTAGTTTGGGTATGAGACACTTGGGTGTTTGTGCCACATTGGGATAGTGTATGTAGGAGAATTTCCACCTTTTATGGTGTTGATCTTGTTACTACTTTATCATATCCACTTATTATGGAGTGATAATTCCACCTTCGGTGGGTGATCCACCTCATGTAGAATATTATATTGTTTTTCCTACCTACTACTCCTATTTCCTACCTACCCTTATTTCTTATTGAGCCACATGTCATGATTGTGTGCTCACATATCCATATAGCCTTTTCTATATAAGTAGGCTCATCTACATTGTATGGAACAACAACTTTTGATGATCCAGTTGATCAATATTTTCATCTTGATAGAATACAATTTATTCCTATCATATATTTTGTTCTCTCTTATTTGTGCTTTCCATTGCCTCTACATCTTGGAAAATCCTCACATGGTATCAGAGCCATTAGAGTGTCATTGGTTTGTCAATTGAGAGAAATTTGATGCTATTTGAGGTTGTGTATTTTGGAGCTTTCTATTTTAGGTTATTATTGAAGCTTGATGGGTCAAATCTGAGGTTACCATTAGATTGAGGAAGTCCAAGGAAGTCAATTTTGCCTTTTTTTCATCCAAATTAGATTTCAGAGGCCAGATCTAGAGGCATTTGAAGTTTGAAGCTGTGACCAAAATTTTCCAGATTTTATAATTTTGCAGGCAATTTTCAAATAGTGATATCTCACTCATCAGGACTCATTTTTTCGAGCAATTTTTTTGCTTAATGGTAGAATTTTTTTATCTGTATAGTGGTGTAGGATTTTGCTTTTTTTCAGATACGGGTTTTTCTGAAATCCTAAAATACTGATTTTTACAACTTTGGAGGCTTGGTTTGGGCTCATATGGACTCCTTTTCAGGTGCCATTTTTTTTAAAGTGCATAATTTTTTGTCTACTTTCTTAATATGCCATTAGTTTGCAGTGATTTTGAGTTTCAATTTCACTTTCAATATTTGGTCATTTTTTGGCCTATTTGGTACTTGCATTTTGCTAGGATCTTAGTTTCGATCACTAGCAGTATTTGTTGAAGTCTCTTATATCTCATTTTCAGAATTTGTAAATTTGACATCATAAGTCCACCTTTCTTTGTTTTACAAGTGGCTCATTATACACGCACTACATATAAAGTGCCAAAATCATCATTTTTTTATTTTTTTTATTTTGGGGAGGGGGTACTTTGATTGATTGAATTTGCGGGGGCTGTCTCTTGTGCTTTTGTGATCTTGTGTTCCTTCCTTTTTTATGCTATGGGTTCTCCTAAGTTTTCTCTCTTAACTCCTCATAATTATGCTACTTGGAAAATTGATGCATGGAGTAAACTTATAGAAAAAGGACTAACTCATTATATTGATGGAACTATTGTTGCTCTCGGTGACCCTAAGGCTGATCCTGTTGCTCACTTGGATTGGCTCACTAAAAATATCATGTCAATTGGTACCTTAAGAAAGTATGTATCGAAGGATCTCATTTTTCATATTGAGAAATATGCTCTAATCAAGGATGCTTGGCAAAAGTTTCAAGACTTGTATGGTCAAGTTGATGAGATTAGGGGATATCAGATTGATAGTGATCTTACCATGTTAGATCCCAAAAACTTTGATACTATACAAGATTATGTCACTAAGGAAAAAGAGTTGAGGGCACAACTCAAGGATTGTGGCACTGATAAGAAAGATACTCTATTGATCTTCAATTTGATGGGCAAGCTTCCACAAGAATATGCAGCATTTGTTTCTAGTTTCCAAACCCATAGGATGACAATGGGTTCAAGCTACACAATGCCTACATTTGATGCTTTCATTGAAATGTTAATGATGGAACAAACTAAGTTGATAAACATGGGCATTCTTAAGGCTTCTAAGTGTCAGGCATTAGTGGCAAATCAAGGGAACAAAGGAAATCAAGGAAAGGACAACTCAAACAAGAAGAAATGGAAATCAAAGCCTAAGGACAAAGCACCATCTTCTCCACAACAAGGAGATTCATCCTCTTCCAAGAGGAACAATTTTCCTAAGAGGGAGAGATCTACTTGTGCCTATTGCAAAAATATTGGTCATGAGGAGCATCATTGCCATTCTAAGAAGATTGATGAGCTCACACATATCCTCAAAAAACATAACATTGATTTGCCTAATGTCTACAAGAAGGATGATTCATCAACTTCTACTTCCACACATTCAAAAGGAAAAGGGAAAGCATTCATGGATTCTAAAAGTGGGAAGACTCGCTCTTTTGGGACAAGAAAAGGAAAATCTCTTTGTACTACTACAAGTTATGATTCAGGGAGATGGTTTCTAGATTTAGGGGCTTCTCATCATATGGAATCTTTACAGACTATGATCTCTTCATTTGAGCCTTGTACCATGCCATGGATTTTGATGGGAAATCATACATACATGGATGTAATTGGGAAAGGATCTATTGCCATTGGGGATAACTCCTTCGATGATGTGTTGTGTGTACCCCATTTGAAAAACAATCTCCCTTCCATCTATCAAATTCGTTGGCATTACACACTCACATGAGAATAGTTGATGTTTTCATTGATGGCAATCAACTGGTAACAGGGTTCTATAGGATTTTGTTGATTATACCGGCAACAGGCTTCATATACCGACATCGGCAGCTACACAAAGTTCATTCACACCGGCATCCAGTTTACACCGACAATGAATCATATCGACACTCAGGCCGACATAAGATAAAGTTTTGATTATGCTAATTATATTGTAATGTAATTAATTATCTATAGCCAACATGATGTATTGTAAAGACTCATTTATGTATGAGATCTTATAGGTCATTTGTAAGTATCTAGAGGGTATAGGTAATGAATAGGAGAGTGAATATCTATATATGCATTTTGATGTAATGATTTCATGGGCGACTAAGAGAAGAGCAGAGCAAAGAAAGGTTTATGGTAGAGGTATCCAACATAGCTTAAAATGGTACTGAATCAAACATTGCAGATGCTATTTTGAGCAGTACATTGTCATTTGATTTAATCATCTAATTTTTTAGTCAATGTGACTGCTTTTTGTGATTGAGTAGTGAGCTCTAGGCTGTTGGCCTTCATATTGGCCTGTGAGTAAATATTGTGGGTCACAAATCCCGCCAAGGTTTTTCCCCTACCGGGTTTCCTCACCAAAATATCTTGTGTTATGGTGTGCATTGATGTTGTCTCTCTTATTTCTCTTTATTACATTATTGTTTGTTTACCGGTACATTAATTTGGGTTGTAGAGTTGCAAAGAAGTTTAAATGTTTCATATACCGGTTAGAAACTCATTCACCCCCCCTCTCAGTGTCTTTGGGATTGATCAAGTATCTAACAATTGGTATCAGAGCCTATTCCTCTATTTACAAAAGCCTAACAACTTAAGGAAGATTCTGAAACTGGTATCAATGGAAAGTTTGAGACAATAGTTGGAAGGAGCTCTTGAAGATTTTGATGCACAAAAACTGAAGAATATCAAAATGGAAGATGAACTCAGAACTGCTCGGGAATTTACCAAAGCACTTCAAGATAACCTAGTTATAGGAAAGAATAAGAGAAAATAATTACATGTGCAATTGCAAAATCAAGATGATGAAGAAAAAGAAAATCTTAGAGATATTGCAGACAAATTAAGACAAGAGAATGGTAACATGAAGAATGAGATGCAAGATTTAACCATGAGACTATGAAAATATATTTAAGATAGGAAGAGGAATGAAGAAGATTTGGCCAGAAGACTTAATGAAAGATCAGATGAATCTCAAAGGCTTAGTTATGAAAATGATATGCTTAAAACCGATTTGATCCACATGCAACATGACAAAGATGAACTTTTGAGACAGGTTAGCACTTTGGAAAGTGAGTTGGTCATTGAAAATGAATACAAAGATAAATTCAAGAAAAGTTCAGATAATCTTGATGGATAAATAGTTGGACTTGGATTTTAACATGGAGAAAGATTCGGGACTGCAAACAATCATGATCACAACAAACCAGTAAGGTAACCTAATGCTTATAAATTTAATGAGAAATGTTTCAATTGCAACAAATTTGGTCATAGAGCAAATCAGCATGGATTTAGAGATAATCAGAATACAAACTTACCCACTGGTCAATATTCCAAATGCAATAAAAATGGTCATAAATCAGACAATTGCAGAATGATTGTGAAATGCTATGTTTGTGGTAGATTTGGAAATTTATCAAATCAATTCAGAACTCAAACCGGTCAAGGTTATGGAAAGGCAATTCAGAGAAATAATGTAACTTGTTATGCAAGCAACAAGATTAGGAATATTGCAAAATTTTATAGAAGCAAGAATTCACCGGCGAACAATAAAGGATCTAATAATGAAAGCAAAGAGAAGGTGATTGAAATCAAGCAAGAATATTCAAAACAATGGATTAGGAAGAGAGATCAAAGTAGTGGTGAGTCTGTCACTGCATCGACAAAATAGGGTAGTCCTGAACCAGTAGGAGGTACTTCATCTAATTAAGGAATAATTCTTAGGGGTAAGGCAAAAAATTGAAAATCATGCATTTTACTCTCAATTGATGGTAAGAAGTTATATTTCTTCTCTACCGACAAACATGTTAAGTTTTCACTTAACCGAAAGCATTTAATGTGATTGTTGGCAAACTTTTTGGTTATAAAGGTATTGTAACCTCTCATTTAAAATAAAAAAGAATTCAAATTTAGGAAGAGCACGAAGAGAGCGAAGGCATTTAGGAGGCGAAGCAACTAAGACATTTCCAGGGCATTTCAGAGGATTTCATTTGTGGAAAAGGTATTTATTTCAGTATCATGGCTACTTCATCTTCTATTCCCAAATTCATTGCAAACCCTACCATGATAGAGAATTTTAAGCATCCTAGACCCATTTTTAAGATCATTCCTGAGATTGCTAAGCAAGATGATTCTATTGGTGCATTTTCTAAAATTCTGAAGGGAGTTGTTTTTTCTAAAGATTCAAGAATATATATTCATTGCAACATAGAGAATTTAGGGTCTGATAATTTGAAAAATAGATACCAAAATGTTATAGCTGACAAATAAGGTTTAATCAAGCCAGAGCATAAGATTGTTGAGGATTTAGGATTTGTTGATACCTTGAACATTCTTGAATTTCTGGATGAGATAGTTCGTATTATACTTAGCAGGGTTCATGGAAAATTTATGTGGTTAGATTCTATTTTCAAAATTACTAAGGAGGAAATCAAGGTGGTTACTGGTTTACCCTCTACTGGTATTAGGCCTAACAAGAAGACGAAGATCCAAAACAAGGTGGTTATGAACCTAACCGGCGGCACATCTGATAGCAGATCTCTTAGGGTTAGTGATATCACTAATGAGAATGTGAAATATGAGAGTATGGTGATTGGTTACAAATTTTCTCATACAAATAGGTTAAATTCTATTTCTAGTCTGTGTATACATAGTGTATATGAAATGGTGAAGAACAGTGCAAAGATTGACATTTGTGAATGGCTAAAGGATGAACTGATAGAAAATTTGAAGAATATCATGGGTGATAAGAAAGGAACCTTTAGATTTGGTAACTTACTTGTATGCTTAATGCTTTATTTCACAAAGGAGATCCCCAACATTGGTCACAAGGACTTTGCTTATGAAATCCTTGTTGGAAGACAAATTATGGAAGCAATTACCAGAATACGTGTTGATGGTGAAAAACTAATAAAAGATTATTTCAAGAACTTTCAACTAAAGATGAAGGCAAGGGAAAGGATTCCTCATAGTATTCTGGAAAAATATGACAAATAGATATGTTTTGTAATAAGGAGATATGAGACATGGATGGAGGTTGTTACTCCTTCAACCATTTAGATAATAGAGATGGGCTATGAAGTAGATTTGAACATTCTTGAGTCTTATGCAAAGATACTTCTTGATGCACCAAGGGAACTGACTAAGAAGATATTTGGCATAGCTGAAACAATTGAGAGTGGTGTATCTATGATGAAGGAGAGGAATAAAAGAGACAAATTCATGAGAGATGCTTCTAAAGTAGTTAAAGAGGTAACAAAAGGTCTAATGAATATAAGTGGTATTGCAGTTGAAGTAAAAAGACAATCAGAACAACAACCAGTAGCTCATGTTTCCCTGGTTGTTACTTCTTCTGAGACATAAAGTGATAAAGTCGCTGGATTTAAAAGAGTTGAAAGGAAGAAAAGGAAACCTCATCAACACCTACTCCATCTCCAAAGAATTCAATAACACTAAGGAAGAAACAACAAGCTAGGAGAGAGCCAGCATTCAGAAAAAAAACTTACACCAAATAATCCGACACCTAAGGTATCAGATATTCTATCCCTGTAAGAACTTATAAATGAAATTACTCGGGATGGAAATCTTAGCAATGTCAACAAAAGTTATCACACTTTCAAGGATTCTGATAAGGAAACAATTGGGGAATGTATCATTCCACATCTTGATATTTACAAGAAAGTTTTAATTGAGGTTGCTGATGATTTTTCTAATGATCTTTATCTAAGACTTGGGGCAAAAGGAATGTCTATACTAGAATTAGATAAGAAATTAAAGGTTGAAGCATTGTTGGTGGTTCATCCTGTCAATTCCTAACAAGAGATTGATGAATTGATTATAGAAGCCAACTGGTCAATTTTTTCTAGTGGTCATCGACAGGTTAGCTTAATGGTTGGTAGAGTCAAAGAAATTGTTCATGAAATTGATAGTTCTGATACTTAATATAAGTACAGATCTGATAGCCAACAAGATGAGGGGTGGGGTGAATCATACAAACTTAATCATCCATAAAAACATCAGATTCAACCTCGGTAACATATATATCAGTCATATATCCAAAACTGTCAAACATGCAAACTCAAAAGCATATGAACAATATAAACCTCATAACACCAGATTTAACATGGAAACCCAAATAGGGAAAAACCATTGTGGGATTTCAGACCCACTAGAAATATACTCTTCTAGAGTATGCTCGGTTAAAAGAAAATCCTATTAAAGATTACAAACATATTGCTAGATGTGACCTGGTTAAGGGATTTCCCTCAAATCTGTTAGGATCTTCACGTTGTTAGAAGTGACCTTGTCAAAGGATTTCAAACACTCAATCAGAATGTCACCTTGCTAGAGGATTTACATATAAGACTGTTAAGTTCACTAGGTTAAAAGAGTTTCTGTCACTTTAACAAAATAACAGTAATAAATCTATCTGAAACTTCACATCTAAAATGCTAAAGAAGATTCTTATTTGTTCAATACAATCTAGACATAGAACTAATCTTGTCTATCTGCTGGGCTTCTATACTCTGTTATTCTAACAAGTCTTCAAGCTTCTGTGCTCGGTAATCACTATGTAGCATCCCTGTTCATACACTTTCCCACATACATTGTTTATCAACAGTTTCCTATTTATAAACAATTAGGTAACCGTTTAATCTCCTTGATCACATTTCCCATGATCAATCATAGCCATTAGATCTTCAATCTTGTCCAGGTTCAATGCATCTTTCAATCTGAAAACATTTTACCCCGCCTTGGAACTTTCATAATAGTCTTGGAACTTATGCCAGGGTATTGCGGTTCAATCTGAGCTATAGATCTTCATGCCGAATTTCCATTGCCTTAGATTTGTTAACAAACTTCTTCCACGGCTTACCAATCATTGATCCACTCCAGCTCATCAGCTTCTTTCATTAAATACCACATGTAAACATTTAATGCATTCTGTTATAGCTCGGTTACAACTTTGTAAGAACTCGGTGAATACTAAACTTCACTCGATAGACATTCCACCTTCATTAACCGATAGCGATAACCTTAGGGTTTACCAACTAGGTTCCTTAGGGTTTACCGACTAGGTTCCTTGCTTGATAACATAGTATAGTATTAACCTTTACATTTTACAACATATGTATGATGTTAAAACAATCTAAAACATCATGATCTCATCATTGTCTGACTCGGTAGTAGTTGCCCATTGAATACCTTATTCATCCCTTTATTCATCATATTCTTTCTTGTGTCTTTTACCGACTTCTTTACAATCTTCATATCATACTTCTCAAGATATGGCAACATCATACTAAATTAGAAAATCAATTTCTTGACATCAATGACAAAATAATAATATCAAGATAGTAAAACATCTTTAATCAGTTATGTCCATAATCATCAACAACCTTCTCAATATCCTTATTGAAATGCCAACAATCTTTCATTGTCTATTATAATGCAATATTGCCAACAATCTCCCCCTTTGGCATTGATGGAAAAACCAATTGATTTGATCTTGATAGATTCGGATTGCTGTGATTCTGAAATGCTGAAATGCTCTCCCCCATACATTAGACTTCTCCCATTTTCTCAGTCTTCTTTCCAATCTGTAGTCTACTCAGTTTTCTCTTAGTCTTCTCCTAATAGGTCTTCTCCCCCTTCATAGGTATTATCCCCCTTTGAGAACAATGCCAAAAAGAAAAGAACTAAAGCATAATTTGTTTCTATAAGAAGTTATTTCCTACTGTTGTGTATCAACTAAGTCTCGGTCAGAGCATTTGTCTTCAATTCTTGTTCCTTGTAATATTCTCTGTATTATTTCCAGTATTAATTCTAGTACACTTTTAGAAAACATTCTAAAGTGTATAACTCCAACATCAATTCCCAAAATGATATTCAATAGAGTCATCGGATTGATGCTTTCAGTGAACTTGGTCAGTGAGTAGAAGATAGGGGTAGGACCCCTAACTTACTTCTAAGATATTCAAAAAGTGTCCTTCGGTAGTGGCTTGGTGAAGATATCTGCTATTTGCTCCTTTGTGCTAACATATTCCAACACCAATTTCTTCTCTTGAGCTTCTTCTCTAAGATAATGATATTTGATAGATATGTGCTTTGTCTTAGAGTGCATAACAAGAGTTTTTGAAATATTAATGGCACTAGTATTGTCACAGAATATAGTTACTGGCTCGGTAACTTTCTCATTTATACCTTCCAATAGTTGTTTGATCCATGCAATGTTGGTACAATTCAATGCTGTAGCAACGTATTCAGCTTCTGTTGTTGACTATGAAACACATCCTTGTTTCTTGCTAAGCCAACTCACTAGTCTTTCTCCAAAAAAGAAAGCTCCACCACTTGTCCTTTTTCTGTCATCAATGTTGCATGCCCAATCAGCATCAGTATAAACTTTTAAATCAAAATAATTTGCTTTCTGATATACTAAGCCATAATCCTTTGTGCCTTTCAAGTATCTAAAAATTCTTTTGATTTCTGTCATGTGTGTTTCCTTAGGATCTGCAGAGAATCTTGCAACTATACCTACTGCATGTGCTATGTCTGGTCTGTTGTGAACAACATAGTGTAGTTTTCCAATCATGGATTGGTAGAGTGTCTCATCAATAGATGCAGATTCATCATTCTTTGATAATTTACAGTTGGTAGTCATAGGAGTACTTACTAGTTTTGAATCATCCATTCCAAATTTCTTCAAGATTTTCTTTATGTACTTGGATTGAGTAATGAAAATCTCATTTTTCATTTGCAGTATCTATAAACCTATAAAATACTTTATCTCACCGATTAATGACATCTCAAATTCTTTTCTCATTTCATTTCCAAAGTTCTTGCATAAAGAGTCATTTCCACAAAATATAATATCATCAACAAATACGGCCGAGATCAGTATTCCATTTTCATCATTCTTCATGTACATGTTGTTGTTCTCACTTGTCCTTATAAAACCAATCTTAATCAAATAAGAGTGCAATCTTTCATACCATGCTCTTGGTGCTTGTTTCAAACCATATAAAGCTTTGTTCAACTTACATACCTGATCTTTATTATTGTCTTCAACAAATCCTTCAGGTTGTTCAATGAAAACTTCTTCTTCTAATATTCCATTCAGAAATGTAGATTTGACATCCATTTGATATACCTTGAAGTTCTTGAAAGCAGCATAGGCCAACAATGTTCTTACTCCTTCAAGTCTAGCAACAGGTGCAAAAGTGTCACCATAATCAATTCCTTCTTCTTGTGCATAACCTTTGCAAACTAATCTTTCTTTGTTTTGAATGACCTCCCCTTTTTCATTTAGCTTGTTTCTAAAAATCCACTTTGTACCGATTATATATTTGTCCTTCGGTCTTGGGATTAGTGTCCATGTGTCATTCTTCTTGATTTGATGAATCTCTTCTGTCATACATTTACCCAATCTTCACTGTTAAATGCCTCTTTTACTATTCTTGGTTCAAATTCAGATATCAAACATGTGTTCTATCTCAATTTGTTCCTTGTCATCACTTGATCATCCTTATCTCCTATAATCTGACTTGGTGCATGATGTCCTCTGACATACTTGGCTAACACAGGCTTGGTAGGCTCTGTATGATCTTCTTCATCACTCAGTAACTGGATATTTTCTTATTTTCTTCAACAGTTTTCTCTGTAGGACTTCTCGGTTGCACATAGACAAATTCATCATAGTCTTCTGGTTCTTTGGAATTAAACATTTGAAAATCTTCTAATGTTTCTTTTAAAAACATTACTGACATCATCCTTGAATAGTCATCCACAAATAATATGAAATATTTATCACCATAATAACTCTGAACTTTCATAGGACCACAAAGATCAGTGTGCACAAGATCTAAAATTCCTTTTGAAGTGTAAGACTTACTTGTAAAGCTTGATCTTGTCATCTTACCCATCTGGCATCCTCGGCACATAGCATTCTCAAGTTTTTCAAGACTCAGTAGACCTCTTACTCTATGCTTCTTACTTATCTTGATCAGGTTATCAAAATTTACATGACAAAACCTCTTATGCCATAGCCAGGTATCATCAATCTTTGCATGCAAACACTTATTCCAAGTTGAGTCAAGGTGAAATGTATTACCTTTTGTTTGTGTCCTAGTAGCAGCTAACCTTCCATTCTTGTCATGAACTTTGACAATTCCTTTCTAAAATTCTATTCAATAACCTATGTTATTTAGCTGTGCTACAATCAACAAATTGTATTTCAAACCTTCAACCCAATAAACATCATTGCATCTTGCATTATCAAGAAGTGTTATAGATCCTTTACCTCTTACCAGACATGGTGCATCATTACCAAATCTAACATAGCCTCCATCATAATCTTCTAACATAACAAACTTGTGTTTATCTCCTGTCATATGATGTGAGCATCCACGATCTATAATCAAAGAATCATTAGTGTTTATGTGAGATATTAGGGCTTTTTCTTCATACCTTTCTTCATCTGATCCGTACTTGATAGCCACATAAACAACTTCCTCTGTATCAGTCTCATCTGATTTATCATCATTAGATTCCTCATCAGCTATTAAGCATGTCTTTCTATCTCTTCTTCTAAAGTCTCGGTGTCCTCTGTAATGGTTATCTTTCTGTCTGTCATCTCGGTAATCTCTCTTTTCAGTAAAATATTTTTCAGGACAGTTAGAAGCCATATGTCCAATCTTATCACAATTGAAACATTTCAAAGGTAGTTTTCCTTTATACTTACCTTTGCCTCTCGGTAACCTTTTGGCCAATAGTGCTTAAAACTCTTCTTGCTTTCTGATTTCTTCATACAGTTTGTGTACTTCTTCCATGTTCTTCCAAAATCTTTCACTTGCTCCATTGTGATCTCCTTCAGAGTACTTATACTTTCTTTCATTGTAATCATCAAATTCATCAAGATGAAAAAAACTAAATACAGATTCAACTTTATTTACCGAAGATCCACTATTATCAAAATTACTTAACTCAAATGCATGTAGCTTACCAATAGTAGCATCCAAAGAAACTAGCATATTAGGTACAGACCTCAATTCATTGATTGCTGAGACTCGGATTGCATAAGCTGGTAGAAGGGTTCTTAACAACTTACTTGTTATATCTTTTTCTTCAATAGTTCCACCTGCTCCTTTGATTTGATTGACAATCTCCTTTAGTCTTGTACTGTACTGAGTTATGTTCTCACCTTCATTCATCCTCACAGATTCAAGTTGTCCTCTTAAACTATCTACTTTTTCTCTTTGAACATGTTCATCTCCTCCATATACTAATATGAGCTTATTCCACATTGCCTTTGCATCATTGCAGCCTTCTAGATTATTAAACTCTGAATCGGTCAATGCAGATGTTATTTCAATCATTGCTTGAATATGTTCTCGCTTTGCCTTTATCTCTTCCATAGTCAATGAATAGGTGCTTGGTGTGACAAAATCATTCTTCAGATAGTATACAACATATTCTCCAACTCCTGATAGATGTAGCTTCATCCTTTTCTGCCATCTAGAGAAACTTGACTTGTTCAGCTTCGGTGCAACCCTCTTATACATCTTTGGATCTTTAACTCAAGTGCCTTTAAACGTTCCTTTCAGAGTCCAAAGCTTTGATACCAATTGATAGTTCAGATACTTAATATAAGTACAGATCTGATAGCCAACAAGATGAGGGGGGGGGTGAATCATATAAACTTAATCATCCATAAAAACATCAGATTCAACCTCGGTAACATATATATCAATCATATATCCAAAACTATCAAACATGCAAACTCAAAAGCATATGAACAATATAAACCTCATAACACCAGATTTAACGTGGAAACCCAAATGGGGAAAAACCATTGTGGGATTTTGAACCCACTAGAAATATACTCTTCTAGAGTATGCTCGGTTAAAAGCAAATCCTGTTAAAGATTACAAACACATTGCTAGATGTGACCCAGTTAAGGGATTTCCCTCAGATTTGTTAGGATCTTCACTTTGTTAGAAGTGACCTTGTCAAAGGATTTCAAACACTCAATTAGAATGTCACCTTGCTAGAGGATTTACATATAAGACTGTTAAGTCCGCTTGGTTAAGAGATTTTCTGTCACTTTCACAGAATAATAGTAATAAATCTATCTACAACTTCACATCTAAAATGCTAAAGTAGATTCTTATTTGTTCAATACAATCTAGACATAGAACTAATCTTGTCTATCTACTGGGCTTCTATACTCTGTTATTCTAACAGGTCTTCAAGCTTCTGTGCTCGGTAACCACTATATAGCATCCCTGTGCATACACTTGCCCGCATACATTGTTTATCAACAATTTCCTATTTATAAGCAATTAGGTAACCACTTAATCTCCTTGATCACATTTCCCATGATCAATCATAGCCATCAGATCTTCAATCTTGTCCAGGTTCAATGCATCTTTCGATCTGAAAACATTTTACCCTGCCTTGGAACTTGCATAATAGTCTTGGAACTTGTGCCAAGGTATTGTGGTTCAATCTGAGCTGTAGATCTTCATGTCGACTTTCTATTGCCTTAGATTTCGTTAACAAACTTCTTCCACGACTTACCAATCATTGATCCACTCTATCTCATTAGCTTCTTTCATTAAATACCGCATGTAAACATTTAATGCATTCTTTTATAGCTCGGTTACAACTCGGTAACAACTTGGTGAATACTAAACTTCCATCGGTAGACATTCTGCCTTCATTAACCGATAGCAATAACCTTAGGGTTTACCGACTAGGTTCCTTAGGGTTTACCAACTAGGTTCCTTGCTTGATAACATAGTATAGTATTAACCTTTACATTTTACAACATATGTATGATGTTAAAACAATCTAAAACATCATGATCTCATCATTGTCTAACTCGGTAGTAGTTGCCCATTGAATACCTTATTCATCCCTTTATTCATCATATTCTTTCTTGTGTCTTTTACCGACTTCTTTATAATTTTCATATCATACTTCTCAATATATGGCAACATCATACTGAATTAGAAAATCAATTTCTTGACATCAATGACAAAATAATAATATCAAGATAGTAAAACATCTTTAATCAGTTATGTCCATGATCATCAACAACCTTCTCAATATCCTTATTGAAATGCCAACAATCTTTCATTGTCTATTATAATGCAATATTACCAACAGAAATGGCTAACAAATGGGATATATTATTTGTATAAAAAGAGAAGAAGGAAGAGAAGGATAGACAGATTATAGACAAATCTTTCACTAAAGTATATCAGAAAAGTGATAAGAGTAAGAACAAAGTTGGTGGTATTCCTAACTTGACCATCAAGGATAACCTACCCCCACCGGCTGATAACACTCCACCGGTAGTGACAGAGAAACAAGATGAGAAACAAACTGAGAAACAAGTTGAGGAACAAGAAAAGGAACAGGTTAAAGAGAAAGTTGAGGCATAGGTTGAACATGAGGAAGTGAAAAGAGAGGAAGTGAACACTGAGAATATTGATCTGGAGTCAAACATTTTGTTTAGCATGAATGTAGACACTTGGGATATCAATGTAATTATAGATAAATCCTTTGAGAATGTTTAAGAAAAACAAATTGAAGCCTCTGAGCCATTGGTCAACACAGTTGACTCTCAGAATATTGAGGAAACAACTAAAGTAAAGATAATGGATACCATCCTTTATGCTACTCCGCCTAACATTGAGAAACTGATAGAAGCACAAGCATAAGTAGAGGTAAAAGCACAAACTGAACATATAAATGTTGACACTCGGCATAAGGTAGAGAAATCAATAGAGAAAGAACATGAACAAAGCATAGCTGAACCGGTAGTCAGCAAGTCAGAAAGTAAGGATGACAGTAAGGTTGACACACAAAATGAGCAAAAGGAAGCGAAAATGGATAAAGAAGAGGCCAATGTTGAAAACAAGGAAGAAGTGGTTAAGGCAATTGGACAAGTATCTGATGACAAAAAAGTTCTTGCAGAGCCTAGCCCTTCCACCATGGACTTCAGACCTACAAATGTGACAAATGTTTTACTAGATTCTATCAAGAAGATCACTAAATGCAATGCATTAGCATTTAAGGCTATTGATGACACCTTACCTATTTTACAATAGATAGCACCAACATGTAAGGTAGATAATGTTTTAGGCTCTATTGGTAAGTTAGACACATTGTCTAAATTCATTTCATCTAATATGCAGTCTATTGATAAGATTAATGACGAGAAAATTAGAGAAAGGATAAATAAGGAGAAGACAAATTTCTTTAATAAATCCATTGAGGACTATACAAGAAAGTTAGATTCCTTAATACCAGCACTAAATTCAACAATTTTGGAGTTTAAGGAACAATTGACAGATGTTTGCAAGCCACACCATTTCACTGCTGATATTGATAATTATATTAAATAGACACAGAAGGAAATTGATGATATAGCAGATAACCTAATTGGTTCTTCTGAACTCACTTCAGTTTTAGATCAAGAAATGGTAGTATATGAGGAGAAAATAGAAAAACTTGAAAACGAGAAAGCTTGATTAAGGTTAAAGTCCCAAGAGTTAAAGAACAAACTTGGTCCTAGATTGGACAATCTGTTGATACACTAGAATGGACTATCTAAGGCTACTATTCTAGGGGGAAGATAACCAAAGGAACAAATGCATCATCTAACCGGCATGATCTGATAGACAAAGGATATGATTTCTCATAGTTCTAAATTTTTGCAAGGACTTAATCTGATTGTAGCAGATATCTTTCAGATTGTACATAATAGGTTATAGGCAACAAGGTATAATTTTGATTTTTTGATTCTTTTTGACAACCTTTGTCATTGATGTCTAAGGGGGAGTGATAAAGAGAAAAAATATACTAAAGGAGATCATTTTCTCAGGGGGGCACTTTTGGTTTTTGGAAATTTTGGTTTTTGATTTTTCTCATGAGTGTTGCCATCAAGGCCAAGGGGGGAGATTGCTGGCATTACACACTTATATGAGAATGTATAATGTTGTCATTCATGGAAACCAATTGGTAACAGGGTTCTCCAGGATTCTATTGATTATACCAGCAATAGACTTCGCATACCGACACCAATAGCTACACAAAGTTCATTCACACCGGCATCCAGTTTACACCGGCAATGAATCATACTGGCACTCAGGCCAATATAAGATAAAGTTTTGATTATGCAAATTATATTGTAATGTAAATAATTATTTGTAGCCGATATGATATATTGTAAAGACTCATAGATGTATGAGATCTTATAGGTCATTTTGTAAGTATCTAGAGGGTATAGGTAATGAATATGAGAGAAAATATCTATATATGCATTTTGATGTAATGATTTCATGAGTGAATAAGAGTAGAGCAGAGTGAAGAAAGGTTTATGGCAGAGGTATTTAACAAAGCTTAAACTAGTACTGAATCCAGCACTGCAGATGCTATTTTCAGCATTACATTGTCATTGGATTTAATCATCCATTTTTGTAGTCAGTGTGACTCCTTTTTGTGACTGGGTAGTGATATCTAGGCTATTGGCCTTCTTGCATGTGCAGGCCTCTATTCTATCAGTAATATTTATTCATATTGGTTAGTGAGTAAATATTGTGGGACACAAATCCTGTTGTCCTCAAAATCTGATTCTCTTTAAACATCCTTAAAATAATATGATTTGAACTTGGTGCAGAATAGACATCAAAGATAAGGAAATTCTCAAGGCAACATATGACAAGGTTTGGATTGAACCTTCTACACTTCGGACTTACTTAGAGCCTAGGTGGGTATACCTTTGTGAATTGAATTCACACTTTCAAACATAAACCCACAGTAAACCAGTCCAGAAAACCAGTGGATCTATTCACCTTGAAATTAACTGAAAACAAAAGAATGGAAATTATACTTAAATTCACCATTTCGATCAACAAAAAATGCATTAAACAACTTCAATCAATACCAGTGCCTTATCCAAGGTCACAGAGTCATCTAGAACTCAGATAATACTCCTCAAACAAAATATCTTTACGCATCCCATTGGTTTGATTTCTATTAATCCTTGTATATGCCTAACACCTACAAGAATTTATGCATTCTAAATTAAACTATGCTCATCAAGATTCAAAGTCTCTCCCAAAGAGTTTACTAGTATGAGTGATCCCCGACTCTTTAATTTCCCTCCTAAAGAGAAAAGCTAGCGAACACCTCTACTGAAAATTGCCTTGCAATCCCATTCAAACAAAATAACCCTGAATTATTCAGAATGAAAATAGTAAACAAATTGCGAACACACTTGAAGACAACACAAAGCCTCACTCGAAACCGATGGTCTGTATATTGATATCAAGTTCAGAAAATATTACAAGAAGCTTTGAATATTCTCCATTGGACTTAGAAAATCTCAGATAAATTTCTGCAGCATTTTCTTACAATTCTTTTTGTGATCCCCTTTCCTCTAGTCCTGGTATCCATTTATAACAACATAGATGCACAAAGCTTCGGACTTCTTGAGGAGAGTTTGTTACAATCATTTCACAAAATAGTTATAAGCTCTTTTCAGCCTCTGTAGTTTCCTCAATAGGCTATTCGGTTGCAACCTCTTCCTCCTTTTTAGGGGCGCTCTCTAACTATTCCGTATCATGAGTGGCATATTTTGTTGTCCACTCATTGTACACATCATCGGCCAGCCATGAAAACTTAATCACTTTAGTTTTAGCTTTAGTCAACCTTGCCCAAGAGTTTCTCACTTTGCTGACTTCTGAATTGAGAAAACTATAATGCGCCTTGATTTTCTCTATTTCCTATATTGTCAAAACAAAGAAAGAAGCATCATCTAGATCAATAATTCCTGACAATTTAGCTTCTATCTCCTTAAGCCATATTTGTTTGCCTTTTAGCTGATCTGGGCTAGCAAAAACTCCTGGGAGCAACTCAAAAACCTGATCAGTATACTCCTTTTTACACAAGTTAACTTTCCTATCAACATTATCCACCCCTGCTACTAATTGTACTAAATCTTTATTGATATCAGAAGTGGATTTAATGATAGGATCGACCCTTGCTTAATCACACGATACACACATAAACTCTAAATCTTGTTGCCCAGGCCTCCATTTGTCAAAAATAGGTGTCAAAATGACCTTGTCTCCCCTAAGCTCATTCCATATATCCACAATTTTACCTACATTGTTATAGAGCAATGAGGCATTAATTGTATCTGCAAAACTAGAAATTGTAGCCCTTACTCTCTCCTCATATTTCTTTGCATATAAAGCCTGAGCCTGTTTTAAGTTTTCTAATTCTTGAGGAGTAATTTCAACCATTTGAGAGTTGGAGGCTGCTGGAGATGGTGGAAACTCAATGATGGGGCTAGTAGGTGGAGGTCTTGCAGGAGAAGAGGAAATCATCAGTGTTGAAGACTCACCTTGATGGTATTGTCCAGTCAACTGGCTCTGTAGCTTAGCAATGATGCTATCCTTACCTCTTACCTCCTCCTTAGCACTGTTATAGGCCTTCAAAATTGTTTCCAACTTGACTTGGAGGATCTCTTTCTCTTTGGCTTCCTTTTCTGCTACTGCAACACTAAATTTTGCAGTCTCTAGCACAATGCTAGCAGCCTCCACTACCCCTGTACTCTGCACTCTTTTCACCATCATCCCACCAAGGTAACTTGACCCTAGGGTGTCTTTTCTTTTCTTACTCTCATTCCTTTTGAGAGACCACATAACGAGTGTAGCATTATCCTTAATGAAATTAATTCCCTCCATGGGCTTGATCTCCTTCCTCACTGCGTCTAGCACTAGGGCATCTACTATATCCCACTCGGGTAAAATAAGCACTCCAGCTTGTGCCACCATGTCTCTCCCTTGCTCATGGGTGATGGTTTTGAACTCTTCCATCTTCTCTTGCTTTATTTTCTCTTCTACAAGGGTTGGATCTTTATTAGGTTGCTCAGCCTTTCTCTTTTCACATCTAGCATCATATTTATCTATGTTCTGTTTCCATATAAACTGCATAAATGCTTCTGATGTGACCAAATTGTTGTCAGCCAATAAGGTGGTACTTGCCTGCTTTAGCTCAGGATCCCACTCCTGGCCTTTGAGTTTAGTGGTGGTAATGTCCATTTCAATAGCAAAGGGTTCTTCTAGAATTCCTTCTTCCACTTCATCATAAGTATAAGCAATTTCACCTAGACTACCTAGCTGGAGGAGTTGCTCAGCTACTGCTTGCTCATCTCCTATATGGATAGGGGATTGGGATGGGGAATATAAAGGTGCATCCGATTGTACTTCTTTCCCTACCCTTTGCTTCTTTGGGCTCTCTTGGATGTCAATGACATCTTGTACCTTCCTCTTTCCTTTAGAGGTAGAGGGCTCCCTGTTGTAGGAATTAGCACACTATAACTAGATTTCTTGTGCAGTGTGTAATCACCAAGAGGGATTGCTTTGCTGAAAGCTGACCTAATTATGATCATTCTCGCCTTTTCAGGGTTGCTTTTGATTACAGCTTCCCTCTTTTACTTCAGGGTCTGCATCACATCTTCAAAGCAAACAATTAAAAACTTTATTTTCTCCTCCAAAGGGAAAAAAGCTAGACAATGGGTCATAGCTGGCATCAAACTGATACACAAAATCCAAAGCTTTCTTATAAGCCACCCATTTCTCTTTCCTTAGCTTCTACTCATCTAGATCAAACTCATTTCTGATGAGGTCTTCTGGAAACTAAAATTGATGGGGCCTACCTCTGCATGCTACTTTCTTTCTAAACATGCCATTGAAGAAGTCTTCTGGATCAGCACACCTAGACACTACAGTGGATAAATGATAAGGCTTGAGAAAGCAATTCCAACCTCCTTTTGTTATTACAAATTGGTGAGCTATGGTAGCTGCAGGGAAAATAGTCCCTTTACCCCTGCCTGTCAACTCTGCCTCTTGTAAACCACCAATTTGTCTAAGGATCTCTGCAATTCCCACTTTGAGAGGGACCTGGTAAGGTAGCAAGAATGGGGTGCCTCTAAAACCAAACACTCTAAAAACTATTGAGACTAGATACAAATAGATGTCACCCCAGTTGTGAACAACTTTTATGTTCTCTGCGAATTCTTTTGGTCTTATGAATTCCAAAAGAACCTTGGGGATTCTTGAATTTTCTGAACAGAGGAGAGTCCTGATCTTGGATGCAAAGTATTTGTCAAACTTCAATAAACTGGCATCCTCTCTATCCCATGACAACACAGTACTTCATAATTGTACCAACATCTTTTCTCCTTCTTTCTCCTTGACAAGGTCCAGACCATTGGCAAAGTAATCACCACCTTTGAAAAGAAATAGATGCATCAGTAGTGAGTACCATCTGAAAGGCCTATCCACCTTTCCATTCTTTATTCCTGTCAACCCTCCATGGATAGCATTAGCAATGAAAGTGGCATAATCAAATGTAATTGCAAGAGAAAGATTCAAAATCTGAGCAATCATTAACAGGTAGTGATTTGGCATATTTGCTTGAGCATCTTCTCCCAGAACTTGGCCAGGTGCCCAATACATTCCTTTAGCCCTAAGGGTGAACATACTCAATGAAAAGGGCTCTTGTGTGTTGGGTCCTACAACTGTCAACCCACCTATCTTCACAAAAAACTCCTTGAGAGGCCCGCTCCTGAGATGACTCCTTTGTGCACTTTAAATTTGAGCTAATGATTTGAAATTTATGGGTTCTAGAAAATTAGTAAACTCATTAAGCCCAAAAGCATTCCTGAATTCTTCAGCATTAATCTCAATAAGGGTTTTTCCATTTATATCCCAAATGCTTCTTGTGACTGGATCATAGTTGAGCGTAATTTGGGTCAACAAATCTATGTCCATAAATACCCCTGGGACTACCAATTTCCCAACATCTAATTCCCAAATACTGTTTTGCAAGGCCGAAGAATTTCTCATTCCAAATCCAATCTTAAACAACCCCAACCCAGAAAATCCAACCTGTGGGTCTCTCAACCAGTTGCCCTTTTCATACAGTCCTTCTCCTATCTTTAAATGGGGAGCTCTAGGCACTAATTGTTTTGCCTTCAATGCCTGATTAGTTGACAATGTCAACTGTTCCAGAAAATCATCAGAGACACTTCTTTCTAAATAATTGACTTTGCCAGAAAATTCTTTTTTAGGAGCCATTTGAAAACATAAGAAAAGAATACCGCTCCTAAATACCTCTGTGACAAATCAATATCTTTTCTGAAACACACCACGTAGGAATTGCTACACAAGAGTACGAGAAAACCTGTTCTTAGCTTGAAGGAATTTGCTCTACAACTAAATTGACTCGCTCTGTACCTGAAGGAAATAGCTCTACATCTACTCCTCTGCAAGAAATTCTTTAAAAGATATCTTCACCGGTTGATAGGAAATCATATATTGTACTCGGAGTCTTAACTACAACATTGATTCCACATGCTTTGGCTGTCCCTTCAAAATTGAATTCATAGGCGAATTCATATTTTTCGCTCCAACAGGTCACAATGTTCCTACAAGTCTTTCATTTTCCTCTTTCGCAACTTCGCGAAGCATAACTATCGGGCAGCATGGTCCTGCGAAATAGTACCGACCGTCCGATCAAAAGAAACTTGATCGAGCGTTATACTGACTAACAACTTTGGCTCCGCACTGTGTCCCACTTCTCTATTGGCTACTTGCTACCATGTGGCACCCAACCACTGGCCTTGAAATGTCTTTCGCATTTGACTTACCACTGGCTGCGTGTCCTTTTCTTATACCACCGGTTCCACCTTAGCAGGCCCACAACTTTCTTCTAAGACCATGTGTCATCGGACACATGGACGGATCTTGTTCACTCTCGCTATTTTGTAGGGTCTAAAAAATGAGCATCTTACCCTTGTGAAATAGCGTGGGCCATCCGATCATCTTTTAGTTGATCGGCATTTAACCATCTGAAAAGGCTTTCGGGAGGGGTGGGCCCGCTGATTCATTTTGAACACCTGGCATCTAATCATCTTCAGAGCTGGCATGACCATCTATCGCTGGACACGTGGATGGCTCTCGTTCACTCTCGCTATTTCACAGGGTCTAAAACACGAGCATCTTACCCTTCCGAAATAGTGCGGGCCATCCGATCATCTTTTAGTTGATCGACATTTAACCATCTGAATAGGCTTCGAGAGGGGTGGGCCCGCTGATTCATTTTGAACACCTGGCATCCAGTCACCTTTAGAGCTGACTCATCACTTTTTCATTTGCCGAGAGAAAGCACTAGGCTCCAATTAATCTTTGATAGCTGTATCTGCCAGGTCATCTCCTAACTGGCGATCTGACTCACCTCTGGGGCCTGCCATTTAACCTTTAATCCCGACCTGCTGACTGTTGTGACTTATGCCACGTGCCACCATTTTACTCGCTCTCATCATCCGGCTAGACCGCCTAGGTGGCATGCCATGTCATTTTCGCAACTTCGCTAGTGTTAAATTATGCGCAACTTCGCCTAGCAAAATAGTGAAAGTTGTAGATCCATCTGCAAGATGCGCACTAGTTACTGGGCTTGACAACTTTAGGAGAAATACATACAAGGCATAAATTTTGCGATTAACTAACATGACCGCCTAGGCAAACAACAAGGGGGGGACACTTCCTATGATCCCATGACCCATTACTTAAATGGATAAAGTAACGACAGAATAGAAATCAAAGGGTTTTAAACAAACATTAGAGGATCTAAAATCAAAAACCCTTGAACCCTTAAGGCCTAAAACAAAGCTGAAGCATTTGAAAATGCGCCCTACTCAAAATTTCAACAAATGATAGCCAATCATAGGAAAAGAAAAGCCCATTTTTAATCAGTGATAATAGCGGCTCTGATTGGGGATGGTTGATCGCAAGGCCAACACAAGAAAACTCAGAAACTCTAGAGAAACAGACCAAAACATTAAAGCAGGAAAGGAACAAAATATGTACAAACAAAGGACCTACCATGCATGGACATTAAGAGAAATAATACTTCAGGAATTGTCCATGCATTGGAAATTCCTGTATTTCATCATTCATATTCTTCAAGAAATATGAATCCTTACCATTTAAGTCACAAACCACAAAAGGGCCAATCCACAGTGATTCAAATTTTTTGTGCTTTCCCTTATCCTGTCCTTTTGCATTCCACTAAAGAACCATGTCATCAATTTAAAATTTCCTTAATGATGCCCTTTTATCGAAAAGATATTTTGACTGCAACTGGATCTTCTGATTTCTCTTATGGGCAGAAGTCCTAAGCTCCTCCATTTCTACAATTTGGATCATTCTATTTTCCATCGGTTCAGATATCTCCATGTCCTCATTTTACAAAAACTTATAAACTAGAAGAAGATTGTTTACCAGCAATCTGGCTTGGGCACCATAGACTAGTTCAAAAGGTGACATTCCAATGGATTTCTTAACTATTATTCTATCTGCCCACAGAGCTAACTTCAGTTTTTGATCCCAAGATCTTTTATTCTCTTTTAGGATTTTCTTGATGATATTCAACAGGCTTTTATTGCTGGATTTTGCTTGTCCATTCCCCTGAGGGTGATAAGGTGAAGAGTATGACATGAGTATACCGTGACTAGTACAAAAGCCTACAAACTCTTCTGATTTGAAACACATGGCATTATCCATCACCAATTTTGTAGGTGTTCCAAATCTAGTTACAACATTATCCATTAGGAAATCATTGACAACTTTACTAGTAGCTCTTCTTGTAGGGATGGCTTCTATCCACTTGGTGAAATAATCAGTGGCCACTATGATCCATCCGTGACCTCTCCCTGACCTCTCAACAATCTCTCCAATAAAATCAATGCCCCACTGGACAAAAGGAGCTTCTACAGAGACTGGATTTAGGGGTAGGGCTCCTTCATACTTGAGCTTGGATGAGAATTTCTAACATGGGTCACATTTCCAAACATATGCATGAGTATCTTTAAATAAAGTGGGCCAATAGTATCCAGCCCGGATTATCTTACCAGCAGTAGTCTTAGCAGAGTAGTGACCTCCACATACTCCATCATGCATTTCAGTCAACACCTATTTAGCTTGAAATTCATCCAAACACATCAGTAACTCACCATCTCTTTTCCTCCAGAAAAGTTCACCTTGAATGAGCACATATTTTTGGGACTTGAGTTTTAGAGTTCTTTTCTGATTATGTGTCATTTCTTCAAGGAATGTAGCACCTTTCAAAATTTGGACTATCTTTGAGTACTAGGGTTGTCTCTCAATACTAGTGACTAAAGCATCTCTAACCTCAACATTATGTATCTCTACATTCATGAGATTCGACTCAGTCATGAGCTTATCCAAACCTAAACCTCTCACCAATTTGGTGATCTTTATCTCCAAGTTGAATTCCTGAATTCTATTGATCGATCTACATCTCTTCCCGGTAACCTCAGATTGAGACAGAATACCTTTAACTGCAGCATGTGGGACATAGGCAATGATATTTGGATTCACTAAATATGGCCTAAAAGCCTTAACAACTTTAACTAAGGCATAAGCTTGTTTCTCCATGGTCTCATATTTTAGTTCTGCCGCTTGCAAAGACTTACTGTAGAAGGCTATGGGATGTTCATATCCTTCATTGTCCTTTTGTAATAATACTGCAGCCACCGTATGATATGAAGAAAAAGAAAATAGAGAAAAAGGCTTACTATAATCAGGAGATTTCAACACTGGTGCTTCCTGGATTGCCTTTTTAATCTTAGCAAAAGCTTTTGAGGCTTCTTGATCCCAATAAAACTTAGTATCCTTCTTGAGGAGTTTGACAATAGGCTTCACTATCTCTGTGAAGTTTGCAATAAATCTCCTAACAAAATTTACCTTGCCTAAAAAATATTGAATACCTTTCACATTTTTAGGTTCAGACACCTTATTGATTGCTTCAATTCTTTCTGGGTCTATCCTTACCCCCTCCTTGGAAACTATGTGTCCCAGCAGCTTTCCCTCAGTGACTCCAAAATGACATTTCTTGGGATTTAGTGATACACCAAATTCCAAGGCCTTATTGAACACTTTCTCTATATGTCCACAATGATCATCAGCCCTTTTAGAGAAACAAGTTAAGTCATCCTGATAAACCATGATGATGATGTTAATGAATTCTTTAAAAGCTACATCCATGGCTCTCTGAAATGTAGCTCCAGCATTTTTTAATCCGAATGGCATTCTCACATAAACATAAGTTCCCCATGGAGTAGTGAAGGCTATTTTAAACTATTCAAACTCCTTTACCAACACTTGATTATATCCTGAGAAACTATCCATCATGGGTAAAAGATCACATCCTATCACTCTCTGTAGCATGGCTTCCATATTTGGGGATGAGTAGTTATCTTTCAAGGAAGCAACATTTAAATTCCTAAAATCTACACACAATCTGATGTCTCCATTCTTCTTCCTCATTGGGACTAGATTAGAGACCCATGAAGAATGCCTTATTAGTTTGATAATCCCCCCTTCTCTTAATTTGGTCAACTCTTGTTGCATTTTAGTTTCTAACAAGGGATTGATAGGCCTCTGTTTCTGTCTAAAAGGCTTAGCATCTGGAAGTAAAGGAACTTCATGCTGAAAAAGATCTTGTCTATATGCCTTTAGCTCCTTATAAGACCAAGCAAAGACATGCTTATATCTTTTCAATAAATTAATAAGGTTAGTCCTGACATGAAGGGGTAACTTCTTTCCAATATATACCAACTTAGGGGATGATTCTGTCCCCGAGTTTACCTCCTCTAATTTTTCCAACTTGGTGGTAGACTGCTGATGTAAGTGACTATCATTATAACTGAACATGCTCTCCATCTCTACCAGCCCTTTAGGTATCTCATTGGTTTCCAATTGGACCACATCATTTCCAAACACTGTCTCTCTATTGTCTACCACTTCCACCAATGCATTACAATCAATCTTTTGTCCATCATAATCATCAACACATTGGATAAACCTAAGAATGTCTTCATCATCAACAAAAACTTGCCAATTGTACACATTATCAGGAATAGCAGGCCTAGATTTTATTTCCACAGTGGAAATACCAGTTAGCGTTGCATCATCATTTTTCAAAGCAACATTAGCTAGGAAATCTGCCATAATATTTTTTGCTTGCTCTATCCAATTAATAGAAAATGCATCAAAATGCTCAATAACATCCTAAATAGCATGCTTATACTGCTTTAATCTATCATTCTTGGATGCATATTTAGATCTCACCTGAGAGACAACCAATTTTGAATCCCCCATTACTTTCAACAGTTGGATTCCATGCCTTTTTGCAACTTCAAGTCCCAGTAATAGGGCTTCATATTCTACCATATTATTTGTGCACTGGAATGCCAATAAAAATGAATACTTAAAGGTTATTCCTGATGGTGACACAAAAAGAACTGCTGCTCCAGATCCTTCTTTGGAGCAAGCTCCATCAAAATACATCTGCCACAATCCATACTGCTGTGCTTGTAGCTCAACCACAATAGGGTCAGTATTTTTCAATTGGGGTAAAATTCGTTGAAGTCTAAAGTTATCCAGATCTACATTGATCATACAATTAAGCATACTAGGGTCTACATTTTCAATTACCCTAGGAGCATGTGGCTCTCTGTATAATTTGACTTGATTACCATTAATAGGAATGGTGGCATAGGATAAGTCCAGTTGAACATTTCCCCCTACTATTGTTGCCCATTGTCTAGAAAGTAACATACCATAGTGGGGTTTAGTGTCAGTAACAATAACATCCATTTTGTAAGTGGCTTCAGGGAATGCTGCTATTTTTACTTCTATATCTTTCATCGTACCTATCACAGGCACCTCTTTGTTATCCATGGCATAGCACTTCCCATACACAGTGGTTACTAATAACCCTAACTCTTTCATAACACCATAGGGCATTACATTAGCAGCAACTCCTGAATCTATCATGCAATTTTTAATTAACCGATTATTGACTAACAAGGTAACATAGAAGGGATCTACTTGAGAAGGCTCTTGAGTGATAGTGGTTCCAACATAAACCTCTAGGGTTTGGAACTCTTGATCCTTTCCAACTTTGGTTGAACCAGTGGGTAAGACTATGTCACTATCAGATATACTAGAGAATAGAGACAAAGCAACATCCTTATGCTCTTTAATCTTTAATAATTCTACTAGTGGAACAGTGACTTTCATTTGAGTAAGAGCTTGGGCCATGTCAAATGTAGAACTACTGCATTTTTTAGTGTTAGCCCTAACTCTTTCTGTTTTGAATTGACTTGCCCTTTTCACTATCTCTGTCTCTGCTCCTTGTATATCACCAACATTTTTATCATCTTTGCCTTTGGGTACATCTTTAACTTGTTCCCCCTTTTCTTGACCGACCTTAGGAACAGTAGTAGCACTATTTGATGCCCCCTTTTTAGTAACTTCCTTTACAAACATAGAACCCAGCTCACCCTGATCAGTGTCTCTCTTGGTGCTTCTCAGGTTATAATTATGTTTTGCTTTGGCAATGGCAGCGTTAGTGAGATTTCTAACTTCTTCTTCACTAGGCCTCCTAAGATGAACCTCCTCATCTTCAATTGTTACCACATTCAATGTAGGATGCCAATCCAAGGCTAGTTGTCCTTGCACTAGCCTTTCATTATCTAGCACATCACTGTATTCACTTTGCACGGATTCCTCATCACTTTCTATGATGATTTCAAACATATTAATGTCAGGCTCTGCCTCTGGTCTCATAGATTCTTTAAGAGCTTGAGCCACTGCACACTGATGAGGAGAATGCGGTCCATCACAAGCAATACACCAAGGAGTATTTTCTATATTGTGAACAATTTTCTCTTTCAAGGGATCCGGTGTGTCTTGACTTTGGGTAATTTCGGGTTTCTCAATTTGGGGTTTACCATCCTTCCAATTGGTATTATATGACATATCATGTAATCTAGGGGGTCTATCTTGCCAGTTATAATGAGGTTTATCATTTTTGTTAACCTTGGCAGTCAAATCTTTCATAGCAGTAACCAATTTCTCTATGTTATCATCCTCTTTAGCAATTTTATTAGGTTGCTATTTGGTTTCTTGCCATAATCTACCATCTGTCCTTCTTCCTAATTTCCCAGATGCTTTTCTGCTACTTTCCACATTTATGGCAATTCTAAAAGCATCTCTCAAGTTATGGGGATTTTTATCTCTTAAGATATAGGCCATCTTGGAATCAAATGCATTGTAATATGCATTAAGACACATGTTATCATCTAGCCTCATCACTTGATACAATTTGGCATTGAAATCAGTGACCATTTCATTTTCAAATTTTCTAATATTGTTGAACTCATTTAGCATGAAACTCACATTAGTCTTATCACCATACTACTCTTGAAAGCAATTTTTAAAATCTTCCCATGACCCTATGCTATTGACTGGAAGACCTTTGTACCAATCTCTTGCATCATCAACTAAGGATTGATCAAACAGTTTCATAATAACATCTTCATCTGCTATCTCATAATCATTTATTAGATCCCCAAAAGACTTCAGATGTTCCTCAGCACTAATTGCATTGTTCCCAGCAAATTTATGGAGTCTATCTCTTAGCTCAGTGGGAACATGATTTGGATATCCTGGGATCCCATCAAAGAACAATTATCTATATTGTTCTAGATTGATTGGTCTTCTTTGAAAAGGGGTAATAGCACTATTATTTCCCATAGTCATTTTAGCTTTTGGGATTGGAGATTGAGGTGCTTGGGTGTACTATTTATTCATAGGGATTTGACTTATGGAGGCAATATTAGCTTATACTACAGGTTGAGTAGTAGCCTGAGGAAGGGAAATATGTTGGGGGTTAGGCTTGCTAAGATCTTCTGATGGGAATGTAATAGGGGGAGCCTTTAAGTAATTAATCTTTCTTTTTACTTCCTAATTCGCTACTTCTAACTCAGCCTTTTCCAATTCCATTTAAAGATCTTCCTTTTCCTTCCTCATCCTTTCCATTTCTCTCTCATGTGCTAAAAGCTTATGAGAGATACCTTCTGCAGATTTAGATTCTATTCCTTCATCTACCCATTTCTGTTTTCCTTTATCCATATTAGCTTTAGGAAGTTGGGAATCATTAAATACTTCTCTAATTGGCTGGGCTACTGACTTACAAGCTTGTTTAGTTTTGGGGATTAGAATTTCTCTAATCACAGGGCCTTCCTCATCACTTTTTTCTTTCTCCTTAGCGAGTATTTCAAAATCACCTATCTGTCTAAGGAGCCTAGCCCTCTCCATTAATTTTGCTTTAACTTCCTTCTCCTTATTTGCCTCCTTTTGGGCTCTTAGGGAGATTAAGTGATGGACTCTCCTGTTTAAGTCTTCAATCTCTTGAGACACTTTATCTTCATCAGGGAAGTTTTCTTTAGAGTCTGATGCATTAACTTGATCTATGTCAATCAGACTAATGTTCCCATCAATTGTCCTAGGAACAGAGTGTCTAATTGCATTTGAACTGGTTCTATCTCTTGTAGAAACACTAACATGAGATAGATCTTGATTTAAAATGGGTGCATTATCAATATTTCCAAACAATCCCGAATGGAAACCTAAGATATCATGTTCTGAATCTCTGGAAGATGAATTAGACTTTGTATAAACAGGTCGATCAGGCATCTTACTAGTATTATTGTTTTTCTACACCCAAGTAGCATTTGATGGCTCCTGCAACACAGATCTCTTCTGGCCTCTTCATGACTGTTCTGGCAGACCTTCTTGCAAGGTTTCACGAGGATGTTTTTTCATGAATGATTTTGTGTTTTTTGCTCCTTGCATCTCGCTTGTCTTTCTTTTAGAAATATTTGTATCTCACAAGGACTCGTTCAAAAGTAACAGAGTCACCACCCACAAAACTATGGGAATTAGGAAAACAAGAAATCTAATCCACAAACACACAACAATTTTCTTTATAAGCCTCAACACAGATCTGTGTTTATATCTTTATTGTATCTCTCCCCAGCAGAGTCACCACTTTTGTTGTCCTCAAAATCTGATTCTCTTTAAACATCCTTAAAATAATATGATTTGAACTTGGTGTAGAATAGACATCAAAGATAAGGAAATTCTCAAGACAACATATGACAAGGTTTGGATTGAACCTTCTACACTTCGTACTTACTCAGAGCCCAGGTGGGTATACCTTTGTCAATTGAATTCACACTTTCAAACATAAACCCACAGGAAACTAGTCCAGAAAACCAGTGGATCTATTCACCTTGAAATTAACTGAAAAAAAAAGAATGGAAATTATACTTAAATTCACCATTTCGATCAACAAAACATGCATTAAACAACTTCAATCAATACCAGTGCCTTATCCAGGGTCACAGAGTCATCTAGAACTCAGATAATACTCCTCAAACAAAATATCTTTACGCATCCCATTGGTTTGATTTCTATTAATCCTTGTATATGCCTGACACCTACAAGAATTTATGCATTCTAAATTAAACTATGATCATCAAGATTCAAAGTCTCTCCCAAAGAGTTTACTGGTATGAGTGATCCCCGCCTCTTTAATTTCCCTCCTAAAGAGAAAAGCTAGCGAACACCTCTACTAAAAATTGCCTTGCAATCCCATTCAAACAAAATAACCCTAAATTATTCAGAAAGAAAATAGTAAACAAATTATGAACACACTTGAAGACAACACAAAGCCTCACTCGAAACTGATGGTCTGTATATTGATATCAAGTTTAGAAAATATTACAAGAAGTTTTGAATATTCTCCATTGGACTTAGAAAAGCTCAGATAAATTTTTTCAGCGTTTTCTTACAATTCTTTTTGCGATCCCCTTTCCTCTAGTCCTAGTATCCATTTATAACAAAATGGATGCACAAAGCTTCGGACATCTCGAGGAGAGTTTGTTACAATCATTTCACAAAATATTTATAAGCTCTTTTCAGCCTCTACAGTTTCCTCAACAGGCTATTTGGTTGCAACCTCTTCCACCTTTTTAGGGGCACTCTCTAACTGTTCCATATCATGAGTGGCATATTTGGTTGTCCACTCATTGTACACATCATCGGCCGACCATAAAAAATTAATCACTTTAGTTTTAGCTTTAGTCAACCTTGCCCAAGAGTTTCTCAATTTGCTGACTTCCGAATTGAGAAAACTATAATGCGCCTTGATTTTCTCTATTTCCTGTATTGTCAAAACAAAGAAAGAAGCATCATCTAGATCAATAATTGCTGACAATTTAGCTTCTATCTCCTTAAGCCATATTTGTTTGCCTTTTAGCTAATCTGGGCTAGCAAAAACTCCTGGGAGCAACTCAAAAACCTGATTAGTATACTCCTTTTTACTTAGGTTAACTCTCCTATCAACATTATCCACCCCTGCTGCTAATTGTACTAAATCTTTAGTGATATTAGAAGTGGATTTAATGATAGGATTGGCCCTTGCTTCATCATAGGATACACACATAAACTATAAATCTTGCTACCTAGACCTCCATTTGTCAAAAATAGGTGTCAAAATGGCCTTGTCTCCCCTAAGCTCATTCCATATATCCACAATTTTACCTACATTGTTGTAGAGCAATGAGGCATTCATTGTATCTGCAAAACTGGAAATTGTAGCCCTTACTCTCTCCTCATACTTCTTTGCATATAAGGCCTGAGCCTGTTTTAAGTTTCCTAATTTTTGAGGAGTAATTTCAACCATTTGAGAGCTGGAGGGTGCTGGAGATGGTGGAAGCTCAATGATGGGGCTAGTAGGTGGAGGTCTTGTAGGAGAAGAGGAAATCATCAGTGTTGAAGACTCACCTTGATGGTATTGTCCAGTCAACTGGCTCTGTAGCTTAGCAATGATGCTATCCTTACCTCTTACCTCCTCCTTAGCACTGTTATAGGCCTTCAAAATTGTTTCCAACTTGACTTGGAGGATCTCTTTCTCTTTGGCTTCCTTTTCTACTACTGCAACACTGAATTTTGCAATCTCTAGCACAGTGCTAGTAGCTTCCACTACCCTTGTACTCTGAACTCTTTTCACCATCATCCCACCAAGGTAACTTGACCCTGGGGTGTCTTTGCTTTTCTTACTCTCATTCCTTTTGAGAGACCACATAACGAGTGCCGCATTATCCTTACTGAAAGTAATTCCCTCCATGGGCTTGGTCTCCTTCCTCACTGCGTCTAGCACTAGGGCATCTGCTATATCCCACTCGGGTAAAATAAGCATTGCAGCTTGTGCCACCATGTCTCTCCCTTGTTCAGGGGTGATGGTTTTGAACTCTTCCATCATCTCTTGCTTTATTTCCTATTCTACCAGGGCTGGATCTTTATTAGGCTGCTCAGCCTTTCTCTTTTCACATCTAGCATTATATTTATCTATGTTTTGTTTCCATTAAAATTGCATAAATGCTTCTGATGTGACAAAATTGTTGTCAGCCAAGAAGGCAGTACTTGCCTGCTTTAGCTCAGGATCCCACTCCTGGCCTTTGAGTTCAGTGGTGGTAATGTCCATTTCAGCTACAAGGGGTTCTTTTGACATTCCTTCTTCCACTTCATCATATGTATAAGCAATTTCCCCTAGACTGCCTAGCTGGAGGAGTTGCTCAGCTACTGCTTGGTCATCTCTTATATGGATAGGGGATTGGGATGGGGAATACAAAGGTGCATCCGATTGTACTTATTTCCCTAACCTTTGCTTCTTTGGGCTCTCTTGGATGTCAATGACATCTTGTACCTTCCTCTTTCCTTTAGAGGTAGAGGGCTCCCTTGTTGTAGGCATCAGCACCATATAACTAGATTTCTTGTGCAGTGTGTAATCACCAAGAGGGATTGCTTTGTTGGAAGCTGACCTGCTTAGGATCATTCTCGCCTTTTCAAGGTTGCTTTTGATTATAGCTTCCCTCTTCCCCTTCAAGGTCTGCATCACATCTTCAAAGAAAACAATTAAAAACTTTATTTTCTCCTCCAGAGGGAAAAAGCTAGACAATGGGTCATAGCTGGCATCAAACTGATGCGCGAAATCCAAAGCTTTCTTATAAGCCACCCATTTCTCTTTCCTTAGCTCCTACTCATCTAGATCAAACTCATTTTTGATGAGGTCTTCTGGAAACTGAAATTGATGGGGCCTACCTCTGCATGCTACTTTCTTTCTAAACATGCCATTGAAGAAGTCTTCTGGATTAGCACACCTGGACACTGCAGTGGATAAATGATAAGGCTTGAGAAAATCCTCAAAGAAATTCCAACCTCCTTTTGTTATTACAAATTGGTGAGCTATGGTAGCTACAAGGAAAATAGTCCCTTTACCCTTGCCTGTCAACCCTGCCTCTTGTAAACCACCAATTTGTCTAAGGATCTCTGCAATTCCCACTTTGAGAGGGACCTGGTAAGGTAGCAAGAATGGGGTGCCTCTAAAACCAAACACTATGAAAACTGTTGAGACTGGATACAAATAGATGTCACCCCAGTTGTGAACAACTTTTATGTTCTCTGCGAATTCTTTTGGTCTTATGAATTCCAAAAGAACCTTGGGGATTCTTGGGTTTTCCGAATAGAGGAGAGTCCTGATCTTGGATGCAAAGTATTTGTCAAACTTTAAGAAACTGGCATCCTCTCTATCCCACGACAACACAGTACTCCATAATTGTACTGGCATCTTTATTCCTTCTTTCACCTTGACAAGGTCCAGTCCATTGGCAAAGTAATCACCACCTTTGAAAAGAAATAGATGCATCAGGAGTGAGTATCATCTGAAAGGCCTATCCACCTTTCCATTTTTTATTCCTGTCAACCCTCCATGGATAGCATCAGCAATGAAAGAGGCATAATCAAATGTAATTGCAAGAGAAGGATTCAAAATCTGAGCAATCATTAACAGGTAGTGATTTGGCATATTTGCTTGAGCATCTTCTCCCAAAACTTGGCAAAATGCCCAATACATTCCTTTAGCCCTAAGGGTGAACATACTCAATGAAAAGGGCTCTTGTGTGTTGGGTCCTACAACTATCAACCCACCTATCTTCATAGAAAACTCCTTGAGAGGCCCGTTCTTGAGATGACTCCTTTGTGCACTATAAATTTGAGCTAATGATTTTTCATTTATGGGCTCTAGAAAATTAGTAAACTCATTAAGCCCAAAAGCAAAACTGAATTCTTTAGCATTAATCTCAATAAGGGTTTCTCCATTTATATCCTGAATGCTTCTTGTGACTGGATCATAGTTAAGCGCAATTTGCGTCAACAAATCTATGTCCATAAATACCCCTGGGACTACCAATTTCCCAACATCTAATTCCCAAATACTATTTTGTGGGGCTAGAGAATTTCTCATTCCAAATCCAATCTTAAACAACCCCAACCCAGACAATCCAACCTGTGGGTCTCTCAACCAGTTGCCCTTGTCATACAGTCCTTCTCCTATCTTTAAACGGGGAGCTCTAGGCACTAATTCTTTTGCCTTCGATGCCTGATTAGTTGACAATGTCAACTGTTCCAGAAAATCATCAGAGACACTTCTTTGTAAATAATTGACTTTGCCAGAAAATTCTCTTTTAGGAGCCATTTGAAAACATAAGACAAGAATACCGCTCCTAAATACCTCTGTGACGAATCAATATCTTTTCTGAAACACACCACGTAGGAATTTCTACACAGGAGTACAAGAAAACCTGTTCTTAGCTTGAAGGAATTTGCTCTGCAACTAAACTGACTTGCTCTGTACCTTAAGGAAATAGCTTCGCATCCGCTCCTCTGCAAGAAATTCTTTACAAGATATCTTCACCAGTTGATAGGAAATCATATATTGTACTTAGAGTCTTAACTACAACATTGATTCCGTATGCTTCGGCCATCCCTTCAAAATTGAATTCATAGGAGAATTTGTATTTTTCGCTCCAACGGGTCACAATGTTTCTACAAGTCTTTCATTTTCCTCTTTTGCAACTTCGCGAAGCATAACTATCGGGCAGCTTGGTCCTGCAAAATAGCACCGACTGTCTGATCAAAAGAAACTTGATTGAGCGTTATACTGACTAACAACTTTGGCTACGCACTGGGTCCCACTTCTCTATTGTCTACTTGCTACCACGTGGCGCCCAACCATTGGCCTTGAAATGTCTTTCGCATTCGACTTAACACTGGCTGCATGTCCTTTTCTTATACCACCGGTTCCACCTTAGCGGGCCCACAACTTTCTTCTAAGACCATGTGTCGCTAGACACGTGGACGGCTCTCGTTCACTCTCACTATTTCGTAGGGTCTAAAACAAGAGCATCTTACCCTTGCGAAATAGCGTGGGCCATCTGATCATCTTTTAGTTGATTGGCATTTAACCATCTGAAAAGGCTTTCGGGAGGGGTGGGCCCACTGATTCATTTTGAACACCTGGCATCTAATCATTTTCAGAGCTGGCATGACCATCTGTCACCAAACACGTGGATGGCTCTCGTTGACTCTTGCTATTTTGCAGGGTCTAAAACATGAGCATCTTACCCTTGCGAAATAGCACAGGCCGTTCGATCATCTTTTAGTTGATCAACATTTAACCATCTGAATAGGCTTCAGGAGGGGTGGGCCCACTGATTCATTTTGAACACCTGGCATCCAGTCACCTTCAGAGCTGACTCATTGCTTTTTCATTTGCCGAGAGAAAGCACTAGGCTCCAGTTAATCTTTGACAGCTATATCCGCCAGGTCATCTCCTAACTGGCGATCTGACTCACCTCTGGGGCCCGCCATTTAACATTTAATCTTGACCTGCTGACTATTGTGACTTATGCCACATGCCGCCATTTTACTCACTCTCATCATCTGGCTAGACTGCCTAGGTGGCATGCCATGTCATTTTTGCAACTTCGTTGGTTTTAAATTACATGCAACTTCGCTTAGCGAAATAGCGAAAGCTGTAGATCTATCTGCAAGATGCGCACTAGTTACTGGGCCCGACAACTTTAGGAGAAATACATACAAGGCATAAATTTTGTGATTAACTAACATGACCGCCTAGGCAAACAACAAGGGGGGGACACTTCCTACGATCCCATGACCCATTACTTAAGTGGATAAAGTAACGACAGAATAGAAATCAAAGGGTTTTAAACAAACATTAGAGGATCTAAAATGAAAAACCCTTGAACCCTTAAGGCCTAAAACAAAGCTGAAGCATTTGAAAATGCACCCTACTCAAAATTTCAACAAACCATAGCCAATCATAGGAAAAGAAAAGCCCATTTTTAATCAGTGATAACAAATCCCAGTGAGGTTTGTTCCCTACTTCCTTGCCAAAATATCTTGTGTTATGGTGTGCATTGATGTTGTCTCTCTTATTTCTCTTTATTACATTATTATTTGTTTACCGGTACATTAATTTGGGTTGTAAAATTGCAAACAAGTTTAAATGTTTCATATACCAGTTAGACACTGATTCACCCCCCCCTCTCAGTGTCTTTGGGACTGATCAAGTATCTAACAAAATCACACATGGCGCAACTAAGAGAATTGTGAAGTTCACACCTGAGTTGGTTTTCATTAGAGACTTGGAGACTAGAGATATAATTACTAATAGGGTGGTTGATCATGCATCTTGGTTATACTCCTTTTCAGATTTTTTTTATGATAATGATTTCACGTATGACGATTCTACATATGATGATCACACTTCTTGTGATGATTTAGATTTTGAGAACTTTGGGTACTTAAACTTGGGGATTCTCACATGTGACCCTGATCTTGAGCCTTGTGTTTCATCTCCTCCTCTTTATATCACATCACCTATTGCACCTGATGATGTGGATAGTGAGACAGTTTTGCCTTCATGTGATTCAGTACAGCAGGATATTTCATGTCTCTAGCTTCAATTTCATGGGATGAGTACTTGACAGACATTACAAGTTTATTTGTTGAATCCTACATTGCAGATTTGGGAGACATCATTGATGAAATTCATCTTCTCTTTGATGAAGATGATCCTTCTTTGATTGTTGCGAGGGAATACTCTGACCCTCTTGTCCATTTTCTACATGATCATTCTTTCGAGGTTGACATGATTGTGGATACTTATGCACAACCATTGGAGGAGGTCTCTTTATACTTATAGGAGACATGTGAGTATTTGGGACTTGTTCTACTTTCATCTCCACTAGATCTTGGAGTGTCTTTTTCAACAGTGTGGAGCATTTTAACACCTTTGGAGGGGGTATCTTTCAACATCGACATGGGGATACTTGAGCAGTTTTCAGAGACTTCATTCATCATGATTTTTTTCATACATATTCCCTTCATGATTGGGGAGACTTCATGGATACACCTTTCATTTTGTTTCTTTCTAAGGGGAGGAATGTTGTTCAATGTTCATGGAGTAGTTTCTTCATTCATTCTCGAGCTTCTATCATTGGTGCAGATTCTACACTGCGGGGGGGCTTCGTAGTCTCTCTTCTTCTTCTCTCATATGGGGGAGGACTTTTTCCTCACATGGGGTTTTGTCCTTCACATGCTTCTATGAGTGTTCTCTTGTATCTATTTTTCATCTCTCTTTTGGGGGAGGGCCTTTTCCTATTGGGTTTTTCTCTCTTTCCCCACTTTGTGAGAGATTTCATTGCATTGGTTTGCATGCATTTGCACATGTACATGGGTACCTAATATGGCCTCGTAGTTGGGACCCATCTTGCATTTCTTAGTTGCATTCTAAACTAAAGTGCATTCCACTAAGTTACACTTAATGGGGGGTGTTGGTGTAAATAATTATTCATCTTGGATATTATTACACTATACTTAAGTTCACTTAGGAAATTCATTTCATAGTAGTTTGGGTATGAGACACTTGGATGTTTGTGCCACATTGGGATAGTGTGTGTAGGATAATTTCCACCTTTTATAGTGTTGATCTTGTTACTACTTTATCATAGCCACTTATTGTGGAGTGATAATTCCACCTTCGGTGGGTAATCAACATCATGTGGAATATTATATTATTTCTCCTACCTACCATACCTATTTCCTACCTATCCTTGTTTCTTATTGAGCCACATGTCATGATTGTGTGCACACATATCCATATAGCCTTGCCTATATAAGCAGACTCATCTACATTGTATGGAACAATGACTGTTGATGATCTAATTGATTAGTATTTTAATCTTGATAGAATACAGTTTATTCCTATCTTATACTTTGTTCTCTCTTATTTGTGCTTTCCATTGCCTCTAGATCTTGGCAAAATCTCACAAAAAGCTTGGTGTTATGTGTGTGTAGTGTCACAAAATCATGACCCTCACAATTTTTTACCACATTAGGGTCCTCATGCATGCAAATTGAATCCCTAAGCCTGATTGAAGACCGAAGACTTGTTCGACACCTCAGAACAACATCTTTCTTGCCCTCCACATTTCCTAGACTGCATCCTATCCTGCAAGAAAGGGTAGGACTTGGGCATGGCGCCTCTATCCTCCTAGTACAGGGGTGTGGTGCCCCTATCCTCTGTCCCATTTTGGGGTAGGACCCTATTCAAATGTGCTTTGGAGGTTGCACATTGAGCAAGAAAAACTCCCCTAGTGTTGACCTACAATGGAAAATTAGTCAATTAGCCCTAATTGACAAGTATTAAGTTGCATTTTCCCTCTCATTTGCATAAGTTGAAAAGCTGGATGAGTGGGAAGTTTACATGAGATCAAGCATTCCTTTCCAGCATTGAGCATTCTCAAGTCTCCCTTCAAGGCTAGGTATTGCATTCAAGTCAAGGATTCCACCATTTAAGAGGAGATTCATTCCAACATTCAATTCCACACAAGAAAATCTATCTACAACCTTCCTTGATGTGACTTACATTTCAGTCTTTAATTTACATTCCCTTGCAAGTACTTTCTTTTATCATTTGGTTAATTGCAAAAATAGGGGTTTGACCTAAAGGAAAACCCCCAATCCCAACACCTTTCCCTCTCTTTTCTATGTGTAGGTTGTAGGTACATAATCATACTTTTGGATTCAGGCTCCATTTGGAGAGGCAAAAAAACCCTTTTTGCTTCATATATTTTTCGGAGGACCATGTACACTCCCACCACGGTCGAGGCAACTTTTTCTCAAATTCACAGGGCGACTTTGTCTCGATATATTATTGCTAGATCTAGGTGCACAACTTCATCTTATGCTTCTACCTTGAGTTATAATCAGATCTTTGTGACTTCTACACTTGATTGTAAGTACACAATCCAATCAATTCAAATCTCAATCTCAAAAGAGGGGATTCACTTACCATAACTCAGAATTCAATCTCTTTCTCTAGAGGTTGAATCTAGTGTATTTTCCTACCCTCTTCCAATGTAATGTGGAAAATGAGTTTGAAGAGAAATCCGAAGTGAAACTTTTATCTCTCGTCAGAGGGAAGAAAAGGTTTCCTCTTGATATCTCCATCATTCACCCTTTTTCCAACATCACATTTTGGTGAACCTGACGTCTTACATGCTTTATTCTGGAAATCATTGCATATTTTTCATTTACAAGTTTAATTTTTCTGCAGACTTAGTGGTTATTTCATTCAAAACCCTAGTTTTTAAAATTGAAATTGAACTTGTGTTTTGCAAAAATTGCTTGTTATTGTCTTAGATCTTAAAATTTCTTTGTTTGTCAAAATCAATTTCTTCATTGCCTTGTTCAATTTGCAAATGAAATTCACAAAATTAAGAGGTTAATTGTCAAAACCCTAATTTTTAAAAATCGTCTTGAAATTGTGCAAAAAATGAATTTCCCTTTAATTTTCAGATTTGTGATTGTTTTCAGGCTTAACTTTTGTTCTACAATTCAAATTTTTAGTTTCCCTACTTTTTCAAAATCTAAAATTTCAAAAATCAAGTGGTTAGGTCCTAAAACCCTAATTTTCAAATTTTATTGGATTTTGTACAAATTTCAATCAATTTCTTTCAATTTCAGATTTCTAAACATTTTTCAAGGTGTCCCTATCCATTAGGTGTGACCATTTTCAAATTTGCAATTCAATTCCTCTTTTTCTTCAAAACCCTAATAGGGTTCTATTTCCACATTTGAACCTTCATTTTTCCTATGTCAAAATTGTAAAATTCACCAATTTTTTGAGGTTATCTTTAAAATCATCATAATATTCATCCTTGAAAATTTCAAAAAAAGTTGTTCAGACCATGTGCATTCCTGCCACGGTCCTTGACTTTTTTCTCAAAATTTTAGGAGATTGTTATGACTATAATTATTAGCCTAAATCTAGAAGATTGGTTGATTTTTTCAATTTTTGATCCCTCTAACATAAAAAATATCTCCAAAATTCAACATTTACAATTTCAAGAAAGTTTTTAAAATTAAGAGGTTAATTATAATCTACCCTGATTTAAAAAAAAATAATTTTAAAATTATGTGGTATTCCCTTGGCCCTAATTTTAAAATTTTAATTTCTTTTCATTTTTGGAAATTAAGTCATCCTCGTCTTCCAATAAAGTTCAAATTTTTTAATCAGTAGTTTCTTAAATTTTGCATTAATCAATCTTGTAAGCTTTGTTCCAAATTCAAAAATTTAATTTTTCTTTCTAGTGCATGAGTTTCACCACTATTAGTCCTACCTACACTATCCCTGTTAGACAAAGCATTAGAATTAAGGGCTCCCAAGGTTTAATTACCGAGGAGATGGAACACAATTTGAGTGAATTCTTTAATGAGGATAATGCTAATTCTTCCCATCCTATCTATCCAATTGATTAATACCATGATGAAGAAGAAGCTTTGACTAGAATTTCCATACATCAACTTTCCAAATTGGACAATCAATTTGATAACTTTCAATAATAGATGTCCCAAGAGTACTCTAATAGTGAAGATCTTCCATTAATTGAAGGCCTTAAACATATAATTCAAAGTGATAAGAATGGAATTGATATATTGCATGTCATTTCTCATATTTTTGATTCTAATGTCATGCCTATCACGAGTTGTGCTGACAACTTAGGTTATTCACAACCTTCAAATCAAATCAATTCTTCTATTTATTGACCACTTCAATGGCTAGTGTTCCTACTTTCACTTCAAACATCATGGTTACATCAACTCAAAGTGTCATTCCTACAACTATTGGTCATGTGGGAAATCCCTCTTCTTCATTTAATCCTCCATCATTACCTTTGTCTTCCATAAGTATTCCTATTATCTCTCAACCAATCAAAGTGACACAAATGGGCAATTCAATCAACAACTTTGTTCCTCATTTGAGTGTCCCATTTCCTACACAATCATCACCTATGCCTACTTACCATAATGTCCCACCAACTTATTCTCAATGCATTCCTTCCTTCAATAACATCATACCACCTTCTCAATCAACCATGTCTAGCATCAATTCTTCTACCGAAGCAACAATCAATAATCTTGCTCAAACCGTGTCTTCCTTACAACAACAAATTGCTTCTATGAGTCAATCCAAGTTTAGTGTGCCCACCTTTGATGTTACGAGCCCACTTTCTCTTGATATTGTTAAAGTCGTGCCATCTAAGCATGCGAAGGTCCCTCAATAGGAACTCCATAATGGAATGGGTGACCCTCTCACACATGTTAAAACATTTCAAACCTTGTGTACTGATTTTGCTTATGATCAAAGATTGCTTGTGAAACTATTTACAAGAACATTAAGAGATAAGGCTTTAGAATGGTATTTCTCTTTGCCTTCTTATTCCATCATTTCTTTTCAACAATTTCAAAATAACATTGGTCCTAAAATCACTTTGACTGATTTAATGCATTGTAAACAAGGTGTTAAATAAAAGTGACTGATTTCATCGGTATATATAAGCATTTGTGTGCTCAAATTTCTTTTCATGTACCTGATAATGATATTCAACTAATTTTCATTTCCATTTGTAAAAAAATATTAGGGAAAATCTTCTTTTGTCCAAGTTTACTTCCTTTCTCCAATTGTGTGCAACACTCTGCAAGGAGCAAAAAGCTTCATCAAGTTCAATGATAAAGGGGAAAGTTTTCAACAACCATTTAGGAAAGTTCAAACCAACAAAAA
Source organism: Cryptomeria japonica (assembly GCF_030272615.1). Classification (NCBI taxonomy): domain Eukaryota; kingdom Viridiplantae; phylum Streptophyta; class Pinopsida; order Cupressales; family Cupressaceae; genus Cryptomeria; species Cryptomeria japonica. The sequence goes on along the minus strand of NC_081409.1, from coordinate 794,585,028 downwards.
GCTTCATCAAGTTCAATGATACAATCAACAACAACAATGTGAATTCTACAACAGGTGTGACTTCTATTTCTAAACTTTTCAAAACAGAAAGACAATTTACTCCTTTGAATGAATCTATACATAGTATTATGTCTTAGTTTTTTCAAAGAAATGTTATCAAACTTCCTCCTATAAAACAAGTTGATCCTTCTAAACTTTCATCCCCGTATTTTGATAACAATTCCTTTTGTCAATTTCATCGTCACCCTGGTCATGATACTGAGAAATGTTCTACATTGCTAAATAAGATTCAAGATTTGATTAATAACAATACTATATCTATGTCCGATGTGAATGATAAGGGAAATAAATCAATAGCTACTATCCTAATCAAAATCTTAAAATTTTTACTGATCCTTTGCCTTCTCATACCTCTAATGTGATTGAGACTGAGTATACTTCTTTCTCCTCCAAGGAGTTCACTTCTATGGCTCCAAAATTGGTAAATATGGTAGAAAAACACAATACACCTAGGGATCCTAGTGTTACATTTGACCCTAGTGAGACCATTAGAGCACCCGATGGCCATTTATACATAGTTGCAAAGGTTAAGGATATCCCTTGCCGTGCTGCTCTTGTTAATCATTCTTGCATGGTTAACATAATCACTGAGGAATATATTTTCACTTTATGATTGTATAAACCACTATATGATGCTTCTAATGTAGAGGTGAAGTTATTTGATGGATTCTCTTGTCATACCATTGGCTTTATCACCCTTCTTGTTGAAGTTCATACTAAATCCATGGATGTTGACTTTGTTATCATACCTTCTTCCAAGCAATTCCGTGTGAAGTTGGGCTATCCTTGGCTATCTTCTGTGAAGGCTATTTATTCTCCAATCCACAAGTATGTTAAATTTCCTCACAATGGGTAAATCATAACCATGAACCATAGCTTATTTCATCCATCTGAAAGAAGCCCAAGTGTTCCTATCGATTTCTTTTGGCCTAAGAAATTTCAGTCTCTTCCATCAAGGAGTGATGCTCTTTTTCAATCTTATCAAAAATTAAAGAAAGATATGGTCCTATCCTTAAGTCAACCTAGATCCCCAATTCTTGACATTCCTATCATACTTGAAGATGAAGTTCTTCCCCTCACAGATAGAGCTAATCTCCCTCCTAAGGAAGATCATCAATCTATTCCTAAGGTTAGACCTATACCTCCTCCTCATGATGGACCTGGTCTTCTTCATACACCTAACATTCATCCTATATATGGCACAGTTCCACCTGCTTCCTCTTATCGAGAGAAGAGGCCTTCTTTTCCTCTTGTTCAACCAAAATAACCTCAACCTAAAACTTCAAATATCAAGGAGAGAAACACTCCTACTTTTTCAAGTGTTCCTCCTCCTTCTTAGCCGTCCACTAAGATAGGACATAATCATTGTGTGAGAGAACACCGATGAAGATGTCGTGTTCAAGATCATGAAGTTTTTCCTCAAAAGACTCAATCTCCTAAGACTCCAACAGTTGACATGATTCCCTTTTCTTCTAAGCAGGATGTTCAACCTACATCTCAAAATCATAAGTTTCATAAAACATGTGATGGTTTTACTCCTATTCATGTTCTTGCTCCTCTTTCTCTAAATTTTGATGAATAAATGGGTGTAAATGTTATTTGTGATGGCAATACAACTCCTAATGCTTCTAATAGTGGGTATGAATATGTTGATGTGGACAAGCATTTATCAACTAAATTTTCACAAACTCTAATCCTGGCTCCTAAAATTGAACAAAGTGACTTACCACATGAGCATAGTCCTTGTTTTGATCTTGTGATATATCCATTTGTTGTTTTTGATGTCACTCCTCTGGCATGTTGTTTTCCTTCCCAAAATAGTGATCAACAAGATCGGGAGGGAAATGTCATGCTAGACTAGCAATATTAGCACTGTAGATCTTGTCTCTCTCCCTCTCTCACACTCTTTTGTGACCATTCTTCTATGTGTATCCTTGTTCTTCTATTGTTCCCTTAGTGTCTATTTGGGGATGATGCAAAGCATTTAGATCTCTTTTGGTCTCTTTCATGTTGATCTCTTTATTAGTTGGTTAATTTCTCTAGGGTATTTTGGTAGGCATTACACTTACAAATTTTGCCTCCAATGCCCAACAGGGACATAGATTTGACTTTCTCATGTAGTCCAAATGTAAATGTAATCTCAGATATTATGTGTAGACGTATAACAATGACCACTTTCCTAAGTGAATATTTAATATTCATTTTAACCCATTCCTCTATTTAATTAAATTATTCACATTCATCTATTTGATTAAATAAATTATTCAATTTATTTAATTAAATTCACCTAAGCCTTTCATAACATTTAATAAAATAAATTACTTTTTTTTATTAATTTCCCTTTCTCCCCTTTTTATTAAATTTACATTTAATTGAATTATTCCTCGCAATTAAATAAATATAATTTATTTATTTTAATCCCCCACTTGCATTTATTTTAGTTGAAATAAAGTAATTTATTTTAATTAAAATTGCCGTCCATCCACTTGCATTATCCTACATCTCCCACTTGCTTCCCTAAACCCCTTTCTAGATTCTTCTAATCACTTCTAAATTAACCTAATCCATCTCCTAAATATTGTCACATCCCTAAGCAAAGGGAAGTCACTTCTCAAACCCTTAAAGTATTTGAAAACCATTAAAGGCTTTATGTCTTCAACAAGTTAACCTTGAAAGTATTCGTAACCATTAATGGTTAACTCAACCTTCTTGCATGATTAGAGACTTTCTCTCTAACTCAACCCTCGTCTAACCCAAGGGTCTCATCAAGCATTCATGGCTTTACCCTTATTTATCCCTTTAACCCTTGCACAAGAGTTTACCCCTTGAGTAAAAGCTTTATCCAATGGATGACCCTAGCCTAACCTTAACCCTTACCACCTAAGGTAGCCATAAGGTCTTCTCAAGCATTTAATGCTTCTTACATCTCCTCTCAAGCAACCTTTTGTTGACAATTGTCACCATTCCATTGGTGAGAATTGTAAACATGGATTGATAACTTTCAATCTTGGCCCTTGATAAGATCATCCCATCCTGACCATTCATTGCCCTTTTTTTCCTATAAATAGAGCCCTCATTCCTCCATTTTCATATCCAAGTTTCATGCATCTAATCTATACTCATTTTTATCAAGAATTTAGTGTCTCTTTGAATAGAAATAATCTAATAAGCATTTTAGAAGCATTTCTATTATCATAATAATCGTATTAGGCTAGTGTATCATGTTAGGATAGTTCTTTTACTAATCCTTTCATATTATCATCATATACATGATAGTTTAATTCATGCTACATTTAATATCATCACATCTAGGATTGCATTCATGTTAGATTGATCAAATATGCCTCATTCTAATGATTGTCATCCCAAAGTCACTTTGATCAGTGATTTGAGAGCAAAGGAATTGGCTTGAGGGGTCTTGTAAGATAGATAACAATGGAACAACCCTTGGGAAGTTGAGTTATTCAATATAACTCCATAACTTGCACCACAAGTCCCATTGGTGTGTGGACTAGTCTAGAATTCACAGTTTTTGTTTCATCACCATACTTTTCCCGCACACATTTTTAGCGCCCACCGTGGGGTATAACCCCATTTATCAAATCATTTTTGATGTAGGACTAACATTGTAGGTACGCGGTAAAGATGAGTTAGCGCATCGGTGCCTTCCTTTATGGCATCCACACTGTCTGTCAGCGCATCCAGAGTACTATTTAGCGTGTTGGACCCAAAACTTAGTGTATTTCACAGTAAACTTAGCGCATAACACTTTTGTTGATTTTTGATAAGATCAATGCTTTGAAGCATCAGTCCAGTGCATCCATACAACAACGTAGTGCATTCAGGTCTTTTGTTAGCGCATTAAAGAGATTCTGTAGTGCGTAGGGTCTGCAGATTAGCACATAGCAAATATAGAGGAAAAACATAGTTGTAACCAAAATGGAAAGTTAGACTTGTAGAAGTCCACCTTTAAAATAATTTTTTCTAACTAGTGTTTTGATTACAAGTCACTAACCCTTGTTTTGTAGGATTGGAAGATTCTTTTTTTTTACTATTTTAGGCATTTGATTAAGTTTTCTTGTTTCTGACTTTGCTAAGTTAGTTAATTGAAATTTTTTATTTTCCTTATTGGTAAAAATGAATTCATTTTCCTTTTGGGTTATTTAAAAAGAACAACGAAAAAAACCTTAAATCTTTCTTTCATAGGGAGAAAAACACTTCATTTTTGGGATTTAAAAAGAACAAAGACAAACTTTACTTTTGCAAAGTATAGAAAAAACCTCACCATCCTTTGGTGTTTCAAAGGATCCACTTCATTTTTGCACAAGTAAAATAACTTCACTTTCAAATTCTAGATAAAGCAAAAGAGGGAAATATTTCCCCTTTCGAATTTATTTTTGTTGACCATATAAAAAATTTGCTTTGTTGACCCAGATTTCTTTACTTAGATAAAAAATATCATTGACTTGAAAATTAAAAAGAACACCATGCTTTTTTGGAGCAACATCTCCCGTAAAAGTTAGCAAATCACTGAATTGGAGGCTAAAAAGAACTATTTTGTGCCTTGTCTCAAAAGTGTAAGGTATATGCTCTCCCCTTAACTGGGTGATCAAAAAGCCAAACCACTCTTAAGCTTTCTGTAATTCAAGCATTTACATCCTTTAGTAGGCCAGCCCTCCTAAGTTTCTCTTAGAGTGCCATTTTGAATGGTCGATGAGAGGGGAACGACCTAAGTGGGAAATGACTTTATCACCAAGTGTTCCAACCCACTATAATCACAAGTGGAGGTTGTTGAAAGTCCCTTCAATGATTTTGCTCAACAATTAGCCTTCCCCCAGTATCTTTATGATACATAAAGCCTTTATTCTAAAGGTTGGGAAGCCTCCCGAGGGAGTTTATCAGTGAAAAACAAACATGAAGTTTGATTACAAACTTTAGCATTAAAAACCTTGAGCTGACTTAGTATCCAAACATCCTCAATATCATAATGCAAGGGTGGGGAAGAATCCACCCCCAAGATTACTCACCATATATCTCCAAAGATAACTACCCAATTGTGAAGCAATTCACTTTGGGTTAATTTCTGGCAAAAGGTAAAAAAATAGGCACCCCCTAGGGGGTGACATGACTGTTTGAGCTGACAAAGTATAGAGACTAGTGGGCTATGGTATTGTGGATGAACTTTGAATAATGAGTCTGCCTAAATTGTCTTATTTGTATCCAAACCTATGAAAACATTGGGGATTTGAACACATATTCACAGAACATACACTCTTTGTTTAGAATAGGCAAAATTGGTTGTCTCTTTATTGCTATGTTTGCAATTTATAGTTTTAGAAAATCATCCATCAAAATCAAACAAGTATTGACAAAATTCCAAAAAGGCCAAAAACTGAGAAAATAAAACAAACAGAGCAGTTTAGAGTGTAGGAGCAATCTCCTAGTGCATCGGGAGCATACTTTAGTGCATACCAACCAAAACATAGTGCACTAATCCTTCAACATAGCACATCACAGTCTGAAAATTTGATAAAATTTTCACTAGCACTTTACGCTACCATATTAGTGCTTTGGAGCATCAGCCTAGCACATTGGGGGAAAACTTTGATGCTTAGAGTCTAAAATTTAGTGCACAATCAGGACATATCAATGCATAACCATCCCTGCCAAAACAAAATTAAAAACTTTGGTTTAGCGCATAGCACAACCAACTTAGTGCATTGGTGGCTTTTAATAGCACATCTAGATCACACTTTAGTGCATCCAGTCTTTGTCTTAGTGCATAGGTAAAATCTAGGAAAACAAAGAGTAAAAATTGAGCATTTTTGAAAAATTTTATCATCAGTCTCCGATACCCTTTTGGATCCTCAGTTGACCTTGCTAATCAAAAACCTGAACCAAAACATCAGAGAAATATTCCAAAGAATCAAGCAAGTCATTCTCAGAACAACATTTGTCAGAATCCAAAACTAGCTAGAGATAAGGCTTTCTCCAATCAAAATTAGGTAACATCATCACATTGATCAAAAGGTCTGCCAACTAAAAGGATTCCATCAAGCAAACATACCAAGTTTAGAATTTAAGTCATCAAATAGAGTCTCCATATTGGGAAACTCTTATCCATATCATTTGACACACTTTGTCGTGGAGGCAAATCTTAACCTCTACTTGATAAAAGTAGGCTTAAGTTTTTAAATGAAGTATCTCAAACCAAAAAATTGAAAGAAACCATTGATCACTCGTGAATGACCACTCCTCATATTTTCAGAAGAAACAGTCTTCATCACAAAACTAAGTTAAAGAAATGACAACCTAGTTCCAAAACACTTGCCAAAAGAAACAAATTTCTTTACATAAATCATCAACTCCTCAAATCACATTGCACCTTTCTCCTTCATATGCGATTATATCTTCAAGGCAAATCAAACGAATTTGACAGAGAACCATTAAGAAGAAGAGATTTTCTTCAAAAAGTAGCATTCAATTGACAGTTAAATCGTGGAGGAAAAATCAACCTCGCTTTCTTCCTAGAAGTTTGCATCACTTATAAAATAGCTCAATTTGAACCACCAACTCCTCAACAACAACAACAACAAGAGTTTGTCCCCTTTGTCACAGAAAGTTTCTACTAGATGCCCATTGTCACTCACTCTCAATGAAACAAGTAAAGTGAACCACAACCAGAATCAAGTATGGGTTGAAGATTATCAAACCCGTTTGATTATACTGATCTAGGGGAAACAAAGATCACTGAGGAGCTCCTTCAAGAATGTCAAGAAAACCCTTCATTCCAAAAACTTATGGAAAGAATCATAGAGGCTGACAAAGAAAAATACATGCTCATGCTAACAAGCAAAGAAGTTAGGATTCTTGAAGACTTCGATGCTGAAATCTTTAGGACAAGGTCTCAAAATTACGCTTATCAAGAACAACAGAGAGAAGAGGAAACACGTGACCCTAAACAAAACATACTTGAACTAAACATACTTGAACAACATAACATACCATAACACACTCATGGCCGAACTAGGGATAACAAAAGAGAAGAACCTTTTCCTAGGCAAACAAATGCGCCCATGGTTTCTCTTACACAAGAAATGCAAATGCTACAAAGACAAATACATGACATGCAACAGGGGACCACAGTATGATATTCCTTAAATGAAATTTGTCCTTACCCCTTTTATAGGAGATTAAACATGATACCTTTTCCCCTGAATTCAGATATACCCAAATATGATAAGTATGAAGGTAAGAGTGATCCCCACGATCATGTTCGGGAGTTTTGTACCACGAGCCTTGAATTTTCTCACAATGGCACTTATTTAATGAGGCTATTGCCAAGAAGTTTGGGAGGGAAAACAATGGATTGGTTGTCTAAACTTACACCTCCCATCAGATCCTTTGATGAGTTGGTCAACAAATTTATCACACAATACTCCTATAATATCCAGCACACAATCACAATGTTGGATGTATATAATACCAAGTAGAAAAACAATGAGACATTCATGGTTTTTTTACAATGGTGGAGACGTATGGTTTCGAGATATCGTCGAGATGTGCCTAAAAAAGAAAAGATGGAAATGTTTATTGACAATCTAAATACTGAGATGAGTTATCAACTCAAGCTCCAATGCATCCCATCTTTTGCAAAACTAGTCGAGAACGGTATCCAAGTACAGGAAGCTTACATCAAGAAAGGAACTCTAAAATTCTTTAATGAAGGAAATAGCTCCTCAAACTTTAACAACCAAAATAACAACAATGTAGAAAAATCTAGATTCTGGACCCACAACAAAAATGTTCATAAGGGAGGAGTTGATACTAATGACATGAAGTCCAAACAACCAGTATTGGCTTTATCAGGTAATCCACAAGCCAACAAAAATCAAAAGGGTGTTAACCAAGGCACTAACACTTATCCACAAAATACCAATCAGGGACCTTCTAATCCAAATACCAACAACAATGCTCAAGGCAAGACCACTAATCAAGTAAATAACCAAAATAAAAGGGGTAACACCAACAATTTTCCAAATAGACACATCTACACACCATTGGGGCAATCCTTAGAATCAGCATTCTAAGAACTCCTGGGAAACAAGATCATCATATTACCCATCATAAATAACTTTGAACCCCAGGTCAAACCACCTTGGTGGAATGAATCACACTTCTGTGATTTTTATCGAAACAAAGGACATCAAACAAAGGATTGCATGAGGCTTAAGAACATTGTTCAAGACATTATTGATAGAGGTGATTTAATGGTCGATGGTCTCAAAACAAATGGTGATCATGATGCATTTAAAAATCCTCTTCCAAATTACAACATGGAAGGAGCTTCATAATCAAATGATGCCAGAGGAGCTCGCATAAATCACATATACAATAACACCATCAATCATATATCAACAGATGACAACCAAGTAAATGTCATTAAAATCAAAGACAAAGACAAACATGAGTCAATCAATATAACCACTAGAGCTCAAAAATATATCTTGAAAGGACATACATCAACAACAACCGTCCTCCCCAAGACTCAATATGATTTGGTAAGTCAATTGTGGAAAAATCCTCCTCAAATATCAATACTTGAGTTTCTCAAACTCTCACCAAAACATAAGGACATCCTAGAGCAAGCACTCATTTAAACCAATGTACCTCAAGATCTGGATATTGACAAATTTCAAGCCATGGTGGCTCATATGATAGGGCCTCATAATCTCACTTTTTCTGAACATGATAATATCTCTTTGAGCCATCCTCATAATACTCCCCTTCATATTGAAGTAGTAGTCTATAAAAATCGATTCAAAAGAGTATTTATAGATGGAGGCGCTGGTCTCAATATCTGTACCCTAAAACTTATAGGTGCACTAGGATTCTCTAAGTAGTCTATTGGTCCACACAAAATTATCACCATCAAGGCATATTATGATGAAGAGAGATCATCCAAGGGAACAAAAATACTACCTATTCAGGTAGGACCAATACAAAGGGACACTATGTTCCAAGTCTTAGACATAGACTTAACATACAATATTTTATTGGGTCATCCTTGGATACATGAAATGCAAGCAGTACCATCAACTTACCATCAGTGTGTGAAATTCCCATATAATTGACAAGAGATTTCCATATAAGCTAACAATAACCCCTTTCAACATTACAATTCTATGGGGGCAGCCCAAGATAGCTTGGTTCCACACAATAGGGAAGCCCAAATTTCCTCAACGCAGGATCATCATCAAGAAAAGCTTAAATCTTTATCCATGGATTTCAAACAAAAGATGAAAATCAAAGAGCAAGGCATAGGATAATACTCTTTCAAACCTATGTGCTTATCCAAATTGCCAACATCACCAAAAGCTCATGGGTAGCCTTCTACATCAACACATCAAGAAACACGGCCCATCACCAAGTTTGATGACAAATTTATCCAATTGGGCACACTAGCACATGAATCAAAACAGAAAGACATCCTTAGCTGGCTATACAAGGATGACGAAGAAGTCTAAGTTGTTACTTTGGAGATAGCCATACCAACACAACAGTATGGAAAAGGATTTTGAATCATGCAACGGATGGGATACAATGGTAAAGGACCTATAGGAAAGTGTCAAGAAGGTATCACAAAACCACTAGACCCTCCTTCACAATTTTCTAGAGACAAAAAAGGATTGGGTTATGGACACAACATAACCCCAAGGCAAAAGAAGAATAAATATCAAAAACCTCAGTGGAAAGCAAAGAAGAAATACAATGAAGACTCATGGCAAGAGGCACTACATGAAGTAGCAGAAACAATAAGGAAAGAGTGAGAACACTAGGAAAAATAGAAACAACAAGAGGAGTTGGCCATTTAGAGAGAAGAAGCACCTTATAAGGAAGTAAACCGTGTCCAAGAACCTATTAAAAACAACGCAAAATCACTTCCTGAAGAAATCAATACTCCCCAAGGAGAAACAGTATATGAACAAATGGAAAGAGTACAAGAAGGTTCTGATTGAAAATCAAAGAAAACTACCATACTAGTATCAATTATCAAGGATCTCTTTTCACCTTACAACATACCTATTAGCAGCACTGAAAGGCTCTGGGCCAGTACTTCAGAAACTAATTCTAATGACTATGAATGGGGCAATTGTTTAAATGTTACTGAAGATATCCTTGAAAGTTCTATTCATACACTCCTTTCTCAGGAAGGACACGACACGGAGTCTAGACTACTTGAATTTGGTCCACAACATATCTACGAAGCCAAAGAAAATGAGCAGTGATACAGAAACAAGTCTACATAGAAGATAATACCATCAAAGACCTTGACAATATCATTAACTTAACCAATATCCTAGACAACCTTAACAATACCTCTATTATGACACTTACTTCAGTCGACCTCGACCCACCAAATGACTTTTTACCGCTCGTATTTCTTGATCTCATAGACTAGGATGAACTTGAACACCATGACTTACGTATATTTACAGATGATGAATACATTATCCATTACCTATGTACAGTCAATCTAGAAATAGACTCTCCCAGTGAAAAAAATAACAACATCTGCAATCGGGAGGGTGCCAAGTCTCTCGGTCGCAAAAAATGAAAGAAATAAAGGATCTAATGTTGAAACCCAGTTAATGGAAGCACTAGATCACAAAAAATTCAAAATAAAGGATGCATCTAAGGGTGAAAACCTTTTTAAGGTGCCTAAGGATGGGAGGCTTGACACTCTTCCTGAACACTATCAGGAGTGATCACCCATATTGATTGAGCCCACCCAATCAATCAACATTGGTACAAAAGAAGCAGCTAGAAACATACACCTAGTAGAATCTCTAATAAATAAAGAAAAACCAAAGTTTATAAGACTCTTCAAAGAAAAGCAAATCAATTTTTCTTCTTCCTATGTAGATATGCCCAGAATAGATCCAAACTTAATCATCCATCATTTATCTATTGCTCTAGGAGCTAAGCCAGTCAAGCAAAAACTAAGAAAGATGAATCTGCATGTAGCACTAATGGTTAAAGCTGAACTAAATAAGTTATTAGACGTTGGATTTATTCGACCTATAGATTATTATGAATGGATTTCAAACATTGTGCCAATTTCAAAACTAGATGGAAGCATTAGGATATGCACAGATTTTAGAGATGTTAACAAAGCCTATCCAAAGGATGACTTTCCTTTGTCCAACATCGACATAATTGTAGACCTCACAGCAGGCCATGCAATTCTATCTTTAATGGATGATTTCTCTAGCTATAATCAAATCAAAATTGCTCTAGAGGATCAAGATAAAACTATGTTCACCTGTCCTTGTGGAATGTATTGTAGGAACGTCATGCCTTTTGGCTTGAAGAATGCAGGGGAACTTATCAAAGAGCAATGACGACAATATTTCATGATATGATGGATACCTTCATGGAGGACTATGTGGATGATCTATTGGCTAAATTATTTACTCAGGAGAACATCTGGGCATATTATATAAAATCTTTCAAAGATTGGAGAAATTCCAAGTCAGGATAAACCCTAAGAAGTGTGTCTTCGGGGTCACATTAGGCAAATTTCTAGGTTACATTATGTCTGAAAAAGGGCATTGAAGTCGATCCAACAAAGGTACAGGCCATCATGGAGATGCCACATCCCAAGAACATTAGTCAACTCAGATCTCTACAAGGATGGCTACAGTCAATCAGGTGATTCATATCCCAATTAGCAGATAAAAGTCTACCATTCAATCATCTGCTACATAAGAACATACCATTCAAATGGGAAGCTAAGTGTGCATAATCATTCTATCGAATCAAGCAATATCTAATGAACCCACCAGTTCTGGTACCACCAATAGTAGGAAAGCCACTCATTCTCTATATATCAACAACAAACGTATCAGTGGGGATATTGCTAGCACAAGAAGATCAAGAAGGCAAGGAACGGGCTATATATTACATCAACAAAACATTAAATGGATATGAGCGAAATCACACATTCATAAAAATGGCTTATTTAGCTGTGGTATTTACCTCTCAAAAGTTCCAACATTATATGCTGGCTCATACAATTAAGCTAGTAGCAAAAATTGATCCTCTCAAGTATCTACTCAGCAAAGAAGATCTTATAGGCAGATTAGCTAAATGGGTCATGACTCTCAGTGAGTTTGATATCCAATACACAAAGCATCGAGCTATCAAGGGGCAAATAATTATAGATCAATTAGTTGAAGCACCACTACCAAATAAGAAACCAATGGAGGTCAAATTTTTAGATAGGGATGTCCTTACTGTTACTCCCAAGCAATGGACCCTCTACTTTGATGGTTGCTACACTCAACATGGCTTAGGTGCCGGCATATTGTTCATCACTCTTGAAGGACACACCATACCAAGATCATATAGACTCGTGTTTCCATGCACAAATAACATCACTGAGTATGAGGTACTGGTCACAGGAATCAAAATGGCCATGGAATGGAGAATCATAGAATTGAAGGTCTATGGAGATTCCCAACTAGTTATAAATCAAATCAACAATGAATATCAAACAAAGGATGACAAGCTACTACCATACAAAAGAATGGTGGATGACTTTAAATAGTACTTTGTACACATCACATTTGAACAAATACCAAGGTTGGACAATAGAGCGGCCGATGCAATGGCTACTATGACTTCACTGGTACAAATTCTAGAGCAACAGATTCGTTATGAGTTTTTTGTAGAGCAACTATTTTCCCTAGCCTATAACAATTTTGCATCCTGGGTCATTTATGCCTTAACCAGTTCAAACTCTCCTTTGTACGGGACAATCTATGAATATCTTAAAACCAATACCCTACCCCTTGACCTATCTCATAATAAAAAATACAAATGTATAAGGCAAGCCGCCCATTATACCTTAACGGTTGATACCCTTTACCGTCGAGGTCTAGATGGTACTCTTCTTCATTGCCTTGATCATAATGAATCTAACTCTTCTTTATACAATCTTCATGAGGGTATCTGTGGCACACATTCAAGTGGTCCTACTCTCACTAAAAAACTTCTAAGAATGGGATATTACTAGCTGACTATGGAAAAAGATTCTTATCAATTTTCAAATAAATGTCCTAAGTGTCAAATTCATGGCAATCTTATCCATGCACCAACACAGGAGTTGCAACCATTTACAACATCTTGGCCTTTCTATCAGTGGGGACTTGATTTAGTAGGGAAAATTCATCCTTCCTCTTCAAATGGACACAAGTTCATTATCACCACAACAAAGTATTTCACAAAATGGATTGAAGTAGTCCCACTGACCACAATAATTGGGAAACAAATTGCCTCATTCATTCTCAATTATCTAATTTGTAGATATGGCATTCCAGGCTCCATCATCACATACAACGGGAATCCCTTCAAAAATCAGGATGTGTGAGAACTATGTGAGCAATTCAAAATTCAACATCATTTCTCTACACCTTACTACCCATAGGGGAATGGTCAGGTAGAGGCATCAAATAAAACAATCTTGAAAATCCTAAAGAAGACAGTAAATGATGCAGGTAAGGATTGGCATATTCAACTTAATCCGACACTCTGGGCATACAAAACTAGCATCAGGACACCTACAGGAGCTATGCTATATTCCTTGGTATATGGATCAGAAGCAATTTTACCTCTTGAGGTAGAAATTCCATCACTTAGAGTATCTTTAAAAGACCTCATTCCAAATGAGGAGTATCAGGTCAACAGATTGCAAGAACTAGAGCTTATGGATGAATAATGATAAAATTCTTATAATCACCTCAAAGAATACCAGCAGCGCATGTACAGAAGCTACAACCACAAATTCATCCCTAGGATCTTTAAAGTCGGTGATCTTGTACTCAAAGAAAATCCCAGAAATCAACAGGATCGAGAAAAAAAGAGGAAGTTTGAACCTAACTGGTTGGGTCCCTATGTCATCATATCAACCTATGGATTAGGCGCCTATCAACTTACAACTTTAGAAGGTGATGTACTTGATGAAACAACCAACAACATCCATCAGAATAAATTCTATACTTGAGTGGTCTAATACACAGAAAAAGTAAAAAATACAAAAAAAAAACCAAAAAATTAGAAAAATAAAAAAATTCCAATAAAAACAAGTGTGAAAACCTAGAAAGAGGTGCTATTTGTGAGGGAACAATTCCTCTATCTATCATTACTCATATCTTTAGCAGCCAAAGTCAAAGCTAATGACCATCACCCAACACTTTTCACACAACATTATCTTGGACAAACTTAGTGTAGTCACTGTCCTTGATTATCTAAAGATCAGTTTTGATAGTTCTGATACTAAATGTTTAGTACAAACACCAGACCAACAAGATGAGAGGGGGGGTGAATCATACAAACTTAATCTTTCATAAAATCAACAAATTCAACCTTGGTAACCTTATCAGAAAAACTCTAAAGCATGCAAACTCATAAACAGATAAGATCATAGAACATATAACACCAGATTTAATGTGGAAACCCAAATAGGGAAAAACCACTGTGGGATTTCAGACCCACTAAGAAATATACTCTTCTAGAGTATGCTCAGTTAAAAGCAAATCCTATTAAAGATTACAAACACATTGCTAGATGTGACCTGATTAAGGGATTTCCCTTAGATCTGTTAGGATCTTCACCTTGTTAGAAGTGACCTTGTTAAAGGATTTCAAACACTCAAATAGAATGTCACCTTGCTAGAGGGTTTTACAAATAAGACTGTTAAGTCCACTCGGTTAAGAGATTTTCTGTCACTTTACAAAATAAAGGTAATAGAAATATATTTGCAACTTCACATCTAAAAATGCTAAAGCAGATTCTTATTTGCTCAATACAATCTAGACATAGGACCTATCTTGTCCTTCTGCTAGGCTCTATACTCTGTTATCAAAATAGGTCTTCAAGCTTTAGTGCTCGGTAATCACTATGTAGCATCCCTGTGCATATACTTGCCTGCATACATTGTTTATCAACAGTTTTCTATTTATAAACAATTCTCACCGCTCAATCTCCTTGATCACATTTCCCATGATCAATCATAGCCATCAGATCTTCATGCTTGACTAGGTTCAATTTATCCTTTGATCTGAAAATGTTTTACCTCACCTTGGAACTTGTGCTAGGGTATTGTGGTTCAATCTGAGCTGTAGATCCTTCCTGTTGATCTTTCCTTGCCATAGATTCATAACAAACTTCATGCATGACTTACCAATCATCTAATAAACTCCAGCTCATCAGCTTCCTTCATTAAATAATGCTTTTAATCATTCAATGCATTCTGTTATTACTCGGTTGCAACTCGGTAAATACTAAACTTCACTCGGTAGACATTCTGCCTTCATTAACCGATAGTGATAATCTTAGGGTTTACCAACTAGGTTCTTTGCTTGGTAACATAGTATAGTATAAGCCTTACAAACAATATCATATATAGGATATCAAAAATAATCTAAACATCATGATCTCATCATTGTCTAACTTAGTAATTGTTTCCCATTGAATAACTTATTATTCCCCTTATTGTTCTGTGTATTTTACCGACATCTTAATCCTTCTCAAAACATACTTCTTAAGATATGGCAACAACATACTAAATCAAAAAATCAATTTCTTGACATCAATGACAAAATAATAATATTAAGACAGTGATCATCCTTAATTAGTTATATCCATAGTCATCAACAACCTTCTCAATATCCTTATGTAATTGCCAATAATCTCTTATTGTAATTGGAATTCCAAAAATCTCTTCTTGTAATTGGAATGCCAATAATCTCCCTTTCTGTTATAATGCCAACAATCTCCCCCTTTGGCATTGATGGCAAAACCAATAATTGATTTGACCAATATGATTCGGATTGTTGTGAAATTTAGAAATGCATTGCCTTTGATATTAGTCTTCTTTCCTGGTTCTGAAATGTAGCCTTCTCCTTTAGACTTCTCCCCCATTCATTAGTCTTCTCCCCCTTTGACAACAATGCCAAAATAAAGAAAAACTTAAACATAATTTCTTCCACTGAGAAGTGAATTCCTTTTCTGCTATGTATCAGCTCAATCTCGGTTGGAGCTTTTTATCTTCAATTCTTGTTCCCTATCATTGTTTCCATACAACTTTAGAAAACCTCCTAAAGTGTGTAAATCAGCATCAACTCTTAAAAGATATTCTGTAGAGTCATTGAATTGATGCTTTCATCGAATTCGATCAGTGAATGAAAGATAGGGGTAGGACCCCTAACTGACTTCTGAGATACTCAAAAGTGTCCCTTGGTAGTGACTTGGTGAATATATCTGCTATTTGTTCCTTTGTGCTAACATACTCCAATACCACTCTCTTTTCTTGAACTTCTTCTCTAAGATAATGATATTTGATAGAGATGTGCTTTGTCTTAGAGTGCATAACAGGATTTTTTGAAATGTTTATAGCATTAGTATTGTCACAGAATATAGTTATTGGCTCGGTAACTTGCTCATTTATGCCTTCCAATAGTTGTTTGATCCACGCTATATTAGTGCAATTCAATGCTGCAGCAACATATTCAGCTTTTGTTGTTGATTGTGAAACACATCATTGTTTCTTGCTAAGCCAACTCACTAGTCTTTCTCCTAAAAAGAAAGCTCCTCCACTTGTGCTTTTTCTATCATCAATGTTGCCTGCCCAATCAACATCAGTATAAACTTTTAAATTAAAAACATTTCCTTTCTGATATACTAAGCCATAATCTTTAGTGCCTTTTAAGTATCTAAAAATTCTCTTGATTGCTGTCATGTGTGTTTCCTTGGGATCTTTAGAGAATCTTGCAACTATACCTACTACATGGGCTATATCTGGCCTACTGTGAACAACATATTGTAGCTTTCCAATCATAGATCGGTAAAGTGTTTCATCAACAGATGCAGATTCATCATTCTTTGATAGTTTACAGTTGGTAGTCATAGGAGTACTTATTGGTTTTGAATCCTCCATTCCAAATTTCTTGAAGATTTCCTTTATGTACTTGGATTGGGTAATGACAATCTCATCTTTCATTTGCAGTATCTGTAAACCCATAAAATACTTTATCTCACCGATCAATGACATCTCAAATTCTTTGCTCATTTCATTTCCAAAGTTCTTGCATAGAGAGTCATTTCCACAAAAGATAATATCATCAACAAATATGGCTGAGATCAGTATTCCATTTTCATCATTCTTCATGTACATGTTATTGTTTTCACTTGTTCTTACAAAACCAATTTTGATCAAATAAGAGTGCAATCTCTCATACCATGCTCTAGGTGCTTGTTTCAAACCATATAAAGCTTTGTTCAATTTACATACCTGATCATTATTCTTTCTTTCAACAAATCCTTCAGGTTATTCAATAAAAACTTCTTCTTCTAATATACCATTCAGAAATGAAGATTTGACATCCATTTGATATACCTTGAAATTCTTGTAAGCAACAAATGCCAACAATGTTCTTAGTCCTTCAAGTCTTGCCACAGGTGCAAAGGTCTCACCATAATCAATTCCTTCTTCTTGAGCATAACCTTTGCAAACTAGTCTTGCTTTATTTCTGATGACTTCACCTTTTTCATTCAGCTTGTTTCTGAAAATCCACTTTGTACCAATTACTTTTTTGTCCTTCAGTCTTGGGACCAGTGCCCATGTGTCATTTTTCTTGATTTGATCAATCTCTTCTATCATAGCATTTATCCAATCCTCATTGTTGAATGCCTCTTTTACTATCCTCGGTTCAAATTCAGATATCAGACATGTGTTCTGTCTCAGTCTATTCCTTGTCATCACTAGATCATTCTTATCTCCTATAATCTGACTTGATGCATGATTCCTTCTAACATACTTGGCTAATATAGGCTCGGTAGGCTCTGTATGATCTTCTTCATCAATTGGTAACTGGATATTCTCTTCATTTTCTTCTACAGTCTTCTCGGTAGAACTTCTCAGTTGAACATAGACAAATCCTTCATAATCTTCTAGTTCTTTGGAGTTACCTTCATCATTTCTTTCTGCAAATTCATCAATTTTCACATTTGCATTTTCTACTATTTTGTTAGATGATTTGATCAAACATTTAAATGCTTTGCTTCTAGAAGAATAACCAAGAAATGTTCCTTCTTCACTTTTCTGATCAAACTTACCATTTCTATCATCTTTGTGAACATAGCATCTACTTCCAAAGATTTTAAAATAACTTACATTAGGTTTCTTGTCATACCAGATTTCATAAGGTGTCTTCAAATTTCCTTTCTTAAGTTGTACTCAGTTCCGGGTGTAGACTGCTGTGCTTATTGCTTCTCTCCAAAATGTTTGTGAAACTTTCTTTTCAATCATCAGGGTTCTGGCACAATCCACAATAGATCTGTTCCTTCTCTTAGCTATTCCATTTTGTCGTGGTGTTCTCAGTGCAGATACTTGTCTTTTTATACCATGATCATTGCAGAATAAGTTAAACTCATCAGATGTGAAGTCTCCTCCTCTATCTGATCTAAGACATTTCAGTTGTCTTCCTGTTTCATTTTCAACTCTTGCCTTGTACCATTTAAACATTTGAAAAGCTTCTAATTTTTCTTTTAAAAAAATTACTGACATCATCCTTGAGTAATCATCCACAAATAATATGAAATACTTATCACCATAATAACTTTGAACTTTCATAGGACTAAAAAGATCAGTATGCACAAGATCTAAAATTCCCTTAGAAGTGTAAGACTTACTTGTAAAACTTGATCTTGTCATCTTTCCCATCTGGCATCCTCGGCACATAGCATTCACAGGTTTTTCAAGACTTGGTAGACCTCTTACTTGGTGCTTCTTGCTTATTTTGATCAAATTATCAAAATTTACATGACAAAGCCTTTTATGCCATAACCAGGTATCATCTATCTTTGCATATAGACACTTATTCTGAGTTGAGTCAAGGTGAAATATGTTACCTTTTGTTTATGTCCTGGTAGCAGCTAACTTTCCATGCTTGTCATGAACTTTGACAATTCCCTTATGAAATTCTATTCGGTAACCTGTGTTGTTTAGCTATGCTACACTCAACAAATTGTATTTCAAACCTTCAACCCAATAAACATCATTGTATTTTGCATTGTCAAGAAGTGTTATAGATCCTTTACCTCTTACTGGACATGGTGCATCATTACCAAATCTTACATAGCCTCCATCATAATCTTTTAATATAACAAACTTGTGTTTATCACCTATCATGTGATGTGAGCATCCACTATCTATGATCCAAGAATCATTAGTATTTACATGAGATATTAAAGCTTTTTCTTCATACCTTTCTTCATCCGATCCATCTTTAATAGCCACATAAACAACTTCCTCTGTATCAGTTTCATCAGATTTATCATCATTAGATTCCTCATTAGCTATTAGGAATGTCCTTTTATCTCTTCTCCTGAAGTCTCGGTGTCCTCTGTAATGATTATCTTTCTGTCTGTCATCTCAGTAATCTCTCTTTTCACTAGATTCTTTGTCAGGACAGTTAGAAGCCATGTGTCCAATTTTATCATAGTTAAAACATTTCAAAGGTAACTTTCCTTTGTACTTACCTTTTCCTCTCGGTAGCCTTCTAGCTAAAAGTGCTTCAAACTCTTCTTGCTTTCTTATTTCCTCATATAGTTTGTGTACCTCCTCCATGTTTTTGCGAAATCTTTCACTTGCTCCACTATGATTCCCTTTAGAATACTTATACTTTCTATCATTGTAATCATCAGATTCATCAAGATGAAAAGAACTAAATGTAGACTCAACCTTATTTACCGAAGACCCACTGTTATCAAAATTACTTAACTCAAATGCATGTAGCTTACCAATAATAGCATCTAAAGAAACTGGCATATTGGGTACAAACCTCAATTCATTGATTGTAGAGACTCGAATTGCATAAGATGGTAGAAGGGTTCTTAACAACTTACTTGTTGTATCCTTTTCTTCAATGGTTCCACCTGCTCCTTTGATTTGATTTACAATCTCCTTTAGTCTTGTACTATACTGGGTTATGTTCTCTCCTTCATTCATCCTCATAGATTCAATTTGTCCTTTTAGACTATCCACTTTTTCTCTTTGAACATGTTCATCTCCACCATATACAGATATGAGCTTATTCCACATTGCCTTTGCATCATTGCAGCCTTCTAGGTCATTAAACTCTGAGTCGGTCAATGTAGATGTGATTTCAATCATAGCTTGAATGTGCTCTTGTTTTGCCTTTATCTCTTCCATTGTCATTGGGTAGGTACTCGGTGGTTCGAGATCATTCTCCAGATAATATACAACATATTCTCCAATTCTTGATAAGTGCAACTTCATTCTTTTCTGCCATGTGGAGAAACTTGACTTGTTCAGCTTCAGTGCATCCCTCTTATACATCTTTCGATCTTTAACTCAAGTGCCTTTAAACTTTTCTTCCTAGAGTCCAAAGCTTTGATACCAATTGATAGTTCTGATACTAAATGTTTAGTACATACATGAGGCCAACAAGATGAGAGGGGAGGGGGTGAATCATACAAACTTAATCATTCATAAAATCAACAGATTCAACCTTGGTAACCTTATCAGAAAAACTCTAAAGCATGCAAACTCATAAATAGATAAGATCATAGAACATATAACACCAAATTTAACGTGGAAACCCAAATAGGGAAAAACCATTGTGGGATTTTGGACCCACTAAGAAATATACTCTTCTAGAGTATGCTCAGTTAAAAGCAAATCTTGTTAAAGATTACAAACACATTGCTAGATGTGACCCGGTTAAGGGATTTCCCTCAGATCTGTTAGGATCTTCACCTTGTTAGAAGTGACCTTGTTAAAGGATTTCAAACACTCAAATAGAATGTCACCTTGCTAGAGGGTTTTACAAATAAGACTGTTAAGTCCACTCGGTTAAGAGATTTTCTGTCACTTTACAAAATAACAGTAATAGAAATATATTTGCAACTTCACACCTAAAAATGCTAAAGTAGATTCTTATTTGCTCAATACAATCTAGACATAGGACCTATCTTGTCCTTCTGCTAGGCTCTATACTCTATTATCAAAATAGGTCTTCAAGCTTCAGTGCTCGGTAATCACTATGTCGCATCCTTGCTCATACACTTTCCTGCATAAATTGTTTATCAGCAGTTTCCTATTTATAAACAATTCTCACCGCTTAATCTCCTTGATCACATTTCCCATGATCAATCATAGCCATCAGATCTTCATGCTTGACTAGGTTCAATGTATCCTTTGATCTGAAAATGTTTTACCTCGCCTTGGAACTTGCATATATTTCTTGGAACTTGTGCTAAGGTATTGTGGTTCAATCTGAGCTGTAGATCCTTCCTGCCGATCTTTCCTTACCATAGATTCATAACAAACTTCATGCACAACTTACCAATCATCTAATCAACTCTAGCTCATCAGCTTCCTTCATTAAATAACGCTTTTAATCATTTGATGCATTCTGTTATTACTCGATTGCAACTCGGTAAATACTAAACTTCACTTGGTAGACATTCTGCCTTCATTAACCAATAGCGATAACCTTAGGGTTTACCGACTAGGTTCCTTAGGGTTTACCGACTAGGTTCTTTGCTCAGTAACATAGTATAGTATAAACCTTACAAACAATATCATATATAGGATATCAAAAACAATCTAAACATCATGATCTCATCATTGTCTAACTTGGTAATTGTTGCCCATTGAATAACTTATTAGTCCCCTTATTCTTCTATGTCTTTGACCGACATCTTAATCCTTCTCAAAACATACTTCTTAAGATATGGCAACAACATACTAAATCAGAAAATCAATTTCTTGACATCAATGATAAAATAATAATATTAAGACAGTGGTTATCCTTAATCAGTTATATCCCTAGTCATCAACAACCTTCTCAATATCCTTATTGAAATGCCAACAATCTCTTATTGTAATTAGAATGCCAACAATATCTTATTGTAATTGGAATGCCAATAATCTCCCTTTCTGTTATAATGCCAACATAGTTTATCATATTCCACCATGGCTTGGTAATCAGTGTAAATATCCACATCGATCGGTATCTATAGCTAGGGGAAACCTTCCTCTGACTTCAAAAACAAGCAAACAAAAATCACAACATGCCAAGAAAATCCTATCAGCAATAGCTCAACAGCCGAGAAAACAAAGCACCGATCCTATTAACAAATTCAACACACATGATGAATGATTTTCTAAAATATAATTTGTTTACATCTCGCATAAATTTTTGACTATTTTTGCATTTGAACGTTTTGAATCATTGGATCTCTTGAAAATTTTCTCAATGATACATCGAGCTAGAGGAAATGGCTGGAGAGTCTGACATTTTTTTGGTTTTTAGTCTGTGAGGTGATCACTTGTACTATGAAAATTTTGTCTCGAGATGTGATTATAAACATATCACTGAAGACATTGTTCCACTTTACGCATAAAAATGGTTAAATCTTGTCTGTTTATATGCAAGCAACACTTAGGTCATCTTGGTTTAATTATACCTCGACGCTTGTACCATCTTGCAATATAAAATATCCATGTACATTTTACTCAAGTCATTATGGTTCAATTATACCATTATGCTTGCATAAACTTCCAACATATCAAACGCTCAATGATGATAAACAATAAACAGAGCAAAAACATGTGACTACATAGGAATGACAACGACGGAATGAGGATGACGAGTTAGTTGCATATCATTTAACAATTAGTGGCATATCATTTTAAAATTAGTTGCATATCATTTTATAATTAGTGGCATATCATTTTAAAATTAGTTGCATATCATCTTAAACTTGCATTAGTCACACATCATTATCATTATCATACATCTCATTTTCAAGATACATCTCGCATCATTATCATTATCATACATCTCATTTTTAAGATACATCTTACATCATTATCATTATCAAACATCTCATTTTCAAGATACATCTCACATCATTATCATTATCATACATCTCATTTTAAAGATACATCTCACATCATTATCATTATCATACATCTCATTTTCAAGATACATCTTACATCATTATCATTATCATACATCTCATTTTGAAGATACATCTCACAAATCAAATTCATCACAACATCACATAAACATCATAAAAGAATAACATAAATAATAGAAGCATCACATCAATGCATAAATCATCATCCATAAACACATCACATGTGGATTGGAAAATCAGTGTCATATATATCTCAAAAATGGTCAAAATATACAAAGGATGTCATGTGTGTCAAAATACAATAAAATGTTCAAAATACAATAGAGATGAGTCTCTCAGGTATGAATATCTCCTGAGGCTGAGGGTCTCATAGCAGATGTCCTTGCACCTAGATCCCCAGGTGGATCATGTCACAATGGCCCTATAACACCTCTCCTCTCTATCCCTGTCTAGCTTCGAACATATCGACAAGTTGTGTAGCTAGGATCTTTATTCTCTCTAGGGACTAGCTCCTTGTATAACCACCTATAGTACTCAGCCTCCTTGATCATATATCATATCTCCCTCAGTGTGTCCCTCATTGTGGCACTGGTTGTCACTCTCTGCAGTCTCTTTGCAAGCTCCTCTGCCCACCCTAGGCACTCTGTCATCATATCCCGCTCTGCCATAATCTACATAATCTGGCTCTATTGAGCCAATACCTATGCTTGAAGCTACTGCACTGTGATTTATAGGGACCTAATCTATGATTCCTCTCATTAGGTAGGTACTCGGACCTGAATGAGTACCTCTGTCATGATACCACCCATCCCTATCCCTATCCTAGGCACCGGTGGAGGTAATACATCTAATCTCCTCCTCTGGATTGACCGCTTGAAGTCCTTCATCCCACCCACAACTACTATCACCTCGCCAACCCAGCCAACTCCACTATCTCCAACCACCAAACCTCCCCTCCCTCCCTCACCAACTACTTGCCTAACTAATCTACATCCTCTCGCATCTCTCACGTCTCCCCCTACCATCTCCTCCATCATCTCCCCCCTCTATATCCTCCCCCACATCCTCTCTCCATCTCAACTCCCCTCGCCTCTCCGGTTGCTCATCCTCATCATCATCAAAAGCGGGAATCATCTCCCCTGGATCTCATATCCGTGCTATAGCATGCACCATAAAGTAAGTGGAGAACTCCTTCGTCATCCTAGCATCAACCACTCCAAACCTGTAATCCCATATCTGTCCATCCAATTGCATATACTCCTCCACCATTGATGCACTATCAATCATCGGCCCCCACTCTGGCACATCCTATCTCCAACAAGCATATAAGCATGCTCCCTGTGGTATACCGTGTTGTCGACCATACTGCTGCTAGACACGGCTATGGAAAAATATCTCAATAATAAAGGGCGTCCACCCTATCAAGTATCTTGACATATATACATAGGGAATCTCTATCCCGTCCTCCGCCCACACCTCACAATCCATATACGATCTCAAGATGACCATATCAATATCGTCCAACACCCTCCTCCAATGCTCTAGTTTTCCCAACTTATGTTGGATAACTATCCCTGTATACCCATATGTATAAGCCCGACCAACTAGCCTATCCCTATCGGCAAGTGGCCTCACTGTAGGAATGTGCTCCCAAGCCCACACTTGTAATAACGTGACCCCGACTGATAAACTCATGTATCCTAGATACACCACCTGATGAAGCTCTTTGTAAAGATGGGCCAACATGTTGGACCCCCATGCAAAACTATGACCTTGAGTTACCATATCCTCTAGCACCAATCCCCACCCCATTGCCAGTCCCTTCAACCTACGACTGAGACACAAGAAGCCACCTATGATACCTGACATTACAGATGGTAGCAGACCATAATTTAAATCTATAAACTCCTACCATGGGATCTCATATCCACTAATATGATCATCATGAAATATTTGACAGACAGCTCCTCTATCCTGCCCTCCTCTGTTTGCTCATATGGTAAAAGTGCTCCAATCACTGGAATCCGTAGAATCTGATAACAGTCCTCAGGAGTAACTGTTATCTCACTAGTGGCCAAATGAAAGGTGTTGGTGTCACTATGCCACCTCTCTACCAAAGCTGTCAGTAAACCTTGGTTAATGATATACGTACCAAGGCATGTCTAACAAAGAGGATAACCCACACCTCTCAATAATATCCCTATTAGTCTATGTCAATCGAGGAATCAAAGACCATGGCCTAGGAAATCTCTCTTGTGACTGAAGTGTGCTGTCATTCTTGTAACAACAAAACATATCCAAACATCAGTACCCAAATCTATCAGATACACCAAAAATCACAATTTCATATCAATATCAACTTGAAACAATGAAATATCAAATCAAGTTCCACATCATAATTTCATATCAAAATCATATCAATATTAACTTGAAACAACACAAGTATCAAATAAAGTTACACATCAGAATTCCATATCAAAATCAATACAATATCAAACTTGAAACAATGCAAGTATTAAATCAAGCTTCATATCAAAAAATCAGAAATCCATATTGCCATCAAATCAACTTGAAACAACAAAACATCAAATCAAGTTCCATATCAAAATACCATATCGAAAATCACAATCCCATATTAAAATCAAAATAAGACCCATAACATAAGCACATCAAATATCCATCACATCAGGAACCATATCGAAAATCATGAATCAAAACTCATCAGATATCAAATTCAAGGCAAAAATCAAAGATCCATATCAAACAAAAAATCAAGATCATCATTCAATCAATCAGCTTGGCACTTCAACAACAAAAAATAGTTTTACAAACTATCAAGACTCGGACATCATCACAGTAGGCACAAAATCGGCTAAAACCAATCCCAAAGCACTTAGCATACACCTAACCCCTCCTAAGTCATCTATCTCACTCATCCCCTCGCAACGCTTTAATCCAAAAACCTTTCTACCTATTATTCTTAACCATGCACTAAGGTATCCCCCCTACATGCTAAGCTGCCACCCATGAGCTAACTAAACTTGGCTACGTGCTAAAAAATTTTCCCTATGCACTACCCAAATCTTCCACCACTCCAACCTATTTGTCCTATGTGCAAGGTTTGTTGGTATTTTGGTATGGTTTTGTCATTGATGTCAACACCTACTAACACTTATCAACTCTGGTACTTTGAAGAATTGAAAATGTTCATTGGCAAGCAAGTGACTTATGCACAATCACTGGTATCTGGTACACCAGTAGGACATAATGTTCACCAGCACCTAAAATGATATGGAAAACACCTGGTTATGTTGAAGACATCATTTGGACACCTTGTCTTGGAGATTTGTTCATTGACACTTTCATATTTGCATATTTGTTGTTACAGGCAAATAGGTCTAGAATAAGCACCGATAGGATTATCTATTCCAGATCAACACGACACACTATGGAGAGGATTTATTTATGTTATAATTGCATTGAGCTGACATGTTGAATTGTTTATTGCATCAGAGATTGTTTTTGTAAATTGATTTTATTGTAATATCTTTTAGAGGCGACCTACTAAAATTGGTCTTAGGTTATGATATAAATGTAAGATCTTATTCGTAAGATCGGATGTGGAATGTGAAAAAGAATTGTATGAAGGTATATGTGAGAATAAGTAGAGTTATACATGCATACATCATTTGAAGGTTGAAGGAGAGTTTTTGTGAAGACTATCAGAACTACATCGGTACTGAATCTAGCATAGTAAGATGCAAATTTGAGCAATACATCATTATTGGATTTAACAATCCAATTGTAGTCAGTGTGACTCCTATTTGTGTTTGAGAAGTGAGCTCTAGGCGCTTGGCCTTTCTGCATGTGCAGACCCCATTTATATACACATACTATCTGCAATAGTATTAGCTGATTATGGGTAAGGTTTCCCACTGTGGTTTTTCCCCTTATAGGATTTCTATGTACAAATATTGGTGTTATGTGTTGTGGATGTTATTTTCTTTCTAATTCATGCTTTAATCTTTACTGGTACTGTAATTAACTGATAAAACTGTCTATCGGGATAAAGACTAGTTTGCGAGTATCAACATTAAAGTTGGTTAAGTTGTTTTTGGTTTGAATTTGTTAGACAACTGATTCACCCCACCTCTCTCAGTTGTCCCCAGGACCTAACAATTAGTATCAGAGCTTAGTACCTTTTTGCAGAAGTTTAACAGCTTGAGGAGATCCAATGTCTACTAACTATTTCAGGAAGGATAGTCCTAAACTTGATGGAACCAACTATGCAATATGGAAGATCAGAATGCAGACACATCTGAATTGCATTGGAAAGGACATCTAGGAAGTTACAAAGAATGGCTATACTGCTCCTACTCTCGGTCAACCTAATCCACCAAATCTGACTAAAGATGAGGAAAATGATTGCAAAGCAAGAGAAGCACTTCTGAGTGCATTATCAGATCAACAAATCATGGGATTATCAGATAGATCAACTGCTAAAGCTATTTGGGATCATTTGGAAACATTGAATGAAGGAGATTCCACAGTCAAAATTGCAAAACTTGAAAGCTTCTAGGTCAGGTATGAAAGTCTAAAAATGGAAGAAGATGAAAGGATTTTTGCTTTTATGGAAAGAGTAAATGAAATTGTTTTGGGTATTAAATATTGTGGAAGAACCTTAAGTGAAGATGAAATTGTTTCAAAAGTTCTAAGAGGATTGCCACCTGCATATAAAGTGAAAGTTACTGCTCTAAATGAGTTAAGAACAATGCCTAATATGTTAGTAACTAGGGATACATTGATTGGAAAACTTTTAGATTTTGAAATTGAGGAATTTGGTCCTATTGCTACTATTAAGACAGATTTTGCTTTTAAGGCATCAACATCATCTGCACCATCATTTGACAAGTCTGATTGGAAAGCCTTTTATGCAAGAGAACTTGAAGAAAGTAGGAGAGAAAATGAAGAACTTGAAGAACTTGAAGCACTATTTGCAAAGAAAATGCCTAAAGGTCCAATTGGAAGTAAGTATGAAAGTAAAGAACCCTTTAAATGATTTAACTATAATAAGATTGGTCATATTGCTTCTAGATGCCCTGATAGACATGCTAGACTAAGAGAAGAAGCTAGAATAACATACAAGCCTAACCCTGAATATCAGAGATTCAAATTTAAGAAGACTAAAGATAAATCTTGTTATCTTGCTAATGAAGGAGTCACTGATGATTCTGATGAATATCTGGCAGACAATGGATGGGTTTTTGTTGCTATAACAGAAGATCAACTGACACTTACTATTCAACTGGTAGAACAAGCCTTGGCAGCTAAAATTGAAGTTAAGGATGAATGGATCATTGATTCAGGATGCTCACATCATATGAATGGTGATAAAAGCAAATTCTTGAACTTTCAGGAATATAATGGAGGGTTAGTAAGATTCGGGGATGATAAAGCTTGCTGAATCAAAGGTAAATGTACAATATCTCTTGATGGTAAGAATAATACTGACAATGTTTACTATGTGGAAGGTTTAAAGCATAATCTTTTGAGTGTTGGTCAATTAGTTGCGAAAGGATTTCAGTTACAATTCAAGAATGGAAAATGCAAAATTATGAACAGAACTGGTTTGGAAATTGCAACTGGTAATCAAACTAGAGGTAATATCTTTCATTTGAATAACAGTGAAAAGACATTCTTGATTGTACATATTGATGAAAGTTGGCTATGGCATAAGAAACTCTGTCATGTAAATTTTGATTGCATGGTGAAAATTAGTACTACTAAGGTAGTTAGAGATTTACCTAAGATTATCAAATCTCACAATTCGATATGTAAGGAATGTCAATTTGGAAAACAAGTTAGAGCTACTTTTAAAAGTATTCTAGAAAAATCAAATAATGTTGTTAACTTAATTCATACTGATTTATGTGGTCCACCTAGAACTAAAAGTTTACAAGGTGATAGATATTTCATGCTAATCATTGATGACTACTCTAGAATGTGTTGGGTTACTTTTCTCAGAGAAAAATCAGAAGCACTTGGGAAGTTCAAACTGTTCAAGCAATGGTAGAGAATGAAACCGGTAAAAAAATCAATTGTCTAAGATCAGATCAAGGAGGATAATTTATATCTAAGGAATTTAATGCATTCTATGAAGTGAATGGAATTAGGAGACAGCTATCAGCACCCCATACACCATAGCATAATGGAGTTGTAGAAAGGAAAAACATAACTATCTTGGATGCAGCTAGAAGTATGTTATCAGAAGTGAATCTGCCACATGTTTATTGGAGAGAGGCAGTAAGCACATCAGTCTATACATTCAACAAAGTTCACATCAAACGAGAAACCAGTAAGACCACTCATGAACTATGGTTTGGTATTGCTCCTACTCTTAAATATTTCAGAATATTTGGAAGCAAATGCTATATTAGAAGGGATGAGTATATTGGCAAATTTGATCCTAGAAGTGATGAAGGAATATTTCTTGGTTATTCATCTAAGAGAAAGGCATAAAAATATTTTAACAAAAGATTGCAGAAAATTGTTGAGAGTACAAATTTGAAGATTGATGAACAATTTAGAGGAACTTCAAGGTATATAGACTCTGAACTGGCAACAAAGATACTGACAAATGAACCTGCAATGAACAAACCAGTACAGGATGAAGATTCAATTACACGACATCATCTGAAAATTCCACAGTAATTGAGGAACAACAACAAACAAAGACACCCCGGTATGTAAGATTGAACCACTCTGAAAATCAGATAATTGGGAACAAGTATCAAGGAGTTATGACTAGAGGAAGACTAGAAAATGAAGCAGAATGTCTTATTTCTCAAATTGAACCAGCATCAGTTAATGAGGCATGTGAAGATAAACACTGGATTAAAGTTATGGAAGAAGAATTACAACAAATTGAAAAGAATAACACATTGACACTAGTTCCCTGGCTTAAAGAAAAAAATGTAATTGGAACAAAATGGGTATTCAGAAACAAACTTAATGAAGATGGTAAAGTAATCAAAAATAAAGAAAGACTAGTGTGTAAGGGATATTCACAAAAAGAAGGAATTGATTATAATGAAACCTTTGCATCGGTAGCTAGAATTGAGGTAGTAAGATTATTCTTGGCTTTTGCAGCACACAAGAACAATAAAGTATATCAGATGGATATAAAATGTGCATTTCTGAATGGAGATCTTGAAGAAGAAGTTTATATTGAACAACCTGATGGATTTTCTTTGACATATGACAAAGATATGGTTTGCAGGTTAAGGAAAGCTTTGTATGGGTTGAAGCAAGCTCCAAGAGCTTGGTATGCTAGCTTGGATAAGTATCTTTTGAAGATTGGTTTTTCTAAAGGTAATGTTGACAATAATTTATACTACAACGTGACTAATGATGACATCTTGGTTATAGAAGTTTTTGTTGATGATATAATCTTTGGAGGAGAAGATGGATTATGTAAAAACTTTTCTGTTGAAATGCAGCAAGAGTTTGAAATGTCTATGATTGGAGAAATAAAATTCTTTTTAGGATTGTAGATTTCATAGACTGATAAAGGTATATTCTTGAGTCAATCCAAGTACTTGAAGGAGTTACTAAATAAATTTGGGATGGAGAACTCTAAATTGGTAAGCACACCTATGACTACAAATGATAAATTATCACTAAGAGATGAATCTACACCTGTTAATCCAACTAGGTACAAATCTATGATAGGAGGCCTACTGTATTTGACACAAACAAGACCTGATATTATGAATGCAATATGTATTGTCTCAAGATTTCAGAGTAATCCTAGAGAAAATCATGAATCAGCAGTAAAAAGCATTTTCCAGTACTTACAAGGCATTACAAATATTGGATTATGGTATCCTAGAGATAAAAATTTAAATTATGTGCATACACAGATGCAAATTGGACAAGAGATGTGGATGATAGAAAAAGCATCACCGGAGGAGCATTTTTTCTTGGCAGCAGATTAATTTCTTGGCTGAGTAAGAAACAAAGTTGTACATCTTGATCAACAGCTGAATCAAAATATGTTGCAGCAGCAACCAACTGTACATAGCTACTATGGCTTAAGAAAATGTTGAAAGATATAAAGGTAAAATGCGAGGAACCTATTACTATCTATTATGATAACACTACAACAATTGATATATCTAAGAATATGGTATTACATTCTAAAATGAAACATGTTTCTATCAAACTGAATTTTCTACGAGAGAATGTTGAAGCAAAAGAAATAAAACTAGTTTATGTGAATACTAAAGAGTAGATTGCAAATATTTTCACTAAACCTTTGCCTAAGGAGACCTTTCAATATCTCAGAGATCAACTTGGGGTCGTACCCCCACCGATAGGGACTTAGACAATTGATGTTTGTCATCAACCGACAAAATTAACAGAGAAATCTTTTCTTCCAGCTTTGATGTGAAAGCTACTTCTCAGGGGGAGTAGTTGGTACAGTGAATTGGTTGGTATTTTGTATCTAAAAAACACAAAAAAGATACATGTCACTCTCAGGGGGAGAGATTGTTACATTGGAGAGAGATTGTTTATATCTGAATTTTGATTTAGAGTTATGATCTCTTTTTGGGAGATTGTTGGTTTTTGTTATTTGGCATTTTTGTTCTGGCACTTTGATGGTTTTTCCATCTTGTGTTGCCATCAATGCCAAAGGGAGAGATTGTTGGTATTTTGGTATGGTTTTGTCATTGACGTCAACACCTACTAACACTTATCAACTCTGGCACTTTGAAGAATTGGAAATGTGCACAGGCAAGCAAGTGACTTATGCACAGTCACTGGTATCTGGTACACCGGTAGGATATAATGTTCACCGGCACCTGGAATGATATGGAAAACACCTGGTTATGTTGAAGACATCATTTGGACACCTTGTCTTGGAGATTTGTTCATTGGCACTTTCATATTTGCATATTTGCTATTACCAGCAAATAGGTCTAGAATAAGCACCGACAGGCTTATCTATTCCAGATCAACATGGCACACTATGGAGAGGATTTATTTATGTTATAATTACATTGAGCTGACATGTTGAATTGGTTATTGCATCAGACATTGTTTTTGTAAATTGATTTTATTGTAATATCTTTTAGAGCCGACCTACTAAAATTGGTCTTAGGTTATGATATAAATGTAAGATCTTATTTGTAAGATCAGATGTGGAATGCAAAAAAGAATTGTGCGAAGGTATATGCAAGAATAAGTAGAGCTATACATGCAGACATCATTTGAAGGTTGAAGGAGGGTTTTTGTGAAGGCAATCAGAACTACACCGGTACTGAATCCAGCATAGTAAGATGCAAATTTGAGCAGTACATCCTTATTGGATTTAACCATCCAATTATAGTCAGTGTGATTCTTATTTGTGTTTGAGCAGTGAGCTCTCGACGCTTGGCCTTTTTGTATGTGCAGACCCCATTTGTATACACATACTATCTGTAGTAGTATTATCTGATTGTGGGTAAGGTTTCCCACCATGGTTTTTCCCCTTATAGGGTTTTCACGTACAAATATTGGTATTAAGTGTTGTGGATGTTATTGTCTTTCTATTTAATGCTTTAATATTTACCGGTACTGTAATTAACTGATAAAATTGTCTACCGGGATAAAGACTGGTTTGCTGGTATCAGTATTAAAGATGGTTAAGTTGTTTTTGGTTTGAATTTGGTAGACAACTGACTCACTCCCCCCTCTTAGTTGTCCCTGGGACCTAACAAGGTTAACCCTATGCACTATCCAAAGTTTCCAAAGAGCTAACCAAGAATCCCTATGTAGTAGCTCAACCCTACGTGCTAAATTTTTTTCCCTATGCGCTACCCTAAACCTATGATGCACTACAAAAAACCTCCCAGAAAGTACCCTAGTTGACAAACCCTACGCACTAACTG
The DNA here is from genome assembly GCF_030272615.1 of Cryptomeria japonica. Classification (NCBI taxonomy): domain Eukaryota; kingdom Viridiplantae; phylum Streptophyta; class Pinopsida; order Cupressales; family Cupressaceae; genus Cryptomeria; species Cryptomeria japonica. The sequence continues at coordinate 794,552,020 of NC_081409.1, read as the reverse complement.
TTCTATCGTATGTGCTAGGTGATGAACCTAGCACGCTAAAACATGAAATTCACAGGAAAAAATTAAAAACACGACCGAAATCACTAGTACATTCGGAGCTGATTTCCGATGGCCATTTGTCGGATTTGCGACAAATTTTCATCACAGTGTCAACAAAATCAACTATCAAAAACTCAACATTAGTAATTTTATTCTCTTTCGAGATAAAGCGGAAGCCTGGTGGGCCAATCAACCAACATACTACACTAAGACCAAACAATCCCTAAAAGGTCTTCAATCTGAAGTTTCCACTGTGGTTAAAATCGTTTAACGCATTGATACTCTTACTCAAAGTATTAGCCAGACAACCCTTTATTTGGAAAACCAAATGATTTCTCAAACCAATGATCTGAAAGCACATGTTACAGCCATTATCCCAGCCTCATCACCTTAGCCTCAAAAAATCCTAAACTTCCCATCTAGTTCAGCTAGTTATCTGCAAGCCTAATATGTTGGTAAAGGATTAACTCCAAATATCCCTGCACCAACCATACAAAAAGTTTGGGATCTAGTTTTGGGAAAATGCAGAGATGCTACTCCAGATGAGAAGAATCAAGGAAGAATTAATATGGCCAGAAGTAGTCCTAACCCATATAGAAACATTCACAATTATAAGGCTGAAACTCCTCCTTTAGTCAATTTTGATACATACAATGAAACTGAAAATATGAGGAGTATTGATTCAATGAGATCATGGGTTCAGAATTACTTAGCAACAAGTACTAGAGTTCTAGAGTCTGATGTTATCAAACAGGCCCTGAATTCCATTACCGGGATGGCTAAAAGAGTATGGGATTGTCAAGAAGACACCTATAGAGATGATCTAATCAATGCTGGAATTGATCAAGTATGTTCTCAATTAATCTGAATGTTTGTAGGAAGAACAAACACTATGGAAAGAATGTACTACAATAGATTCATTCTAAACAAATGTCATGATCTTTCCAACTTGAAAGAATACTATGAGGAACAGTATAAAAACTTCTATTGGTCTAGAAAAGAACAGAACCAAGAAGTCATGTTTACTCTTTTCCTCAAAAGCTTTAAGAAGATAGGTAGTTATTACCATCATAAAGTTCTTGAAAATTTAGTCCATGGGGGTCATGAACTCAAGGAACTTACCTATCCTAGATTAGTTCACTTCCTCACAGAACTCAATGAAGAGATTTGTAATAATCTAAGGAAAGAAAAAGAGATAGAAAGAATTAGGCCTCTAATTGCTCCCTCTGCCTGCAAACAAATCTCCTCAGGTTTTCAGTTCAGAGAAAATACCAGAATCAAAAAACACAAAAGAAAGTGTAAAGATCACAGATGCAGAGGTTGTTCTAGGAAACAAGTGTTAGAGTAAAGTAATTAATTAACTTTACTCTTCTCTTAAGATTTCTCTTTATGCATACATTAGTCATTTAATAATTAATATTTAATTATTAAATGCTCTCACCTTAGGGTTAGGTTTTCCTTTCAGTGTTGATCTTCTTTATAAGGATTGATCTCTTGTATTACTATCATTCTCTTGATTCATTTTTCTCTGATAATAAATCTTTTCACTTTGTCAGAGCCAAAACCCTTGTATTCGTTCTCTCTCTTTCTCTGTGATAGGTTTCTTGCATGCAGGTTTCTTGCATGCAGGTTTCTTTGGGTTCTGTGGATTTGTATTTCTCAAATCTTACATGGTGTCAGAGCCATATCTGCTGCAGCTTGTTCAGATTTTTGAAAGATTTTTGAGATCTAGGTTTTGGTTGCATCAGATCTGTGTTTGTCTTCTGTTTTTTATTTTGGAATAGGGGGTTTTTTTTTTTGGTGCACTTTGAGCCCAAACGGACCTCACCGTTGAGCTCGTAGCGCCCAAAAACCCTTATTTTCATATAAAATTCATCCGATTTGGACACCGTTGCTCCAGAAGGCAAAAAAAATTTTGCCCCAAGGCCGTACGGCCCTAGGGCACACAGCACGAGGCGGAAAATTCAAAAAAATAAAAAAACACAAAAAAAAAATGTAGTTTTTTTATTTAAAACGGGCGCAGCCATTTGGAGGCACGCGCCGCCGGTGCGCCGCCCTGCGGACACTGCCCGGCTACCGCCGCCGGCGGTTCCCACCGGTCGCGGCCAGGCAGCCACCGCCGCACTGCTGGCGAAGCCCACAGCCCACGTGTCGCCCGCGCGCCGCCCACCCTCCGCCGGAACTAGCGGCGCCGCCCCCGCGCCGCCAGCCCCCTGCGCCAGCGCCTGGTCACCCAGAGGACCAGGGGCCTCTTTTTTTAAGCCCTTGAGGGCTATAAGGGCCCCTCTAGGCCCTTTTGGAGCTGTTTTACAAAATCGGGCATAAATCGGGCGTCCGATCTCCGTTTTTCGAAAACAAATAGGCGTTGGAAAGATGACTCCGAGCCCATTCTAATGGTGCAGGAATTTTTTCATATTTCTCTAGTTTGATTGCATTTTTTCATAGTCAAAGTCCGATGAGCCTTTTTGCACTCCAAGGGGCATAACTTGCTCATTTTTGCTCCATTTTTTGAAAGCGAATAGGCATCGGAAAGGTGGTTCTGTGCTCTTTCCAGATCTACAGTATATTTCATCAGTAAATTATTCAGGTGCTCATAATTTTGTGTCACCCAATTCCTACTTTCTATCATTTTCAAGCTTTCAGTTTGTACTGGAGATTATTTTTTTGCATTGTGGGGGGGTGTTTTTCTTGCTTTCTGTTATTTACATCAGAAAACCAGAATATACAAACACCAATACAAAACAATCAAACCCCTTCTGCATCTTCTATCTAGTTCTGAAAGACCACTTAATAATAATTAAAAAAATTCAGAGCAGTTGAGACACAGTTCACAGGATGGCCGACAAACCTATTAACTCTCTCACACCGCATAATTACCACACTTGGAAGAGTCACATGATGACTCTTCTTCAATCTCGAGGGTTATGGTCCTGTTTGGATGAGGTTCAGCCTTAGTTGACACGTCCCTTTGAGGTTATGCAGCAGAGGAACAATATGGATCAGGCTATGGGATTGATGGCTTTACACATTTCCGACAGTCTCCAGTTTCATCTTGAGGGTTGTCTCACTCCTCGAGCCATTTGGACCTAGTTTGAAGGACTTTTTGGTACTGTCAACGAGTTCAGAGCTTTGCAGCTTGAGGCAGAGTTAACTTCCTTGGTACCTGATTTGTTTCCCTCTATTGAGGACTTTCTGATGAAGTTCAAACAACAAAGATCTATCTTGTAGGGTTGTGGTAAGACTAAGACTGATACAGAGTGCATTTTCCTGATCCTCTCCAAGCTTCGGGGTCCATTTCAGATCTTCTCTTCGACCTTCTATTCCACCATGGATGTCTTGGGTGCTCGACATGTCATGCCTTCTTTTGAGCTCTTTTGTGATCGTCTGACTCGTGAGCAAGCTAAGCTTAAGCAGTTGGATTCACTTTCAGGTTCACAGAACCAAGCATTGGCAGCCCAGTCCTCCAAAGGAAAACAGAAGCAGAAACCGAAGCCTAAGAAAGATTTAGAGGCTAGTGAGAATCCCTCCAAGCCACCACCTAAGTCTGATTCAAAACCATAGTTCAATTCTAAAAAGGGCAAATCTTCAAAGTCTGGTGAGTCTTCCTCCAAGACTAAGAAGAACTCTGGTGATCCTTGCAGTTTTTGTGGCAAGGAAGGACATCCTGTTTCCAGGTGTTAGAAACGTTTAGAGGCTTTGGAGGAAGCCATGCAGTAGCATAATATCAGTGCACCTCAGCCTCCTTCACAGCCCACAGGGAAAGGACATGCTCTTTCTGCACGAGCATTGTCCTCCGCATCCACTTGGATTCTAGATTCTGGTGCCTCTCACCATATAACACACATAGAGGATTTGGTCACCGCTCTTGCTCCTACAGGCACTAGACATATTGCAGTTGGTGACTCAGCACAACTTTCCATTCAGGGTTCCGATATTGTTTCATTGGATGGTGGTTGTCTTCAGGATGTGCTTTTGGTTCCTGACATTTCGACAAACCTTCTATCCGTTGATCAGATTTGCCACTCTGGCTCTGGTAAGACAGTTGAGTTCTCACCTCATGATGTGGTTATTCAAGATCTTCATGATCCTGACTTGATTGTGGCTACTGGGAGTGTGGATTTTGCATCTCACTTATATAGTTTTGATGGCTTTGAGAGTTCAGACACTGTTGGTTCCTCTCTTATAGCACATGCAGATTCAGTGAGCAGGCTTTGGCATGAGCATTTTGGCCATGTCAATTACAGATATCTATAGCAGATGAGTACATAGGCACTTGTGATTGGGCTTCCATAGATTTCTTGTATGGATGGTGTATGTCATGGTTGTGTCCTTGGCAAACATCATCGAGATCCTTTTCCTAAGGGTCGAGCCTCTCATGCTAGGGCAGCCCTAGAGTTGGTACACAGTGATCTTATGTCCTTTCTGACTCTTTCTTTTTCAGGGGCCCGTTATGTGCTCACTTTTATTGATGACTTCTCCAGACGTACATGGGTGTACTTTCTTAAGGACAAGTCTGATGTCTTTGACTCCTTTAGGATTTTTAAGACATTTGTGGAGAAGCAATCTGGACTTTCTATCAGGAGGATATGCACTCACAATGGGGGGGAGTATGTTAATCAAGCTTTCAGAGATTTTTGCACTGAGCATGGTTTACAACATCAATTTACCGTTCCTTACACCCCTCAGTAGAATGGTGTTGCCGAGAGAAAGAACAGAACCTTACGGGAGATGGCAAATTATATGATACAGTCTCGAGCTATGAGTTCTTCATTTTGGGCTGAGGCAGTCAATTGTGCCAATTATATTCAGAATCAGATGCCTCATAAGGCATTGCGACATATGACTCCTGAGGAGGCTTGGACCCATGTCAAGCCTGATGTTTCTACATTTCGAGTTTTTGGTAGTGAGGCTTGGGCATTTATTCCTGATGCTCAGTAGATAGCCATGGAGAGGAAGAGCCGACCACTCATATTTGTTGGCTACTATGAGGATGTTAAGGCATACAGGTTGTTTGATCCTGATTCCAGAGAGGTCCTATTTCAGTGGGATGTCCAGTTTGATGAGCTCTATCCTCAGATGGATTCTCCATCACCAGCTTCTCCCTCATTGCCTACTCCTTCCTCTTCATCTCTTGAGGATGATGTAGATGATGATCCACCTTCTCCACCACCACCAGTTGCTCCATCTTTGTCGAAGTGGGCCCGTGATACTGTTGATGCAGCTGGTTCTTTGGCAGGTGATCCTTCAGATACTCATCGCACTCGTGCTCAAACATCTGGTTCTAGTCTTTTGAGTCATGCCATTTCAGATGATCCTCAAAAGTTTTCAGGGGCGACAGGACACCTTGAGTGGGATAGGGCCATGGACGAGGAGTATTCTTCTTTGATGAAGAATCATACTTGGGATCTTTGTCCTCTTCCTAAGGGAAGAAAGTTGGTTCGGTGCAAATGGGTGTATCGTACCAAGTATGCTGTAGATGGTTCTATTGATAAGTATAAGGCCCATCTTGTTGCGAAGGGGTTTTCTCAGGTAGAGGGTATTGACTACTCTGAGACCTTTGCTCCTGTCGCCAAGATGAATTCTATCCGCCTGGTACTTTCACTTGCAGCTTCATAGGGATGGACAGTGTTTCAGATGGATGTGAAGAGTGCCTTCTTGCATGGAGACCTACATGGGAAGATTTATATGGAGCAGCCTCAGGGTTTTGTGCAGGACACTTCTTTGGTTTGCAGACTTCGACATTCATTGTATGGTCTCAAACAAGCCCCTCGGGCTTGGTATGAGAAGATGGACTCTTTTTTTCTTTCCTCTCACTTCACATGCTGTCATTCTGATCACACAGTGTATATTTAGCGTCAGGAGGGTGATCTTTTGATTCTTGTGCTATATGTAGATGATCTCATCATTACAGGTAGCTCATCCTCCATGATTCAGAGTGTTCAGAGAGCTTTGATGGAGCAGTTTGAGATGACAGATCTTGGTCTCTTGCACTTCTTTCTGGGTCTACATGTTATTCAGTCTTCGGATGGGATTTCCATATTTCAGGAGAAGTATGCTCTTGATATGCTTCACCGATTTGGCATGCTTGATTGCAAGTCTGCCCCCACTCCATTTCAGTCAGGTGTTGTTTTGTCTTCCACTTGCTCTACTCCTTCAGTAGACCCCACTTTATACAGGCAATTGGTTGGCAGTTTGTTGTAACTGACACATTCTCATCCTGATCTTTCCTTTACAGTTGGCCTTGTCTCTCGGTTCTCCCATGATCCTCATGAGAGCCATTGGCAAGCAGCCAAACGTATTTTTAGGTACATTCAGGGCACCACTCATTATGGCATTCACTACACTTTAGGATCCCCTCACATCATTGGCTTCACTGACTCTGATTGGGCTGGTGATGTCAATGATCGGAAGTCTACTTCTGGCTTCATTTTTTGCCTTGGTTCTGGTCCTATTACATGGTCTTGCAAGAAGCAGTCTACTATTGCATTATCATCTACAGAGGCTGAGTACCGTGCAATAGTGTTAGCCAGTCAGGAGGTTTTATGGCTTCGGCAGTTGATGACAGAGTTTGGGTTTCCTCCAGATTGTCCCACTACTCTTTGGTGCGACAATTAGAGTGCCATTCATATTTCTCGCAACCCAGTGGAACATCAGCGGACAAAGCATATTGAAATCCACATGCACTTCATCAGGCAGTTGATTCAGGATGGTTCTCTCATCTTGGAGTACATTCCTACAGAGGAGCAGGTTGCTGACATCTTCACTAAACCTTTGGCATCTCCGTGCTATCTTCAGTTGCGTTCAATGCTTGGGGTGAAGGAAGTTGTCCTTGGGGGGTCTCAGTGAGGCCTTCCTTCCTTCATGTTTTCTTTTTCAGCATGATTCTTTATCTGTTTTTAGAGAGGAGTTTTTTCCCACTGGGTTTTCTCCTTTACTCCGCTTTATAGAGATTTTCTTGTATTCGGGTACCTGATCAGGCCTTGTTGCCGGGACCCTTTATTGCATTGTAGTTCCTTTGCTTTCTTCTGCATTGTTTGTAGCTGCATTGTAGCTCATCTTAAGGGGGGGTGTTAGAGTAAAGTAATTAATTAACTTTATTCTCCTCTTAAGATTTCTCTTTATGCATACATTAGTCATTTAATAATTAATATTTAATTATTAAATGCTCTCACCTTAGGGTTAGGTTTTCCTTTCGGTGTTGATCTCCTTTATAAGGATTAATCTCTTGTATTATTTTCATTCTCTTGATTCAATTTTCTCTGATAATAAATCTTTTCACTTTGTTAGAGCCAAAACCCTTGTATTCGTTCTCTCTCTTTCTCTGTGACAGGTTTCTTGCATGCAGGTTTCTTTGGGTTCTGTGGATTTGTATTTCTCAAATCTTAGAACAAGGCTATACCCAAAAAAGATTCTCCAAAAGAAAAGGTTTCTTTAGAAAGAAAAACAAGTTTAAAGGTAATTGGAAACCTACTTGTTACATTTGTAAAGGAGAACATTATGCCAATAAGTGTCTAGATAGACATAAACAAAGGCATAAAGGAAAAGTAAGAAAACTCCAGAAAGCTGGAGTAGATACAGATGATTATCTGTACTTTGATGAATATGCATCTGACCCTGATGATATTATTCTCTCTGACACAGACCAAGAATAGTCAAAAGAAGAATTAGAAGAAGAAGAATTTCATGATTCTCATCCCCACATTGATTCAATAGAAGATGAAGGATCTGAAGTGTCATTCTTCTTAAGAATGATCAGATGAGGAAATGAGCAGTCTGAATTAGACAATGTGATTGCATAAATTCTTAGAATTGAGAAAATTATCCACAAAATGGATATGGGACCAGAAACATGGAAAAGAACAAGGGAAGATCTAGCCAGACTAGAAGATAAAAAAAGATTCCTTCTATGGTAACATGAAAGCCCTTCTTCATCCCGATATTCTCATCCTGAGAAATCTATTCCACTTCCTCAAAGAACTTTCTCTGAAGCACCATCTCGAGGAAGTATGGCAAGACGCCTATGGCGTAAACAACGAACTGAATTTCTTATTCAAGTAATTTAGCAAGCCAATGAAGAAATCCAAGAATTGGAAGATGAAGAAAATGCTAATGTCTCTGAAGAATTAGCAAAAGGAAAAGAACTGGAACAATATATCTCCAGTCTAAATAGGAAATCAACCATTTTGACTCTGAATCCTACAATTTGTACCTCAAGAGAAGAGGATTTGTTTTGTCAAGAGAAAAACTATTCTCCTTTGATTCAGAATGCTATGATATCTGAAGGATTCGATCCTGACATGGGAAAAGAGGATCCTAGTCATTGTAGAACTTTCAAAAATATGGAAACTGGTTGCCCTGGTGTTCAGTTTCAGATACATTTTGCTAAATATACTTCTTATTCTTTATCATTTTTGTGGGATACAGGAGCAGATCTTAATGTTGCTTGGTTTAATTGCTTCCGCGAAGATAAATGGATTCCTGCCTCAACAAATATTCACTTCGGTAATGGTAAGCATCAATCTCAATATGTTTGCAAAGCTCCGACTGAATTTCAAGATGGGCATATTGATGAGGTCACTTTTGTCCATTATGAAATTGATGGATATGACGGAGTCATTGGAAGCAACACCATGACTCAATGGGAACCAATTCTCATTACTAGAGATCATCTCACATTGAATGGTCATACAGTTCCCAGAATGAAAATAGAATTTGCCTTCACCACAAAGCTTGACAGCAAAGATAACAGAAAAAGGAATACCGTTTGGATTGCCAAACAATCACTCCTAGTCTAGCTAGAGATTGATAATATAAAGGAAGAATTTACCCACTCAATCATGACAAAGGATCTACAAAAGCATTCCAGAAAACTAGATTGTAGATTGCCTTTAAAAAAGAATAGTAATGGAAATGACATACTTCCCAAGGCTAAGGCAAATTATTTTATGATGAGTCCAAAGGAAATAGAGCTATGCCAAAAGGAAATTAATGACCTCCTGTCATTAAACCTTATTTCTCCCTCATCATCTCCCTTTTCTTGTCATGCTATGTATGTTCCAAAGTATGATGAGAATGGACAAGAACTTCCTAAGAAACGCCTGGTTGTTAATTATAAGCCTTTAAATGCCTGTTTACAAGATCATCAACATCCTTTACCCAGTAAGGATTACATTTGGCAAACTATTCAAGGAAGCCATATCTATTCCAAGTTTGATCTTACAAAAGGTTTCTGGCAGATCTCTATTCATCCTAATGATCGGGATAAAACTGCTTTCTTTGTTCCACAAGGACTTTATGAATGGAATGTTTTACCCTTCGGCATCAAAACAGCTCCATCTATTTTTCAACAGCATATGGATATCATCTTTCACAAATATTCTAAATTCATTCTTCCCTATATCGATGATAGCTTGGTCTTCAGCCAAAACCCTCAAGCACATCCTGCACATCTTCGCCAGTTTCTTGCACTTTGTCAACAACATGGTCTTGCTGTTAATCCTACTAAAAGTCAATTTTTCCAAGATTCCATTATTTATATTGGCATTCATCTTCTTCCAAGGGGGAGAATGGAGGCTCAACAACATATTTTAACTCGAATTGCCAATTTACAGGTTTCCAGTATTAAGGAACTTTAGAGGTTTCTTGGATTAGTTAATTATATTGCAGGATTCTACTCTCACATTGCTTCTGACAGAGCCGAACTAAATCAGCTCCTACAAAAGAATCCACCTCCTTGGTCAAGCACACATGATACATTAATTGAAAGAATTAAAAGGAAATGTGCATCTTTACCTCCTCTGCATCTTCCTGGAAACAATGATAAGATCATTGAGACAGACACAAGTGAAAAGGTTTGGGTAGGAGTTTTGAAAGAAAAGAATCTTCAAGGAAAAGAGGAAATTGTTAGATATATATTTGGTAGCTTTAAGGGTAGTGAAATAAACTACCACAACACTCATAAAGAAATTCTTGTAGTCATTAATACTTTAAAATCTTTTCAAATGTTTGTTGCTGACAAGAAAATTCTTATCCGTAGTGATTTGCAGAATCTAAGAGGTTTTTTCAAAAAAGAATCCAAAGATAAAGTTATCAGTGGACGTCTTCTCTGATGGGCTCAATTCCTTAACACTTTTGATTTTGAGATTGAACATCTTAAAGAGAAAAGTAATATATTTGCAGATTTTTTTATCCAGGGAAGGTCGTAAGGAATCAGGTAATATACGAGTCATGAGAATTAGAGAAGAAAGATGGTATGAAGAATGCTATCCAAAATGTAGTAGCAATGCACTTCATAGAAGGGACCGAAGATGTTTTGATATAGCAAATGATTATCTTTCTGATCTCCTTCAAATGATTCAAGCAAAATTGATATTAACAATTCCTGGAATATCGCATCCACAAAGCTTTTTCTAAGTCTCTGCAAATATGGAACCAATTGATGAGGAAATTCAACAAGTGATTCTGTCCCCGGAAATCACTTATCAAATCCCAATTGTATTCCAAAATCCTCATATTCAACGACCTGAAAGATGGCTTCATCAAGAAAAGGGAATACAATTGATGAGAGATATGTTTCAAGGACCATATCCATATGAAGATCTTCGCTTTATCTATCAAGGATATGCTGGAGTTGTATGGAAACTAGGCTTTGGATCTCATGAAGATAACTTAATCAACATATATGTTTGTCAACATTATGGACCTTATGGAGAAGGCACTAGATTTCAACACTGGACAGTGGGAAATGGGATTTGTCATTTGTATAATTCACAAGAACCAATTTGGCTTCATACAAAGACCTATCATCTTGAACATGGCAACCCATCTGCTAACACCATTGGAATCTATGGACCCTATAAGACAAAAACTCTACGAGTCTTGTGGAAAGAACCAAATCCTTCATTTCATCCATGCTCTCTCTATAACCCACATGATGATGAAAATTGTCCTCAATATGTTCATGGAATAAATGAAGAAAGCGACTAATGAGTGGGTCTGTCACTCATCAAAGATATCAATCTCTTTGAAGTAAAAGATTGATGTGGGACACACCACAGTAAAAGGGGTAAGGCTACCACGTCATTGTAACCACGGGTTATTCTTCCCGTGATCAAAAAGATTCCTGTCGTATCTACTTTTGGCTGTAAAGTAGCGCTCCACATGTAGTGGTCCCACATGTTTGTCTATTTGTCTCTTCTTTCCTTTCGTTTTTAAGATATTGGGGTCCACCCGAGAGATATTCTCTATAGTGGGCATCTTATCCAAAGGAAAGTGCGCCTAAGTGCGTGTCTGCGTGTTTGTTTCTCCTTGGTAGATTTCAAACTCCATTATTCCCTAGTTAGTGAAAAGACAGAGGGATTGGTCTATAAAAGGTACCCTCTTGTTCCTAACAAAGCATAATGAGAGTAGCAAGTGAAGTCGTTAGTCCTTAGAGTCTTAGAAGTCTTAGTATAATTTGAGAAAATAGAGAAGTAAGCTCTTCCTTTAAAGGAATTAGAAACTCAAAATTTGCAAGAATCATAGATCTAGTCAGTCTGTAATATCAGTCTAAGTCTGTGATATAAAGATGCCTAATGAATGGGCTCTTGAACTCTAGTTTGAAGATGCTCAGGAACAAAAACCTGAATAGTTACAAGGAATACAAGTTGAAAAAAGAAATGATAAAGTTGTATTGCACTTTTCCCATCCATCAAAACCTAATCTTATGCAACACAGTAAATCCATGCGAAATACATCCCATCAAGTCTTCAACTATAACCGCGGAAGTGGCAGTTCTTCTTCCTCCCGCTTAACTGAAGATGTTCCTCTTACAACTTTCTCTCCTGTCTCAGGATGGGAACATATCCTTCAGTTTCCCAAACCACAAAAGCCGCATCTAGATCCACAAACATCCTTGTGTCCTCATGACAACTATTTTAAATTAGAAAATGGCCACATGAAGTGTGACTCTTGTCAGTTTATGTTTCCACCTCCTAATACCTCTATCGGTCATGTTCGCATGATGTCTGGTAAAACAGTTGCTTTTCCTATTTCTGATAATTCTTCCACTGATGAAATCATTATTGACACTCCCGCTGGTAAGAATGTTATCCTAGGAATTATCCCTTCATTTAAATATTTTATGCAATTTGAAAGTACTGGCAAATTCCAACTTGAATACTGGCCCCAACATGTCTCTATAATTGGTGAAAATAGTGTACCCAGTCAAACCAAACTACTTAATTGGTCTAACCTTTGTCAATGCAAACATATGCTGCTCACTCACGATCAACATTATCTCCAACAAACTACATTACTTGACTAGCAAAAGCTCCTTGCTGCTCAACAGACCAATATGCATTCCGTCCTTGCCCATTTGCAAAACCTTGAATCCCGCCTTACGACCAACTGGATAGATTTTGTCTATTCTAAAATTGCTCATCTCCATGCCGATTTTACTCTCTTTCAAGATAAAGCGGAAGCTTGGTGGGCCAATCAACCAACATACCACACTGAGACCAAACAATCCCTAAAAAGTCTTCAATTTGAAGTTTCCACTGTGGTTAAAACCGTTCAACGCATTGATACTCTTACTCAAAGTATTAGCCAGGCAACCCTTCATTTGGAAAACCAAATGATTTCTCAAACCAATGATCTGAAAGCACATGTTATAGCCATTATCCAAGCCGCATCACCTCCGCCTCAAAAAATCCTAAACTTCCCATCCAGTTCAGCTAGTTATCTGCAAGCCCAATATGCTGGTAAAGGATTAACTCCGAATATCCCTGCACCAACCATACAAAACGTTTGGGATCCAATTTTGGGAAAATCCAGAGATGCTACTCTAGATGAGAAGAATTAAGGAAGAATTAATATGGCCAGAAGTAGTCCTGATCCATATAGAAACATTCACAATTATAAGGCTAAAACTCCTCCTTTAGTCAATTTTGATACATACAATGAAACTGAAAAAATATGAGGAGTATTGATTCAATGAGATCATGGGTTCAGAATTACTTAGCAACAAGTACTAGAGTTCTAGAGTCTGATGTTATCAAACAGGCCCTGAATTCCATTATCAGGATGGCTAAAAGAGTATGGGATCGTCTAGAAGACAACTATAGAGATGATCTAATCAATGCTGGAATTGATCAAGTCTGTTCTCAATTAATCTGAATGTTTGTAGGAAGAACAAACACTATGGAAAGAATGTACTACAATAGATTCATTCTAAACAAATGTCATGATCTTTCCAACTTCAAAGAATACTGTGAGGAACAGTATAAAAACTTCTATTGGTCTGGAAAAGAACAAAACCAAGAAGTCATGTTTACTCTTTTCCTCAAAAGCTTTAAGAAGATAGGTAGTTATTACCATCATAAAGTTCTTGAAAATTTAGTCCATGGGGGTCGTGAACTCAAGGAACTTACCTATCCTCAATTAGTTTAATTCCTCATAGAACTCAATGAAGAGAGTTGTAATGATCTGAGGAAAGAAAAAGAGATAGAAAGAATTAGGCCTCTAATTGCTCCCTTTACCTACTAACAAATCTCCTCAGTTTTTCAGTTTAGAGAAAATACCAGAATCAAAAAACACAAAAGAAAGTGTAAAGATCACGATGCAGAGGTTGTTCTAGGAAACAAGGCTATACCCAAAAAATATTCTCCAAAAGAAAAGGTTTTTTTAGAAAGAAAAACAAGTTTAAAGGTAACTGGAAACCTACTTGTTACATTTGTAAAGGAGAACATTATGCGAATAAGTGTCCATATAGACATAAACAAAGGCATAAAGGAAAAGTAAGAAAACTCCAGAAAGATGGAGTAGATACAGATGATTATCTGTACTTTGATGAATATGCATCTGACCCTGATGATATTATTCTCTCTTACACAGACGAAGAACAGTTAGAAGAAGAATTAGAAGAAGAAGAATTTCATGATTCTCATCCTCACATTGATTCAATAGAAGATGAAGGATCTGAAGTGTCATTCTTCTTAAGAATGATTAGATGAGGAAATGAGTAGTCTGAATTAGACAATGTGATTGCATAAATTCTTATAATTGAGAAAATTATCCACAAAATGGATATGGGACCAGAAACATGGAAAAGAACAAGGGAAGATCTAGCCAGGCTAGAAGATAAAAAAGATTCCTTCTACAGCAACATGAAAGCCCTTCTTCATCCCGATATTCTCATCCTGAGAAATCTATTCCACTTCCTCAAAGAACTCTCTCTGAAGCACCATCTGGAGGAAGTATGGCAAGACGCTTATGGCATAAACAACAAACTGAATTTCTTATTCAAGTAATTCAGCAAGCCAATGAAGAAATCCAAGAATTGGAAGATGAAGAAAATGCTAATCTCTCTAAAGAATTAGCAAAAGGAAAAGAATTGGAACAATATATCTCCAGTCTAAATAGGAAATCAACCATTCTGACTCTGAATCCTACAATTTCTACCTCAAGAGAAGAGGATTTGTTTTGTCAAGAGAAAAACTATTCTCCTTTGATTCAGAATGCTATGATATCTGAAGGATTCAATCCTGACATAGGAAAAGAGGATCCTAGTCACTGCAGAACTTTCAAAAACATGGCAACTACTTGCCCTGGTGTTCAGTTTTAGATACATTTTGCTAAATATACTTCTTATTCTTTATCATTTTTGTGGGATACAGGAGCAGATCTTAATGTTGCTCGATTTAATTGCTTCCCCAAAGATAAATGGATTCCTACCTCAACAAATATTCACTTCGGTAATGGTAAGCATCAATCTCAATATGTTTGCAAAGCTCCAATATGTTTTCTTTGACTGGCTACACTATTTTCACCAATTATAGAGACATGTTGGCACCAGTATTCAAGTTGGAATTTGCCAGTACTGTTAAATTGCATAAAATATTTAAATGAAGGGATAATTCCTAGGATAACATTCTTACCAGCGGGAGTGTCAATAATGATTTCATCGGTGGAAGAATTATCAGGAATAGGAAAAGCAACTTTTTTACCAGACATCATGCAAACATGAATGATAGAGGTATTAGGAGGTGGAAACACAAACTAACAAGAGTCACACTTCATGTGGCCATTTTCTAATTCAGAATAGTTGTCATGAGGACACAAGGATGTTTGTGGATCTAGATGCGGCTTTTGTGGTTTGGGAAACTGAAGGATATGTTCCCATCCTGAGACAAGAGAGAAAGTTGTAAGAGGAACATCTTTAGTTAAGCAGGAGGAAGAAGAACTTTCACTTCCGCGGTTATAGTTGAAGACTTGATGGGATGTATTTCACATGGATTGACTGTGTTGCATAAGATTAGGTTTTGATGGCTGGGAAAAGTGCAATACAACTTTATCATTTCTTTCTTTAACTTGTATTCCTTGTAACTATTCAGGTTTTTGTTCCTAAGCATCTTCAGACCAGAGTTCAAGAGCCCATTCACTAGGCATCTTTATATCCTTATGTTTGACTTTGTAAGGAGCTCTGAGTTGAGTAGTAGTTCTAGTAGATTTCCAAACTTTTTATTTGTAGGCCCCTCAAATTTTAAAGTAGATTAGAATTATTTTATCAAATCTTATTTGGTGGTTTAAAATATGTCATAAAATATCTAGTGGTTGTAATTTGTCTACAATTTATATATTATATGCAATCCTATCCATATTTTAAGCTGAGCATCTCAAATAAGTATCTATTTCTTTTCATTTATTTGATTTGAAATTTTCAAAATTATTAAATTTTTGTATTGTATTTTTTCGTTTCAAATGACTTTCTTTATTTTAAAGAAAACTAAATAGTCTTATTAAAATTTATAGCTATTCCATTTGGGAAAACATTTAATTAGGAAGTTTAAAATCTAATGAAAATGATGAAACCTGTGTATAATTTTTCTTTGATGAAATAGGCATTAAATCCTACATCAATGTATTTTCAGAAGGTATTTTGTTAAATATTTCACATGTACATTATTTTAACATATGTAGCATTTACAATGCATACTGATGTGAGCTCAAAGATATCACTCTCTATGATAATTTCAACATGAATCCCCATTTCCAAATTCAATAGTTGTTCATGTTATCACCAATCTTGTGAGCCTTTCCATTCTATACATACCCTACCATTTTTATAGTTTATCCCTTTCATTGGGTTTAACCAGAGATAATTAGTCACTCAATAAGAAAAATATATTTATATTTTTACATTCAATAGTATTATATTCTAAGAAAGACCATACCACCATATTCATTATTTATGTTGTTGCATTAGACTCTTGAATTTTCTTTTTAATTTTTATTTTTCAATTATTTTTATTTTTTTTCAAAAAAATTTATCATTAGGTAATGAAGATTGAGGGAAGATTTCCAATGTGCTTTTTATAAATATTTAATATTTTGTCTATATGTATACAATTAATCAACTAATTTGGTGCAAAAGAAGTTTGATCAACCTGCTCAATTTTCAACAAATAAATAACTTCACACTCCTTTCCCACACGAGTTTAAATATCAGTTTAGTCTAAATCACGTATATGTAAAATAACCTCTTGATTGCAAATATAATACTCATGTTTCAAGGTTGATAGATTTTAGAATAAATGGAATAAATAAAGGTCATTTATCATAAGTAGAAAATTTCTATATGCACAATTGATTTCAACCTTAATTAGTTAAAGGAATGTCTATAGATTCCTATATAGGTCCTAGAGAAGTTTGACCAAATAAATTTTCATCTATCATTGAGTTGACTATTTAGATTGCTTTCAAAAGAAATTGTAATCCACAATAATGTTGAAAAACAACAAAAATAGAAAAAAATTACATTGCAAATAAAATTATCCTGATTTCCCAACTCTACATCAACATCAACCTTAACTCCTCATGTTTGGGAAAAATTTTTATTATCTAGCTGACACTAAACTATCCATAGATCAACGACTTACCAAGTTTAGGAAATTAATTTCTCCTAAAGGTCTAGACTTGAAATGAAAGGATTCTTATCATGTAATTAATTTCCCCTAAGTGAGAAGCCATCTTAAGATGATGGATGTCCTCTTGCCTCTATTTCCTCTAACCTCCAACAAAACCCTACTTAATTCCTAAACTTGATAAAACATATGCATATATCTAGTTTTCCAACCACCTTGATATCAAGAAGATTTTGTATACCACTTTCTAGATATAATAGACTAAAGAAAATAAAAGTGAATCTATAGTCCCCCCCCCCCCCCTCTCTCTCTCTCTCTCTCTCTCTCTATATATATATATATATATATATATAATTTAATGATGATCACTTGCTTTCTTATTTTCTATATATATATATATATATATAATTTAATGATGATCACTTGCTTTCTTATTTTCTATACTTCTGAGCACAAAGCATAAAATCCAAAAGAATCCTATTCACATAAATATGATAAATATCCATTCCATTTGCTTATAATCTAATAATTTCATTCTCCTTAATCAAAATTTTGAGTTTTGTATGCCTAATAATTGTTACCTTGTCCCATCCATATTCATTCCAAACTTGAGTCAAATTGTTTGTAATCTTGAATGGCCCATTCTCATAAAACACAACTAAGTCATTGCTACACTTATAACCTCTAGTCATTGAGAGACTCATAGGATCATCTGATTTTCTTCCATGAGGCATAAAGTAAAACATTTTGGGGAGATGAGTATGTTTGAAATGATGATATTCAACATGGTGACTGAGGTATTCTAGTGTGGTGGTGGTATCCATATTTCCATCAATGTTGAGATCAACATTTATTTTCACCAAGCGAGGTCCTTCATTTTTGTACTCTTCCTATGCCTTGTAACACTAGACATCAACTTCAATTCCTTGATGAATATTCTAGCATGCATAAGTTATCTATGAATGATTTTTTTTGCACATAGAAATAATAAAATTAGCACATGGATTCAAAATAAGGCACCATTTTGAGAAAACAAATGCTATATATTTTGAATTTGATTATGATTGCTACTCAGGTCTCCACACAATAGAAATGCAATGAAATTTCACACGTTGTCTTCAAAAAAACAAATCTACACCTTAAACATGTTCTTCTAATAATTAATATTTAAGTACAAGGTAGTCAAATCTCTCATCAACATCATTAAATTTAACCGCCTTAGATAATAAAGCATTCAACAACAACTAATTTATGAATTTTAGACTTATTTCTATTAAAAATAAATTATATTTAATCACAAGTATATTTATCTAAAGTCATGTCTCATGCAAGAGACACATCTCTTCATGAGTTCTATGTATTTAAAGATTTTTGTGATCTATTTATTAGAAATATAGAAAATATATTCACTCTCCAATTTCAACAATTGGTATTAGATTAGGCTGTAACTTTGATTGCAAAAATCATTGTTGAGTCTTAGAGATAAAAAAAATTGCAGCGTGGATTGTAGAAGTCATTGTTGATTTTTTTGTAAGGAAGAAGTTACAATGTTGATTATAGGAATCATCACAAAATTCAAAGGAAAAATTGTATCATTAGTCACAAAGATCATTGCAAATTTTAAAAGATTACTTTGATCGCAAAATGAGAAATAGTTTTTTAAACGTCATTTCTATTAAATTGTGTGGTGCTGAAAATTACATGGAGAATGACATCATCAAATGAAAATTATTTTCTTTTGGGAGATCTCACTTTTTTTGTAAATGGAACTAGAACAAGACATCCCACAGATGTTTGTCTACAAGAATAATTTCACAAACAATATTATTAAGCATTGACTTTGATAAACTTGTCTATTGGGAGTATGTTGATAAAAAATGTGTAGATTGCAACTACACCAAAAAAATCTTGGGACACAATCACTACAATATTTGAATAGAAGAATGATGTGAGAAAACACATGCATAGAACTTAATTATATAATCTAAGATGGATTGATAACTGAGCATCTAAGAAAAATTTAAAAGGGTATTTTAAACGACCTTATTAATGCAAGGGAAACTATAGCTGATAAATATCTTATCTCTAAAACTCTTAAAAACTTTCCAAAATTATTTAAGAATTTCAAAACTACTCTTACATTGAGTGGAAAATTAGAAAACCTAAAATTTAATGATCTAGAAAGTCTACTGTTGCAATATGAGGAAATGTTTAATAAGGCTAATGAAGATGAATATTTTTACCTCTAAGTTCAAAGGAAAGAAGCCTCCATAAAGATATTCTATTATGAATAATAATAAACAAAAAAAGAAGGGTTTTTTATTATTTTAGTTATCTCGGCCATTTTAAAGAGAAATGCTTTAAAAATAAGAGATATGAAGTAAATTAAGAAAAGAAGTATAATGGTTGATGCAAATATTGAAGATGATGGAAGTCATAGATTATTTAAAGTAGATGTCTTTAACTATATTCAAAATAATGATGTTTGAATTATCAATTCAAGAGCTACTCACCACATGATTGGTGATATTGTTAACTTGAGAAATGTAGTAAAGCAACCAAGAGACATGGTTAGATTGGGAGATGGTTCACAATTACATGTTGTTCAAGGAGTTGGAAATGCTCCTCTACATGTTCAAACCCAAGGTAAAAATGTAAGTATTGGTAATGTTTTATTTGTTCTAGGCTTGAAAAAAAATTCTATTTTAGTTACTCAAATTATTGCGAATAATATGAAATGTTTTTATTGAAAAAAGGAATTTGTGAAGTGTTTGATAGGGATGAAAAATTAATATGTGATGGATCATATATGAAAGGAGGGGCCTATTTTATTTGAGAACAAACTCCTCTCAAGCCTTAGTTGCCTCAAGATATCAACTATGGTATGAAAGACGTGGCCATATTAACCTTCAAGCACTGAAGGAAATGTTTGATCAAAATATAGTATACGGTCTTCCACCCATCACTACAAAGAAGTATTTTTATGAAGCTTGTGTCATGGGGAAATAATATAGAGAAAATTTTGATTTTCAAAAATCTTGGAGAGCCTCCAAGAAGTTTAAATTAGTTCACTTTGATCTTTGTGGACATATGAAGATAATTTCCATAGGAAAATCTCGACATTTCATGTTCATTTACTAATGACTTCACTTGAAAGGTTTAGGTTTATTTTTTAAAGAATAAATTTGAAGCATTTGATATTTTTGTGAATGTTGAATTTGTACCTATTTGTACACCTTAAAAAGTCAACCACTAACCTAGATCTACTAACTAATTCAACAAACAATCAATAAAGAACTCTACCATGTGTGCAAATAACATAGAATAACCAAATATACCTTCACATACATTGTAGGCTTGTCTCCATTGTTCTCCTATCTTCCAAGATCTTGTGATTTTGATATTTTCTCTCACCTATTAGCACTTAGCACAAGAGGTCATGAAAGAATGAAGTGTGGCTGGTTGATGATGTATGGCTCTAGAATGATTTTGATAGAATGTAGGTACTCTCTATTATTGTGGATGTACAAAATGAAAGGAAGAACCATCTTTTATAGAAATCACAATGCAAATGGAGGGTTTAGATTAAGAGGTTAAATTATGAATGGCCAAGATTATATATATGACTAAGAATGCATAGGATTGAAGGGTAGGTAGAGATGTAGGGGAGAGATTAAGAGGTGGGAAAGTAAAAGATATTAGTGAATAACATCAAGAAGGTTAATTTTGAAATGGAGTGATAAGATTAAGTGGTAGATAAGATTTGATAGACTTGTTGACATGTGAAGAGGAGAGAGAAAGTGAAATGAAGAAGAATTAGACATTCGTCACATGTCTATGAATTTAGATTATGATCCATGTCAACAAGTTGGAGGGATAGGATTGGAAAGAAAAAATAATGAATTAATTAAATAAATAAAATTATTTATTTAATTAATAGAGGAAAAAGGTGTGGTTAGGATGTTTAAATAAATAATAAATATTTATTTAATTGAACACAATTTTAGGTGTCTACAATTTTTAAAGAGTATATATATGTATATAAGTATGCCTATATATAAGTATGTATTTAAATTGTGATCCCACAATAGTGGGTTACACATTTTAGCCAACTTTGACAATGAAACAAACATTTTGAAAAAAAATTCACATTCAGACACCTATTACCACTAAACCGTAAGGAATTTGCAGATGATGTAACTAGTGATTTGTGAAATTTTGTATGTAGATTCTAAATACATTTTTTAAATATATTTTGGAATCAATTTGTATCCATTTTTCTATCTCCCTCAAAAACTAGTTTTTAACAGTAAACAACATATTTAAAGAGTGATACTCACTTGGTAATGCATAACTTTTTTTCTAAAATAGATACAAATGTGATTATTTTGAAATTTAGGTTTGTAACATCGACATCTAATGTTTGCAATTGGTTTCATAACATCACGTTCAATATTTCAAATTTAATTAAGTTTTGAAGTTGAGTTAACTATAATTTAGACATAGGTTTATTTGGTAACTCCTAACATATTGTGTATGTATCAAAATTCTATTTTTTTTCATTGGAAAGAGGAATTCAATGCCTATTTCATAGATATTTTTTCCATTTTTTTCATTAGTTTACTATTTTTCCATAAGTGCTGAACAAAGAAGTTGATGTTTGGTGAAAAACTATGTTTAGTTAAACTAAAAAAAATCATAATAAACTCAATACATATTAAAATTATAATCATTGGAAAGGTTGCTTCAAGTACTACTATCATGCATTTGGGTTTGTCAAGATTGTTCCATTTGAGCCTTCAATTAGAGCTTCAAAGGTAATAAATCTGTTAAAAAAAGGAGAGATTGGGGGAGAGATGCATAGGAAGCTCGTTGAATGATAGAACATATGTTTGATCGAACATGTTGGGCACAATTTTTTTATAATGATCATGTTCGATAGAACATGGCCTATATTAATGGCCGAAGTTCGATAGAATCCCCTGTCAACCAATTTTTGAATGGGGGATTGTATATAAATAAAGTGCTTTTTTTTCATTTTTTAGAAAACAAAATTGAAGGATAATTCACTGCATTTTTTATAAAGACATTTTTAAGTGAATTTTGTTGGTGTGGAATTTTCAAGGGGCATTTTTTCAAAGGAGATGGGAAATAAAAGGACAAGGGTAAATAAGATTGCACAAAAGTATCCACTTGGTACAGAACAAAGATGTCATGAACAAGAATTATCAAGATATCATATGAATAAAATAGGTATGCATCTTTACAATTTAGAATTCATCGACACAATTAAATTTGGTATGAAAAATTTGAACTCACTTGTAAATCATACACAATTGCTAATATAGCCTGAAGAGTTTGAAAAAATCAAATTATAAAATGTAATAGAAATAGATGAAATTTTCTCCATGTTGAAGAGGGATGCATGCTTATATTTTAGGAATATAAATTTGGGTTTTTTTGATTGCAAGTCTCTCTCTCTCTCTCTCTCTCTCTCTCTCTCTCTCTCTCTCTCTCTCTCTCTCTCTCTCTCTCTCTCTCTCTCTCTCTCTCTCTCTCTCTCTCTCTCTCTCTCTCTCTCTCTCTCTCTCTCTCTCTCTCTCTCTCTCTCTCTCTCTCTCTCTCTCTCTCTCTCTCTCTCTCTCTCCCTTAAGTCTTTATAGTTAAATTTATACAATTCTAAATTATTTTATAATGCCCCACTAAGGAACCCCAAAGAAGAAAACAACCAAACAATAAAATAGAGGAATATTATTTTGAAAACCAAATAAATTATAACATTGAAACACTAGCAATTTGTTAGCATTGTGTTGTCATTTATGTCAACTGGTATAGCATGGAAAATGGTATGAGAGATTGTTAGTATAGTTGTCATTGATGTCAACCAGTAATGGTGTCACTGATGTCAACTAGTATACCAAGTTACCAGTATAGCTTGTCACCCATAAGGAAGAGTATGTCAACAAACTTTGTGATCATTGGATTCACCGATACAAAAGTTAGTGTTGGCTTAAGTTGAAGACATAAGGACTCGAGACCAGTATGGTATAACAACCTGTAAGTGATATGTTTGTAGTGTATGGTTGCCAACTGGCAAGCATGTGACCAATTAGAATGCAAGGTGAGCTAATGTAGAAGTGTAGAGAAGAAGATATCACAGGATGAAGAGAAGACTGACGGTGAGTGTGCCCAACTGGATCATATGTGCCTGATTGAAGATGCATATGCTCAATGTTAGCTAAGGCATATCAGTGCAATGCTGAAAGAAGAACTAGATGACAAGGATCCACTCCCATCAGTAAGTGGAGCTTATCCCCCAACATGCATAGAATGCATTATAACTGTTTGGGATAGGTTTGTCAAGAAGTTAAAGGTAGGATATTGAAGGCTTACACCAGATGAACCGGTGAAACACAAGGATGCCTCAGGTGCATAAAATCAGAGATATGCACTGGATTGGCTAGAGTTGGCAAGTTGAGCCACCGGGATAGAGAAAGAAGAGTAAAGAAGTGAAGGGTTTGTCACTTTGACAAACCGGTTAAGATGATGTCTGTACTGATGAAGAAGAAGACAAGGCTAAACAGCTACAAATAGAGAATGCATCTGGAATACAAATGGAGACAGTTGAAGATTGATGACATGGTGTGATCAAGGTGGTTACCAATAAGTATGTCCACTGGTAAAGATGACAAGGTGACAAGTTAAGATCTTTTGTTTGATTAAGATGAACTTGCTGGAGATTGGCATGTCTGTTAATCGGCAAAGGTGTTCCACCGACAGAGCTACCAAGTGTAGGCTTGAAGGTTGACCAGTTATGGTATAATTGACAGGGTTAGAGAACTGGTAGATGAACCCGGTTGTGTGTTGGTTGGTGACCAAGTGTGACCGACATAGTATGAGGTGCATGCCGATAGAGACACCACGTGGATTTTAAGTGTCAAACCAATGGACCGTTCATTGTCGGTGAGGTAGGTGGTGATTGGTTGACATTAATGTCGATGACATAAATCATGGGTCAAGAGAAGAAGGGTGTAGCTCGAGACAAATCAGTGCTCAAAGATTAGATTTGGTGGCTTTGTGATTGATGCAGGGTGTCTAAGTACTGATATGGGTAGGTGAAGCTAACTGCGTGATCTCTTCATGGTGATTGACAAGTCCAGAGTGAAAAAGTTGCCATGTTTGCTAAATATAGTGAACATGTTCTATAAGCAACATGATTGGCAATGATGTGTGATTAGATGTAGGTTGACTTTCTTTGAGAAGAGATCCGATCGATCTGATATACCTCATGGTGGATGAAGGAACCCTAGCATGCCAGAGGTATGAATGTAGATCATGGCGAGAAAACTCAGGGATAAATATGTCGACTCAAGATCAAAGATGATGATGCTACCAGATGATTAAGGTGCCAGATGTTGAAGAGTGAAGTGTAAAAGTGTAGCAAAGAGCCAATTAGTTAAAGACTCCATTAAAGATTATAGAGACTGAGCGTTGAAGGTGCAACCGGTGAGAGGGTTTGGTAGAGGTAGAACCGGCAAGGTCAGAGTAACCGGTAAACTACAAAGTGAGTTGTAGTTGTGTAAACTGGTAGTGCTAGAACCTACAGAAAGGCAGAGAAGGAGTTGCAGTGCAGTGTGAGCAGTTGAGGAGATCCGGCAAGCCAAAGAATAGTGTAGAGTTAAACTGTTAAGTGGATTAACTGACAAGCAAGAGAACCGATAGTGATAAGAGATTAGAGTACTGGTAGTGAAGGGGTAGAGGCTAAACCGGTAAGGTTACAACAAAGAGTGAAGGAGAGGAGGATTTGAGTGAGAAGAGAATTATCAGAGAGCAGAGTAGAGGAAGACTGGTTGAGGAGAGTAGAACTTGGAAGAAATATTACAGAGGTTACACAACAAATTTTTAACTGAGTATTAACTTTTGTATCTGATATATGATATTGTAATCATTGAGTTGGAGCTTGGTGAAGGGGTTGGTGCCCTAAATGTTGTAACCAATGTTTTATTGTGAGGCTGGATTGGAGTAGTAGAATCCAACAGCATTTCTCACTGAGGTTTTTCCCATGTTGGGTTTTCCTTGTACATCTGATGTTATGTGATATGCCCTTTGTGTGTGTTTGCATCTTGATGTCTTCCCCTATCTCACAGGTATGTTTACTTTTTGTTAGATCTGCTAACCGGTACACACCTCTTAGGATGAAAAGGTTAAATTTTGAAACCACTGATTCACCCCCCCCTCTTAGTGGCATCTTGTGTTCAACAATTGGTATCAAAGCCTAAGTTCTCGGTTGATAAGATTTCTCCATCTTGGGTAGATTCTAGTTTTTGAGAACACAATGGTCATTTTTGTGATAGCCCCTACTTCGGTGTTTGATGGTTCAAACTATTCTATTTGGAGTTATAGGATAGAATTCTACCTATCCTCCTTAGGGTTTGATGTGTGGATGTCAGTTGTAAATGGTCTCTCTAGACTGGTCAGTCCTCCCAGCGGTCTTGAAGTAGAAAGAAGAAATGAATGTAATGATGAAGCTATGAAGGCTATACTCAGTGGGTTTTTTGGTGATGTTTCCTCACAGGTGGACAAATGCAAATTGACAAAAATCCTATGGGATAGACTGAAGAAGCTCTATAGAAATGAGCCTACCACTGTAGAACCGGTTTGTGAGAGCAAGAAAAGAAAAGTGTCACATGGGTCTATAGATGAAGATAAATCTGTTAGCAGCAACACCTATGATGAAGAGGAAACCCATATCTTCATGGATCAAGAATTAGAAAATAAGAGTAACACATTTGGAAGTGATCATGTGGATCAATCCTACCAGCAAGATGTGTTTGGGAGCAATAGTGAAGGTGATGAAGAAGATGAATCCAAGGTAGATCTTGAAGGAGAATTGGTGAGTGATCTGTATGAACTCAACATAGTAAGAAATGAATACAAGTTGTTCAAGAATGTTTCTATTGTGGAACAAGACCGGTTGATCAAATGCCTTCAAGAGTCCAAGTCAACCATTGCAAATCTGGTAGCACAGGTGGATGATGCTAAAAGGATAAATGAAGAACCAAAATCAGATTTGGATTTCAAGGAGTGCAGATGTAAAGATCTAGCATTAGAGCTAGAGGCAAAGGATAAAGAGTATCAACAAATAGAAGGAGAAATGGAGAATCTCCACAAAGACCTTGAGAAGTGTCAAGATGAACTCAAGGTGAGGATTTGGTTTGATGGCAGCAGTGATACCTTGGACAAGATATTGAAGAAGAAAAAAAACTCCAAGGATACCAGAGGTTTAGGATGTGATGTCAGTGAATGCTCCACCAACAAGAATGTCTCCCACAAAGACATTCAGTTTGTCTTCTCTAATGGAGATAACAAAGGACAAACCTTCACTATCCAAAATACTCCCAGGAAGAAGGTTGATCTAACCACAACTGGTGAAGATATGAGAATGAAGACTGGTGTTGCTACAAGAAGGAGAAACTATGTTGATCCTAAAGGAAAAGGAAATATGAGAAAAGATAGCTTTACCAGTAGTAGGAACTTGAGAAGACATCATAGAAGACCTCCTATTGGTAGAGGACAAATAAATGTTGCTTCCCACAAGAAAAAGAAAGTGTGGGAGAAGAAGGGATCAAATGGAAGAACTCCAGAGTGTGGACAATCCAAGATCCATCTCCAGAGAAGCTAAAATGGAGATACTAAACTAGTAAGATCTCCACATGCACGGCAAAACAAATTTGTAAGTTACAAGCCCCATTTTCCTAGTTATTGTTTTGCATGCAAAGATTATGGCCATAGGGTAGATGAATGCAGAATGAGATCTAGGAATAGACAAAATGTTCTTCCTAGAAATAATAATGTTATTTTTCAAAGATGTAGTGGTTTTGGCTATAGAAGTTATGATTGCAGAAAGAAGGACCTGCAAACATATGACAGTTGGTATAACAACTATGCTCAATACAAAAATGGGTATAGAGAATATGAACATCAAAGACCTACATGGAACCAAAGGAGAAATGCCCTTGCAGGATCAAGAGGCCCACTGGTTCAGGTTGCTGGCAAGAATAGTATGACCTGAAGAAGATGGTTAAACCTGTTTGACAGAAGGTCCTCCAATCATGCATTTGGCATGAACACAGTTTGCTTCTACAAAATGCTTTTGATCATGTTGCAGAATCTGGTAGAGAAAGGACAAATCAACAAAAGAAGGCAAGACCTACTCCCAAGACTGCAAATGAGATGAAAAGGGAGATCAAGAATGTATGGAGGAAGAAGAAAGAGAGTAGGACCATGGACCGACACTGTGCATTCAATTCATAGGTGATATCTCCTAAGGCCTAAAGGAGATGCATGACTCAGGGGGAGTAACACATTGACCATATTATTCACCCCATTTGTGGAAATGGATGAATGGAAGGACATGCTACTATCCATATAGAGTAAGAAGATAAGATGCTAGTGTGTGTAATTGCTACTTTGACTACACATCTACAAATGAGAGATGGATTAGTGCCACGTGTGTCAGTGGATGGTTCAAATTACTATGGGAATCAAAGGCACTTGACACAAGAAGACATGAGTTAGAGAAAGGTGCTCTGGTAGAGATGTTGATCTAGTATAGGAAACCGGTATGTGCAGTATGTTACCGGTATGGACATTGATCAGTATTGTGGGTTATGTAAGTCAATGAGGTCCGAGATCATTGAAATAACTTTGGTAGCATGGATTAAGGAGATTATGTCTCAGGTGATATTGGAAAAGATCTGAATGACATGCGTTGGCCCAGTAGTAGATCATGTATGCTTGCATTATTATGGGCTAACCAGTTTGATTTTTGGCATGATTGTGGTGTGGCATGGCATTGTGTGCTATAATTGGTTCTACAATTGGATGTCATAAGATCATGTCATATGTTGTCATGGATATCATGGAGCTGAAAGATCATCAGTTGATCACATATGCATAGCTCAACTGGTATAAGATGAAGATTAGAGAACCAGTTTAGAACCTGATAGGCAAAGATGACCCGAGATCTATGGCTCAGGGGGAGTTCACATCCATATCTTCTTATTGTTATCAGACATGCTGGACACAGGGGGAAAGATAGTGTCTATGGATGTACCAGTATGATTGAGACTTTGGGATGTGCTCATTGGTCCGGGGTTGTGAGGTATTTCAATGTCTATCTAATTTGTACTTTATTGAAATCATAACTGGACCACCGGGAGAGTTGCCTCCAGCAAGGGAGAGTTACCTGCACAAGAGGAGAACATGTATTTGGTATTAGAGAGGATACAGGTTTTTCATTGTCAACTTATACACTTGGTATCAATGATTTAGGGTCAGAATAACCTTCTGCATATCAAAAGGGGAGATGATGTAGTCTGATCGGCAGGTAAGTGTTATACATTGACACATGTTTCTACTATTGATATCATATTTGTATATGCAATTGGTATCCAGTTTGTATATACATTTTATAGTTGAGCAATTGGTGTCAGTTGGTGTCTGAGCCCTCCATCTCAAGTGCTGCTGATTAAGAGGATGTAGAGTATAATGGTCAGAGGAGGAGAAGCATCTGATAGAGAAAAGGGAGAGAGAAACTTTGTCAGTGCCCTTTGCCATTAATGTCAAAGGGGGAGAGAGAATCTATAGTATATCAGATACTATGTGTGTTGACATAAATGCCAAAGGGGGAGATTATTGGCATTGTGTTGTCATTGATGTCAACCGACATGAGAGATTGTTGGTATATCTGTCATTGATGTCAACGAGTAATGGTGTTAGTGATGTCGACTAGTATAGCAGGTTACCGATATAGCTTATCACTTGTAAGGAAAGTATGTTAACCAAATTTGTGATCATTGGAGTCGTCAGTACAAAAGTTACTGTTGGCTTAAGTTGAAGACATAAGGACTAGATACCAGTATGGTTTAACAACCGGTAAGTGATATGTTGGCAGTGTATGGTTGCCAACCAGTAAGCATGTGACCAGTTAGAATGTAGGGTGAGCTAATGCAGAAGTGCAGAGAAGAAGATATCATAGGATGAAGAGAAGACTGACAGTGAGTGTGCCCAACTAGATCATATGTGCCTGATTGAAGATATATATGCTCAATGTCAGCTAAGAGATATCACTACAATGTCAGAAGTAGAATGAGATGACAAGGATCCACTCCCACCAGTAAGTGGATCTTATCCCCTAACATGCATGGAATGCATTTTAACTCTCTGGGATAGGTTTGTCAAGAAGTTAAAGGCAGGACATTGAAGGCTTACACCGCATGAACCAGTGAAACAAAAGGATCTCTCAAGTGCATAAAATCAGAGATATGCACCAGATCAACTAGAGTTGGCAAGTTGAGCCACTGACATAGAGAAGTACGAGTAAAGAAGTGAAGTGTTTGTCACTTTGACAAACTGGTTAAGATGATGTCTGGACTGATGAAGAAGAAGGAAAGGCTGAATAACTATAGACAAATAATGCATTTGGAAGGTAGATGGAGACAGTTGAAGATTGATGACATGGTGTCATCAAGGTGGTTACCAGTAAGTATGTCCATCGATAAAACTAACAAGGTGACAAGCGAAGAGCTCTTGTCTGATGAAGATGATCTTGTTGTAGATTGGCATGTCTATTAACTAGAAAAGGTGTTCCACTGATAGAGTTACCAAGTGCAGGCTTGAAGGTTAACCAGTTAGGGTATAACTAACAGGGTTAGAGAGCCGATAAATGAACCCAGTTGTGTGTTCGTCAGTGACCAAGTCTAACTGACATAGTGAGCTGAGGTGCATACCGATAGAGATGCCACGCAGATTCCAAGTGTCAAACCAATGGACTGTGCATTGTCAGTGAGGTAGGTGGTGATTGGTTGACATTAATGTTGATGGTGTAAATCACAAGTCGAGATCAAAATAGTGTTGCTTGAGATACATCAGTTCTCAAAGATTAGATTTGGTGGCTCGAGATGGATCAGTGTAGCAGAGAGCCAATCAGTCAAAGACTCCATTGAAGATCATAGAGACTGAGCATTGGAGGTGCAACCAGTGAGAGGGTTTGGCAGAGGCAGAACCGACAAGGTCAAAGTAACTGGTAAAGGCAAAGTGAGTGGTGTAAACTGGTAGTGCTAAAACCTGTAGAAAGTTAGAGGAGTTGCAGTGTAGTATGAGCAGTTAAGGAGATTCGGCAAGCCAGAGAACAGTGTAGAGTTAAAACCGGCAAGTGTAGTAACCGGTGAGCAAGAGAACCGATAGTGATCAGAGATTAAAGTACTGACAGAGAAGGGGTAGAGGCTGAACCGGTAAGGTTACATAAGAGAGTGAAGGAGAGGAGGATTTGAGTGAGAAGAGAATTCTCAAAGAGTAGAGCAGAGGAAGACCGGTTGAGGAGAGTAGAATCGAAAGAAAAATTGCAAAGTTTACAGAACTCATTTGTAACTGGGTATTAACTTTTGTATTTGATATATGACATTGTAATCACTGAGTTGGAGCTTTGTGTAGGGGTTGGTGCTCCTTGGCTTGGTGCCCTAAATTAGGGGTTGGTGCTCCTTGGGTTGGTTCCCTAAAGTAGGGCTAGTGCCCTAAAAGTTGTAGCCAATGTTTTATTGTGAGGATGGATTGAAGCAGTAGGCTCCAACAACATTTCTCATCGAGGTTTTTCCAATGTTGGGTTTTCCTCATACATCTGATGTTATGTGATGTGCCTTTGTGTGTTTTTGCATCTTGATGTCTTCCGCTATCTCACTGGTATGTTTACTTTGTGTTAGATCTGCTAATCGGTACACACCTTTTAGGATTAAAAGGGTTAAGTTTGGAAACTATTGATTCACCCCCCCTCAGTGGTATCTTGTGTTCAACACAATTAAAATGATACTTATCTTAAAAAGCCACTATTACAAATGCACATATGAAAGATGTCATGTTCTAAGACTAAGCCCTCTTATGAGTTCCTTAACATCATCGCTTACACAATACATCTTAATAAGATTCTAAACCATAAGATGAAGAATTACCATTGCATATCATGATTAATTGCAACTAGTACTAGGTTCATTTTAAAACACCAAACTAAGTGTTCCTATAATAGATTTATAATTAGAAATGAGATTAACTATACATTAACATGTTATCATTTTCCTAATTTTTAACATCATTATGATAAAATCATCAACTACCTTAATCTATTACATCAACCTCCATAAGGAGTGTCCCAAATATCAATACACTTACATCTTCAAAGAATCTATAGTTATAGTTATGAATTAAGAGGCCTCCAATAAATACATATCAACATGTAGCTCATCTATGAATTGTCCTAGATCTATGTTATAAAAGTTTTGAAACATAGATGATGAAGAATCCATCCAACCACAGTCAAGAAAGATCTCTAGATTCCCAATGGGTGAAAAGGAAATGCCACCCAACCATGTGGTACCCTCGGGTCCACCCCCATTCTCAGAGCTAACATAATGACCCAATCAACAAAAAAGGAGGCATGGGATACAAGGTGAAATCACAAGAACCAAAACCACAACCAATAAAAAAATCCATAATGAGATCATGACACCAAATAAAGTTAAGTACTAGAACACTCAAAGATCCACTAAAGGCTCTAACTCACAAGCTAAAAAATTAGGACACTAAGACATAAAAAGGGAAGAGTGTCATTGCATAGATTCAACATTGGTTACCTTGGTATTCTTTCTTGACCCGACCCCCATTTGATAACTCATACGGAATTGAAGACAAGGAAGTCAATCTTGCTAGATCAATGTCACTCCAAGTGGCCAGGCCTTCTCAGTCCCATCCTTTGACTGTACAAGCATATAAGGCTATAGGTGAGGAACACAAATTATCTTGCTAATGTGTTTATCCCAAATACATTTGTTAAGTTATCAATTGTTAAGGAAACTCTCCAATGAGTTACCCTGGTGGCCACTTTAGGACCTCGGCCTCCATTGAGAGCCACTCTCCCTAAATGTATCTAGTCATCCTAACCCATAAGGTTCATCACAAGGTAAAATAGGTGTAACTAATAAGAACATTTCAAAATCATCATACATAAAAAATGAAATCAGATTTTCACATTAAGCTTTCCTATCCTTATCCAACAAAACACATCAACAAGGGGATCCCAAATGTAGAACCAATTGAAAATATGTACAACCAATCAAGGAGAGAACACAATATGACATTAAAAAAAACTCAAATAAATCCTAAAAATCCCCTAAAAACAAATACATTGGTTAACTATTCCTCCCCAAGCCTCTCGTAACGACCCGAACATCTTGGGAGACAACTTGAGCCAAAACAGGGTCTAAACCTACAATTGTGTAGTTGTCTTAACTAGTTGTGCATTTGGTATAGTAAGTTGCACAATTGGTGCACGATTCTGTGTAGGTGGTGCACATACCTACATAGTTGGCAAGGGACACAAGGAAAGAAAATTGGCTCATCTTCGATATCTAGAACTTGAAATAGGTGAAGATGGGCATTTGAGAAGGGCCTATTTCAATTGTAGAACAGTAAACAATTGGCCTCTATGACTCAAATTTGAAATTACAAGACTTAGTTCTCGATAATCACTCAATTATAAAAATCCATTCAGAGAGCCCAATTTCTATAATGCTCGCCAAAATACCCTAGAGAAATATAACCATCTAAAATACAAATAGAGATAAAAAAAAATTTTAATACTAAACTCATGCAACACTTATAACTCAAATGATCATAACATCATCTAGCATGATCGTAAATAG
Organism: Cryptomeria japonica; assembly: GCF_030272615.1. Taxonomy (NCBI): domain Eukaryota; kingdom Viridiplantae; phylum Streptophyta; class Pinopsida; order Cupressales; family Cupressaceae; genus Cryptomeria; species Cryptomeria japonica. The sequence goes on along the minus strand of NC_081409.1, from coordinate 794,519,328 downwards.
AACATACATCATCTAGTCATGTGTTAGCCCTAAATTTTGACCCCATTAAAACTCATCATGCTCAAGTAAACATCATCTATCATTGATTAGGATTGACAATGTCTGAAATGATGATAAATGGGCATGCACCATGATGCGATAGGATAAGATCGACCAAAATCATGACTGAAGATTACTATCGACAAGACCTAATTCAAAAGCGAGAAACATGAGGAATGCAGAAGAAGGACTCGATGCTCGCAAATGATAAAGACCAAGTGCACAACATAGAAGAAATGTTAATGTAACGCAAGAACCCTAAAATAAGGCAATGCACAAATATTAAAGTATGACTCCACAACCGTTGACCATTTTTAAACGTCTACATTTTGCCCCTCTTTGAGACAATGCGATTCTAAGTGTTGTTTCAAAGAACAATAATGAAAATGCCCTAGACAATAACAATGACATATGCATGCCTTCTCAAGGAATTGGCCAGAAAAATCTAGAAAAGAGGCCAAGTGATTGATAAGAATAACAGAAGACGATAGGTTCAAACGGATCAAAAATCGAAGGTCGGATGCATAAGGGACAAGCAGTGGAAGGCACAAAAGACCATGATTAGACTAATGGAAGAAATGTTAGTAAGAATAAATTAGACAGAGGATAGTTAGAGATGAAGGAAAACTTGCTTTCACAAATGCATATAAGTAGGTGAGAACCTTTATTTATTGTAGCAAAGTGGATGCAGAGCATCATGGCATTGAAGGCCAGAGCTGGAACGCAACCCCTTTTGCAAAAAATAGACACATCGCACACAAGGAATGAGTGAAGCATCCTAGGGTGCATACATCAAGGGTCGAGGTATGTGCAGCGTTCACAAAGCGAATGTACTTATCATAGACACCCAATGATATAGTTGCCCCAGTTTGTGACAAACATTCCACAAACAACAAACACAACAAAAAAAAGGAAAGGGACCATGAACCATCCCGGTCACTCTAAATCACTCAGTGACATCATCGAGAAACATAGGAACATGATCAAAGCCAAAGATAAATCAGTAAAAAGATAAGATGCACAAATTCAACCAAGTCAAAAAAACAGTCTGATCGTCATTGTCAAAAGTGGAAAACCAGAATGATCACGCTGTCTGGTTTCAGGGAATGCGGTACCCCATCGAAGATAGGACATAGTCTGGTTTCGAGTATACCACACCCTGTATAAGACCCATGATAATGTTGACAAGGACCAATGGTAATGTTGATGCTATTTTGATTGATGTGAGAACTGTGATCAGGTTGAATGCTTGCTTGGTTAAATAGTTCATCTGTTAATGCATGATTTCATTAAAGCACAATGTTTGATTGATTGTCGTTGGATGTATGCTTAGCGATCTGTCTATGCACAAAGGGGACCATTTATTGACAAAATGCAAAATGGCAAAGAAATTGTTTTTGGATTTTGATGTTTTTCACTTTGTAGGAATTTTGAGTTTTTTTACAATTTTTTTTTTCGTTTTTCAGGACTTTATTTGACTTTTTAGGGATTTTTTTCAGGACATTATTTGATTTTTAGGGATTTTTTTCAGGACATTATTTGATTTTTAGGGATTTTTTCAGGGCATTATATGATTTTTAGGGATTTTTTCAGGACATTATATGATTTTTTTATTATTATTTCAGGACATTTTTCAATTTTTATGATTTTGCCCCTAGTGTCTAACAAGGCAAGGAATATGACAGGTGAATAAATAGGCTTTCTAAAATGTTGGTGGACAGAGGGAAGACAAAGGTCTTTTATCATGGAGACAATACAGATGCAATTTTCAAGGGCTATTGCGTGATGGGACAAGAGACTGGATATGACAATGTAAAGCAGTGACATGGCATGAGGGACATGTCAAGAGGTTTTTGAAACCATGTTTAAATTTTGCGTCCTTATGTCAGATCAAGATCAAGGAATGAAAAGGAGTGTATGGATAGTGATAAGATATGGATAGGATAAGCAAGACCAAGACTGGATAAGGGACATGGACTGAAGGTTGGGATAGGCTAAGGGATAGTGGTAGAAAGTTGCAATAAGCTAGGGAATATGGATGAAAGGTTATAATAAGAAAATGGATAAAGACCAAAAGCTATGATGGACTAAAAGCTTCAAACAAGATGCATGATGCTCATGAAGATCCTCAGCCTTATCAAGATCAAAGGTGGAAAGAGGAACTGGACATGAGGGACAATAGGATATGAAGGGTAATGACAGGGGTTCGATAGGATAATGGAAAAATGAAGGACAAAAGGATATGATAGGACAAAACTTGTCCCCAAGTACGGTATGCAAGAAGTTCATAGATTACACATGATGCCTATTTGCCAGGTTTTCATCACGGTACTTGCCCAAGGCGCCTGTTTGCCAGGTTTTCACCAGTTGACGAATTATTTTTGCTTTACTTTTTTTTTCTTTTTCTTTTTTTTTTGTATTTTGACCTTTTCAATAGAAGATGGACACATGATAGGGGATGGAAGAAGGACTCAAACACCTTTTTGTTTGGATCGTAGCCTTGAAAAAAATGGACCATGACCTTTAAAAGTATGCTCAAAGATGTTGGTAGGATAAGGACATGGAAAAAGAGATGAAATTAAGGCAAGGATTTATGCAAAGGATGGGATCAAAGGGATCGAAGGATGGAAAATATGCATTGGATAATGGATAGGGTATTGGAAGAATTGGGCTTCACTGGATGGAAATGAAGGCAAGATAAACATTGGAACACACCTTGACGGGTGGTGGATTGATGGAGGAAAAATGGATCTCAGATTGTGAGATTTGGATGGAGGAATAGCTTGGGATTTTGGGACATAAGGGCCCAAAATGGATGAAGAAGGTGATGGAGGAACAAATTTGAGAGGGTTGGATGGAGGAATAGCAACTTTGGATGCCAAGTTGGATGTTTCTTTAGGCTTTTGTGCTTTAAGGAGCCGCATAGGGATCCACATGGTTTTTGATTTTTCATGCTTTTGTGGTTCCTTGGAGTGCATTTCTTGCACAAGGGATTTAGGAACCCATATAGATTTGGTCTTTTGTTTTTGAGCAATGGGCCTTTGTAACCTTTTGGATTTTTCTTTTTCTTTAGAGATCATCTTTTGCTTTCTTTTGACATGTTGATTATATTCGACATGTTGATCCTTGAATACATGTGGATTTTTAGACTTATGACTTTTATACTTGGCATCCAAATTGCTTGGAGGGGGAAAGGAATGCATGGATGGATAGGAATGAAGTGGAGGTCTTTTGCATGGATGAAAGTTACTTAAGGATGTGTGCCTTTGCTAACCTTGCATAGAGGACAAAGGGATATAAGGACCTAGGATGGATGGAAGGTATGATGGGGAAGGTGTATGTTTTGATTTTGATGGAGGGACACCAACGTCTTGAGAGTGAGTTGTGTAGACATGACCCTTAAGATCTTCTTTGATATGGAGGGGTTCTTTCTCATGAATGTCTACCCCTTGGCCTTTATGAATATTTTGACTTGTAGGATACTCTTTTCTTTTAGAGGAAGATGCAAACCCATTATTAGGTGGATATGATATGAGAGAAATAATGAGATCATGAAGTGGATCAGATTGGACCAAAGAGGAAGAACCCATTGTTAATGTCAGGGGTTCATGAACATCTTGCACCATGTTAGAATCATGAGGGGGATTAGGATCATGAGGGGGACTAGGATTGTGAGAGGGACATGGTTCAATGATAGGCTCTTCAAGAGATGGAATGGGAGAAATAATGGGATCATCAAAAGAAATGCGATCTTGGAGCGTATATGGAGGATTAAGACAAGGAGATGGATGAACAAAAGGATCTTGTGGAGGATTTAAAGGAATAATTTGATCTTGACAAGGAGGAAGATCATTGGAATCCTCTCTAAAGGTGCTTTGCTCTTGACTTTTAATGGGATCATCGGAAAGGATGGAAAGGATATCTTGATCTTTCTTAGGAAGTGGAATGCCAATGGGATTTGAAAGGACATTTTTTTCATGAAATGGAAGGGGATCGTTTGGGATTGGATGGACTGGGATATCTTAATCTTGCTTGGGGAATGGAGTGTCAATAGGACTTTGGATAGGATGGAAAAGAATAGGGGAATCATCGTGAGTGTCAAGGAACATGGGGTCCTTGTCAAAAATTGGATGGGATGATAAGGTTTCGGGATCTTGATCTTGATCTTTTTTAAGACACGTTTCTTCATTCTCTAAATTATCCTCTTGACATGGGGTTGGACTTTGGATATGCATGGGGGATTGTGACAAGGGATCAATGTTTTGGCATGAAGGAAATGTATTTTGAACATTTGTGATGGATTCTGGCAAGGAATCAATGCTTGAACATGAGGAAGAGGGACTTCAAATGGGGTCCTCTAAAACAGGTAATGGAAATAAAGTGCATGGTGGCATTGGGTCTTGTATTTCTGAAACATGACAAGGATGTGCATCATGAATTGGATTATCTTGGCAATCAATTACGGATAGCCCTTGGATAATTTCATCCTTGGGTGTATTGTTTGATGAGGATAATATGGAAGGTTCTTGTGAAACTTGTAAAGGTGTAGGGATAGATGCCATTGGAGAGTCAATTTGTTTGTGGGGGGATGAGGCATTGCTAGACATAAGTGTATTATCTTGATCTTCCTCAAAGAACTCACTTGGTAATTTCCTTAAGATCCTTGCAATAAGGCCACCTTTCTTTCGAGGTTTTGACATAGTTGTATGTGGAATTTGAACTTGTGTGGAAAGGAGTTGGTTCTGGTCTGATGCCATGTTTTGATTTCGAACTAGATGTTGATCAAATTGGTTTGACATGTTCAAAATTTGGCGTGGTGCATGTTGCAAGTTTTGTGTTTGAATTTGTGATTGTAGTTGTTGATACTGAGTTTGTTGTCGATAATTAACAGTTGGCTGGACATATTGTTGAAATTGGACCATTGGTTGTGTCTGTTGGAAATTTTTGAACTATTGAGCAATTGGTTGTGATGGTTGAAAATCTGATTGATAGTAAACACCTTCTTGTTCTTGTTGTGAAGGCACATAATGTTGTTGTCTCTTTTCTTGAAATTGTTTCATCATCTCTATTTGTGAGAGAAGATCTGGTATGTTTGATTGTTCGATAAGAGATCTTACATCAATTGGCTCAATATTTGGATTTCAACGTGGAAAGTTTTGAAACATTTTGGACATTTGTGATCTATTCTTCTCAATGTTTTTCACTTTTTGTTCCAAAATCTCATTTTCTTGAGCTAGTTTCTCCTCTAGTTTTTGTATTTGGACATTTACACCATCATGATAAGTTTGATCCAAGTTCTGAGACATGTAGAGATTGGATTGACATGATTGATTTCTCGATTGTGATGACATGGCTTTGTAAGAAGGTTGAGACCTCATTTCAACAAACATGTCACTATGCAATGCAACTAATGGGATTGACAAATGCAACCTAAAAGGATGACAATGCAACTTAATGTTTTTGTACCTTTTGAATTTTTGGAGACAAACTTTTGAAATGCAAAGCTAAAGACACAACCTTGGGAAATTGAAATGAAGTCAAGACCTTAAAGGACAAAGGACCAAATGACAATAGGACAAATTGACAATGTCTCACCTATATGCTTGGATACTAAGCTAGGTTTGACAAAAATGATATTAATGAAAGGACAGATTTTAGACAAGGTCAAGACTCCCTAACAACAACTTAGGGTATCATCCAAAGTTTTGATTTTTCAAGTTTGACAAACCAAATTTTTGAGACTAAATGCAAGAAGGAAATGATTATGGCAATGACTTAGGATATGACATGAAAATGATCTAAGGATATTATATGACAAGATGAAGCCAAGACAAGATGACAATACAATGATAAGGATACGTGAAGACCAATGACTTGGAATATGCAAAATGCAACTTAGGCAAGACCTAATTCTAGCATGACAAGGATAATGCACGAATGTCACCTAAATGGAAATCTAGCTTGGATATGACAATGAAATGCAAACTTAGGGAAATGATTTTGAACCTAAGTGCAAAATGAGGATGCTTGCAATGAAAAGGACTAAAATGAAGGGAGATGACAATATGTCCTAGGACCTAAGTTGGACTATGCAAAACCTAGCCTAAAGTGACATGAATTTTGAAACAAAGATATTCAATGTTTTGACAAGCCATGTTCAAATGTTGGATGAATACTTGGACAAATTTGGACTTTTGTTTGGATTTTGTTTTGAATTGAAGGTTGTTGATTTTGAAAACCCAAGTTGATTATGAGCACTTTTGAAAGTTTGTTTTTGATTTAACCTTTGACAATCACGAAAGACAAAAATGTTTGTTTGACTTTGACTCAAGACAATCAAGCACATTCATTTTGGATATTATTACACTTACTTAAGTTAACTTAGGATAATGCATCTCTTCATAGTTTGGATTTGAGACACTTAGGGAAGTGTGCACATAGGGATAGAGCTTGTAGGAGAAATTCCACCTTTTGTGGTCTTATTTTGCTATTACACTCCACATTTGGTGGGTCATCCACCTCTTGTGGAATATTATATTATTTCTCCTACCTACCCCTAGTATTTCTTACCTACCCTTGTTTCTCATTGAGCCACATGTCATATTTGTGTGCTCATACATCCATATGGCCTTGCCTATATAAGCAGGCCTATATTCATTGTATTGGTTAATCCAGTTGATCATTTTACATATTGATGAGAATACAGTTTGTTCTTATCATTCTATTGTCTCTTTTATGCTTTTCATTGTGCCCTTGATCTTGGCAAAATCCTACACCTTTGACAATCATGAAAGAAAAAAATGTTTGTTTGACTTTGACTCAAGACAATCAAGCACATTCACAACAAATCCTATGGCTAGCAAGGGCAATATCTGTTGAATCCTCTAACCATAAAATACAACACTCAGCCAAATAGCTAGACGCTTGGTAGCACTGGCTCCCCCTTACAGTGCACTCACTTCTCGGGCATACCAAGCTTCGAGTTCAAGGGGCATCACTTCCCAAGAACTTGCTATCTCTAACTGAGGAGTACACGAGAGGTGTCTTCGGCATGCGCATATCACAATGCTTGAGCCAACAGATAGAAGGATTTTGGCATCTAAAAACAAGAGATTCTAGTAAGGGTATCCATTCGGGTGGGTATTGATCCGGCGAATAAATCATTGCAATACCATTCCAACACCCATTGTCTACAACTTTCATTGCATCCACAGTTATTTAGAGTGGTTCGGAAGAGCTTGGCTTTAGCCCATCACCACTTTGGGTCGTTCCCTCTCACCAATGCCTGTGCGAAGTGCCAGGCAAATCGGGAGGCAGGCCCAGTTCTAAGGGTTAAAACATGCAATAAAAATAAAAATGGACAAAGCATGCATGGTGTTCATTAACCTTTGAGAAATGAAATGTGCAACTACTTTAAAAATCACAAGCAAGATGTTTTAATGAGAGTCTTTGACCGTGTCCTGCATAAGATTCGTTAGTAGTTGCATTTTTAGTCTTCATCACATGTAACGCCAAGATGCTGCACAGAGAATTAGTACCAAAGAAAAACTAGAATGCAAGAAACAGAATGAAAACAAACAAATATGCAAGTAAAAACAACTGATTTCACCTCTGTTTCTAGCCTTGCATAGGTGCAGAATGCCTCAACACAGGCGCATAAAACTCAAACATAGGCACAGAAAACTCAAACACAGGCGCATAAATCTCAAACACAGGTACAAAAAATGTCAACATAGGCACATGATTACTAACAAGCTAAAGATGATTGAAAGATTGACAAGAGGAAAAAACCCTAATTCTATCATCGATTAGGATTGACAATGTCAGAAATGATGATAAATGAGCATGCACCATGATGCGACAGGATAAGATCGACCAAAATCATGACTGAAGATTGCTATCAACAAGACCTAATTAAAAAGTGAGAAACATGAGGAATGCAAAAGGACTCGATGCTCGTAAATGATAAAGACCAAGTGCGCAATGTAGAAGAAATGTTAATGCGACGCAAGAACCCTAAAATAAGGCAATGCGCAAATGTTAAAGTATAACTCCACAAGCGTTGACCATTTTTAGACATCTACAATTACAAATCATTACAGATCATTATAGATCATCATACAGATCATTTTAACAAATTTCAAGACAATTACAGTTGTTGAATGATCATAACACATCACCGCACATCAATCTGATAAACTGTCAAACCCTTATCACATTCTTCTAAGAACTTCATTATTTCCCAAGAAATTTGCTCCTTGATCGTGCTCAAATGTAATCTTATCATCACACATGGTTTTTTACGCGTCATCACTGAGTAATGAACATGATAAGATTCATCGCCAAACCATAAATCATTACCAGTCAAAGATCTTGACACCGATTCTCAAACCCTGCACTAAATATGCAACAATCAATTACAAACATGACTTCCGATTCTCCAAACATGATGTGGTTCCTATCATAGACTCATTATAATTTCATAAGTATACATTCCAAACCACAACACCTAACTCATCACGGATCTCTACCGCAACCATCTTCTTCTATTTCCCTACTTACCGGTTGAGTGCTACTTAGCAGGTTTTCTGTCCAACTCAATTCATTACTGGTTAGGCTATACTTAGATAACTTATATGATATAAAAAACATAAACAAACATGGTTGTCATCAATGACAACACAAATAATTGATCATAAAGCATCATATCACAATTATATCATCACCACTAGTCCATCAACATATTATCAGCAACAGTCCATCAATATATCATCTTTTACTGGTACATCATCATCTCTATCAGTTATGCCAATATGATAACATTCTCCCCCTTCAACATTTATGGCAACACTAAAAGAATACAACACCAAAACAATCAACTGATGACAAATATCAGGAACTCATCATGCCATGTTGTACTGATTTGTTCTTCACTTGATTTTCTCCTCCTTTTCATTACTTCTCCCTGTCATTGTTCTTCTCCCCCTTTGATAGCAATGCCAAAGGTGCAAAGGAATATTTTGTGTTCATTTCTGCTACTTCATCTCTATTTCTGCCCTAAGGAGTAGCCCACTTCTCATCAATCCATAGTGAAAGATATTCAAGAAGTCCACTAGATTGATGCATCACTGACATCCTAGTTGATCTTGTGTAGGGGTATAACCCCTAGCTTGCCTCTAAGATATTGAAAGGTTTCCTTAGGTATTGGCTTAGTGAATATATCTGCCAACTACTCCTTACTTGACACATGCTCCAATATCACTTTCTTTTCCTGCACCCTTTCTCTCATAAAGTGATACTTTAATTTAATATGTTTAGTCCTAGCATGCAGTACTGGGTTCTTTGAAATGTTTATAGCACTAATGTTATCACAATGTATGATAACCAATTCTTTCATATCCTACTTGAATCCTTCTAAGACATGTCTCATTCATATAGCTTGTGTACAATTCATGGATGCAGCCACATATTCTGCTTCTGCTATAAACTGAGAAATACAAGTTTGTTTCTTACTGGTCCAAGATACGAGTCTACCACCTAGAAAGAATTTTCCACCGATTGTGCTCTTTTGGTCATCTACATTACCTTTCCAATCAGCATCAGTGAATACCTAAAAAGAAAAATTCCCTCTGTATGGATACCATAATCCATAGTCAATTGTCCCTTTAAGATATTTGAATATTCTCTTCATTGCTGTCATATGTGTCTCCTTATGGCTCTTCTAAAATATTGCTACTAAACCAACTGCATGTGCAGTATTCGGTCTAATATGAACAACATAATGAATTTTTCCAATCATGGATTTGTATTCCTTCTCATCCACTAAGGGTGAATCATCTTCTTTTGACAATCGACAACCTGTAACCATAGGTGTTCCAATTGGTTTACAGTCTTCCATTCCAAAAGTCTTTAACACTTCCTTCACATACTCTGACTGACTAATAAAATTTCCACCTTCCAGTTGTTGGACCTACAAACCAATAAATTTTTTTATCTCACCTATAGAGACATCTCAAACTCTTCCTTCATCTCATGTGCAAAATTCATACTCATGTCATCATTTCCTCCAAATATGATGTCATCAACAAATACTTCTACAATCAACATCTTGTCTCCTTTTGTCTTCAAATAAATATTGTTGTCCTCATTGGTTCTCTAAAATCCCATCTTTATTAGATGTGCATGAAGTCTCTCAAACCATGCCCTTGGTGCTTGCTTTAATCCATATAATGCTTTGTGTAGTTTGCACACCATATCCTTATCTTCTGACAATGCAAACCCATCCAGTTGTTCAATATACACCTCTTCTTCAATAATACCATTCAGAAATGATGACTTTATATCCATTTGGTAAACTTTAAAACCTTTAAATGCTGCAAATGCAAGTAGAATCCTAACTCCTTCAAGCCTAGCAACTAGTGTGAAGGTCTCTCCATAATCTTCACCTTCTTTGTGTGCATACCCTTTGCAAACTAGTCTTGCCTTGTTTCTAAGAACTTCACCATCTTCATTCATCTTGTTTCTAAACACCCACTTTGTACCAATCACATTTTTATCATCAGGTCTAGGAACAAGTGACCAAGTGTTTTTTTTCTCAATTTGATCAAGTTCTTCATTCATTTCCGTTAACCAATCATCATCCTTAAGAGCTTCTATCACTATCTTTGGTTCAACTATGGAAATTAGACAAGAGCTTTCTCTAATTTTTCTTCTAGTCTGCACTCCAGCATTCTTGTCACCTATTATCTGGTCTTCAAAATTATTTAACCTTACATACCTAGGTATAACCTATTTTGGTGCAATAACCTCATGTTGTTCTTCATCTTCTACCGGTTGAGCATCTTCATCTGTATTGTTTTGCTCAGCATCTTTCTACACTTCTAGTTTAATAATCACAAGGTTTTTTTCATCATATACTGGATCAGATTTGCTGGTATCATCAAGTTTATCAGAGAACTCATCAACTTTTATATTCACACTCTCTACAATCTTCTTTTTCCTTTTGTTAAAACACTTGAAAGCTTTTCTTTTAGTAGAGTAGCCAAGGAATGTTCCTTCATCACTTTTAGGGTCAAATTTACCAGTATATTCATCTCTTTTTATAAAACACCTGCTGCCAAAGACTTTGAAATAACTAACATTAGGAGTTTTACCATACCATATCTCATAGGGTGTCTTTTCATTACCTTTTTTCACTAGTACCCGGTTCAATGTGTATACTATAGTGCTAACTTCTTCTCTCCAAAACATCGTAGGTAATTCTCCCTGTATCAGCATAGTCCTTGCTGCTTCAATAATGGTTATGTTTCTCCTTTCTGCAAGTCCATTATGTTGTGGTATCCTTGGAGTAGATAACTACCTCTTTATTTCATTTTCATCATAATATATCACAAACTCATCTAATGTAAACTCTCCACTCCAGTCAGATCTCAAGCATTTAAGATTCTTACCGATTTCCTTTTCTACTAAGGCCTTGAATTCCTTTATCTTACTGAAAGCTTCTGACTTTTCCTTCAGAAATGTAACCCACACCATTCTAAAAAATCATTAGTAAATAACATGAAATACTTGTAACCATAAAAACTTCTAGTCCTCATAGGACCACATAAGTCAGTGTGCACCAAATCTAGAATATGCTCAGAAGAAAAAGATTTACTCTTAAAAGAAGATGTAGTCATCTTACCCAATTAACATTCTTTACACATCACATTGTCTGGTTTAACAAGTTGTGGCATACTTCTCACCATACTAGACTTACTGACCTTAACCACATTATCAAAGTTCATATGGCAAAGCCTTCTATGCCATAACCAACTATCTTCAACCTTAGCAACCAAACAACTATTTACACTAGCATTCTAATAGAATAAGTTACCTTTAGTCTATTTACCAATAGCAATTAATTCTCCTTTGCATCCTAAGATCTTTCACACTCCATTCTTAAACTTAAGATGATAACCTTTGTCATTCAACTGACCAATACTCAACAAGTTATGTTTCAAACCTTCAACCCAATATACATCATTAGCATTACTTTTACCATTCAAAGAGATAGAGCCTTTACCTTATACCATACAAAGGTGAATTGTTCCCAAATCTTACTACATCGCCATCAAATTACTCAAGAGAAATAAACTTGTTCTTATCACTAGTCATGTGGTGTGAGTAACCACTGTCAATAATACATTCAGTATTGTTGTCAATGTGAGATACTAAAGCCTTCTTATCAGACAGATCTTCCTAAACAACAACAAAAACAATCTCCTCATTGTCTTCATCCTTATATTCCTCATCAGTAGAACCTTCATCCACTGCAAGATAACATTATTTCTTTCCTTTTCCCTTATATTTTCAAACTTTTCCTTTTGATCACTATTAGGACAGTTTGCAGCTATATTTCCTATCTTGTTACAAGAGAAACACTTAAGAGGAATATTTCCTTTGTACTTACCAATGCCTCTAGGAAGTCTTTTTGCTAATAGAGCTTCAAATTCCATTAGATTATCTTCATCATCCACATTAGATTTACTACCACCATGATGAATTGACCTGCATTCATGACTATGATAAACATCTTTCCCTTTTCTCACTGATACACTAGATATAGATGCTTTGAAAGAAAATTATGTCTTAGGTGCACTATTATCAAAACTATTCACCTCAAAAGTAGTGAGCTTACCAATCAAAGAATCAATAGTAACCTTATCATTATTGACTGACCTCAACTTTTGAATAGCAGACACTCAAATGGCATAGGCAGGCAATAGGGTTCTAAGCATTTTACTCACCACAATGTCTTCATCTATAGTACCACCAACACTTCTAATTCCACCGACAAATTATTTTATCCTCTATACATACTAAGTGATATTTTATCCTTCCATCATTCTCATATCATCAAACTTTCCTCTAAGGCTTTCTTCTCTAGCCTTTTGCACATGATTATCACCACCATAGATTAATTCTAACTTCTCCCAAACTTCAAAAGCAGTTTCTAACCCATGGACATCAATATATTTAGTATCAGAAAGTGTACTTACAATGGTTACTAATGCTTGAATGATTTCTTGTGGCTCCTTAAGTTGATCTATTGTTAGAGGACTGGTAGGAGGTACATACTTAGTAATAACATGCTCCCAGAACTAATCACCCATACCTTTGATGTATATATTCATTCTGTCACTCCATATTTTGTAGTTGTCCTTTGTGAATTTGGGACCCTCCTTCTTCATCATCTTCTCAGATCTTTACCACAAGCGGTTAATCTTCTGCACAAAGAGGACCTAATGCTCTGATACCAATTGTTATTGTGAGGATCCGATTATTACTAGTGGGGGGGGGGGGTGAATCAGTAATAGCAATAAGCTGAAATCTTTTACCAATCTAAAAATACTTCTCAAAAATAGTTCATAACTAGTACCGGTACCTACTCAATCAATCACTTAAAGCAGATTTACCAAACTACTCATTCATGTGTTCATCAACATGTAAGCAATGTAATGATATCAAATCCACACATAAAAAAATCAACCACCATATGAACACTGATATTTTTCACATGGAAACCCAAATGGGAAAAACCATGGTGGGAATTGGGACCCACAAAATATGCACTCTTTCAGAATGTGCCCTGTTAAAGGCCTAGCTCGGTTATGAGCTTTAAAATAATGCCCGGTTAAGAGAAAACCCTGTTAGGAGTCACTTGGTGAAGGGATTTTAACCTCAGCCCTGTTAGGAGCTCTACCCTGTTAGGAGTAACCTTGCTAAAGGATTTAAACTCAAGTTAATGAGCCACCTGGTTAAGGGATTTACAACATCAGGCATGTTAGGACCTACCCAGTTAAGGGATTTTAATACTATTGTAACTGTTAGGGAACAATAGGTAAATGATCTAATCAATGCACTCTCTGCTTGCTAATATAGATCCATTTCAGCTCCAATCTGCTTCAAACATGCAGACATCTCAATCTAGTTCGGCACACTCTCCTTCTCTGATCACCGACACAAAATCTCATCTCAAACTCGACCTAAATACACTTTTCAACTAGGTCAGTTACATAACCCTAGAAACATTCAAAATAAATTTAATTTACATTTCTGATCATATCAAATCATTATAGATAATTATATAGATCATTACAATAAATTTCAAGACAATTATTGTCATTGAATGATCATAACACATCACTGCACATCGATCTGATAAGCTGTCAAACCCTTATCACATTCTGCTAAGTACTTTGTTATTTCCCAAGAAATTAGCTCCTTGATCGTTCTCAAATACAATCTTATCATCACACATGGTTTTCAACACATCATCACTAATTAATGAACATGATAGTATTCACCGCCAAACCATAAATCATTACTAGTCAAAGATCTTGACATCGGTTCTCAAACCATGCACTGAATATACAAAAGTCAATTACAAACATGACTTCCAGTTCTCCAAACATGATGCAGTTCCTATCATAGACTCTTTATAATGTCATAAGCATATATTCCAAACCACAACACCTAACTCAACGTGGATCTCTACCACAACTGTCTTCTTCTCTGTTCCTACTTACTGGTTGCCTATTACATAGCAATTTTGTTGTCCAACTCTATTCATTACCGGTTAGGCTATACTTAGATAACTTAGATGATATACCAAACATAAACAAACATGGTTGCCATCAATGAAAACATAAATAACTGATCATAAAGCATCATATCACAATTATATCATCACCAGCAGTCCATCAATATATCATCACCAACAGTCCATCAATATATCATTATATCAACATCATCCTTTATTGATACATCATCATCTCTATCAGTTGAGCCAATATGCCAATAGTCTCTTAGGAGAGTAATCGACAGTCAACAGAATGTGTTTTCCATTCAGGCCGAGTCCTGAGTCATATGGCAGAAAATCAAATATTTTGCCTTCATTGTGTCCCACTTTGCTGATTAGGCAAGCTCTGTGTTTTGCAGTTGTGGGAGTGTTGGGCCACTCGAGACTCGGTGGGAATGTCTTTTCCACCTTGATGAGTCCCAATAAGATGAGAGAATGTGTGCTATGTGATGCACGAGAAAGAAAAATGGGAAGTATTTATCAGTTAAAGGAAAAGGGGAAAAGTGCAGATCAAGCTGTTGAACAGGTAGGGTATTTTTCAATTGCAGAGAGAGGAGAGAAGAGGGACATGTGTTACTTGCAAAATCAGATTTGGGAGAAGACATGTGGCAGCCATTAGACAAATCTAGAACTTCTTCTTCTCGCATTTATTCTTCTTCTCTTCTCATTCTTAGGGCTCCACTTTTAGTTTTCTGAGCAGATGTATTTGTTTGTATAGGTTCTCGTAGGCTAGTCTTTTCTTTCAAATTTTAGTTTCAGCATGTTGTAATTAAGTTTGTGATTATGATAAACAAACCACTTTGCACAGTGTGAAAAAAATGTGTACTGTGATGTCTCTTAATTATATGCAACTTTATTTTGAACCTCAATAATCAAGGATTTGTAGGATTTTTTGTTGCACATTTACTATAGCAGGTATTTGGTTGAAGGCTCATGTTCAAGGAATGTGTTAAATCTGGCTTTCAATTGAATACTCAAGATTTTTGTATTGCTTTTAGAATCAATAAGTATTTCATGAGTATACACATAAGATATCTCATCTTTGTAATGCATTGATGGTTTGGAAGATCACTGGTTGTGTGTTATTGTCATTGTCATGAATGGATATTTCATGTTGATTTTGTGAATGGATAAGGGACTCGTCAATTGGGTTTTCTGTGCAAATCCTGGAGGGACCAAATTTCAAATATGATTAATTTTTCTCTTAACCCTATCCTCTCTTATAAGTTATTCTTAATTATTTGTTCTCTCATATGTGCATAAATGAAATATGACCAAAATAAAGCCAATTCTAGATAGTGTTATATGTTTTGGATATTTAAACTGAGAGCTATATTTGTCGTACATTGTGATATATTTGTAAATGTTGCTAGAGGTCCACCTGCCTAGGTTTTGTAGAGCCTGAAGTGTAGAAGGGTTTCTTAGTTCATAAGAAACCTTTGTCAATTGGCCAACGAGCTCAAAATTCTATTGAAGGAAGAAGGCTAATTCTAAGGTAATTCTAAGACTTCACTAGGAAACACCAACATCATGTACATTGCCAAATCTAAATCATGAATATGTAAACACAAGTACGCAAGCATAAATATTCATCATTGCATAGATCATATTTTCCCTAGGGTATCTCAATGCCATTACTTAAGGTAACTCTATGAACATGCATCATAATAACTACCATACTCCAATACAATCTAACATTTCCAACATTTACTACTTACAATAAGATAAGGGATCATCCATTAACTTAGCTATCAATATTACATTCATTTATAATACAAATTTCATTGATTCCCTTTAGATTCATTTTAAGAACTCCAAACCAAATATTCCTAACACCTAATCCCAACTATTAATTACCATCTAAGTTCCTAAGAAATATCATATCTAAAGAATAATCCTCTTCCCAATGCCATAAAATACACATCCTACTGCCAAATTGTTGGCAATTTTGATGATTGATGTTGTGATTGTTATTGATGGACACACACTTGCCTTGAGATCACTTTTTGTTTGTATGAGTTAAAGTTCAATTGGTATCATGTATTTAGACTATCGGTGTTTTGCAAAAAGTGTTTACCGGTCTCAAGCGGCATGAAGACCCCAAGCGGTTCGAGGATCTCAAGCGGTACGAAGGAACAAAGCGGCACAACACATATTTCCCAGTCTTCATTTTGTCAAATAGGCAACCGGTATTTTGCTTAAACCAGTATTTTGTCTGAACTGGTAATACTCTATGTTGAGTTACCATCCACCATTTGTTTGACGGTGCTGACACTTTGGCGGTGCATCTGTGTCGTGTTATCAAAAGTGTCCAGATGCATTGAACCTAGGAAATTGTATTGTAATCCTATTGGACCGACATGAAATCAGATTCCTTTATAAGGATATCATGTCTAGGGTTTTAGTAGTTGTTGGGATTTTTGATATTGCATGAGCTTTGTATGAGCAATCATAAGAGAAAATAGGAAGTCTATGTGAAGTAACAAAGTGTGAAGTGTCTGAAGAATGAAGTAATGCAAAATGCATTAACAGTGAGCTTTAATGGATCTAACCAAGCATATTGTGCTATTATCTAGATCATTCACTTGTTGATTACTTACATCTTCGACAAGTCTGAAGACCCTTAACTGGGTAGGCCTGGCAAAGCCTTAGTAAATCCTCTAACAAGGTGGTTCGCATAAGTGGATCTTAAATCCTCTTACAAGGTAGTCTTTAATTGGACTTGTCTCCTAATAGAGATTAAGATTCCTAACATGATTTGTTCTAGTAAAGAACATTGTATGACCTTAACTGGTCTGACCTTAACCGGTCTGGGTACTATTCTACAGATAGTTACTTGTGACCTTCATCTCACCGTGGTTTTTCCCATTTGGGTTTCCACGTCAAAATCTCTTGCGTTATGGTGATTGTGCTTCTGTGGGTGAATGCATTATTTTCTACTTGGTTTGCATATGCATTAACCAGTTTGTCAGTGAGACTATTTTGTCAGTTTACTGCTAGACTATTTAAGTGTTTGAGTTCAGTATTTTTTGGTATACTAATTCACCCCCCCTTCTTAGTATTCATCAATTGGTATCAGAGCCAACCTTTCTATAAGTCTAACCACTTGAAAGGAGATATAGGGGAATACATTGTGAGGGAACCTACTCACCAGCTCACTTGGTCTGAGCAAGCCTATGATGAACTTATGGTCAAATATAAGACCTCGGAGGAAAAAAGAAGAGAGCATGCTGAAAAGATGATGGAGCTAACTGAAAATAGTTCCTCTGATGAAGCAGACATGGAATCTCTAATCCAAGAAGTGGAAAAACTAAATGAGTCTAATGCCAATCTAAGAAAAGAGTTGGAAGGACTAACAATTAGAATATGTCAGGAGCTGGAGAATAGGAGAAAAATTGAGGATCTGGTAAAAGACAAGGATCAAGAGATCTCCAAACTAAAATGGGAAATCAGTGCCCTAATCGCTCAACTCCATGAGAGTAAAGTGGAAAATGAAGACATGCAAGGAGAACTGAACATTGCTGTCTCTAAGAATGCAAACCTGCTAGAAACAAATGTTGCTATTTCCAAGGAACTCTCTGAGTCAAAGGAAATACTTGCTAAGTTCAATAAAAGTACTGTCAAGCTAGAGCAAAAGCTAGAATCAGTTAAACTGACAAAGAATAAGACTGGACTTGGTTTCTCCGATTATGAGGAAGGTGAAACCTCTAGTACAAAAGATGGAGCATCAAAGAAGTAATCGGCACCAAAGGATAAAGGTAAGAAAAAGTTCAAACTTGTTTGCTTTAACTTCCTTAAGGAAGGACACACTGCCAATGTATGTAGAAGTAAGGCCTACAATAATTTTCCTTATTTTCTAAATGATAAGCCTAGACCTAATAGATTCAATGGTAACTATTATGCATGCAATAAGTTTGGGCATAGAGCAATTGAATGCAAGTCTATCATGCACAACACATAAAGGTATCCTCAAAGGAGTCAAGGAGTTTTTCCTAAACTCTCTGGGAACCGGATTCCAAACCATTTTATTACCAACAACAATCAGTCAGGTAGTGATGGCTATCAAGCAGCAACCGGATGGAGAGAAAACTATTGGATTTGTCATGGTCATGGTCACACTGCTCCAACATGCAGAAGGAAGAATGGAAACATGAATAATGGATCTTAGAGAGCACCTGGAATGGTTTGCTATCATTGCAACAAACCAGGTCACACAGCTAGATTCTGCAGGATGAGAAAGAACATATTGGATGATATACCAGTCACTCTGGAAGGAAAGATTGATGTTGAAACTATTCAATCGGACATAAAGAAAGTATGAAAGAATAAATCTGATGAAGTGTTACAAGAAGAACCGGTTTCTGGACCTAGTGTAGAAGATGTTGAACTAGAAAACTAAGCTTCAAAAGCTTATGGGGAGAAAATGGTGAAATATTTTGAGCCCCCAGTCCACAACTGTAAAAGACCTTAACCGGTATGTGATACCTGTCATTTGGCTGAAGACCGGAAACGGTAAAAGTCAAATTAGGGTTTACACCCTAATAGTGGAGCATTTATTACGATAGGTGAGGAATATGTTTAAAAGGAATTTTCAAATCATTTCTCACTATCATTTTTTGAGTGAAGAAGTTTTTCAAGAGAAGAGCAAAGGAAAAGTGATTTGTGTTGCAATTCAAAGAAATTTTGAAATGCTGAAGAAGACTCAGAAGCAAATATCAAACGGTCAAGGGAAGAACTCAAAGCGGTGATTCAACAATTGACGAAGTGTGAGGCGAAGTGGAATTAGCAAGCCCTAAATTCTTGATTTCTGAAAGGTATTTCTTGAGTTTTCTATTTTATCATGGCTTCCGCATCACATACTAGCTCTAGTGCACCTGTTGATTCTATGAACTTCATTCAACGTAAGTCTAAATACAATGCCCTGTCTCAAGTACCTACTGGTGTAATAGTGGAAGAAGGCATTTCTAATTACATAGATTGTAAAATTGAAGACCTAGGGTCTCTTGCAATCCATACCCAGCTAGGTCTATTCTATGGAAAGGATAAAAATATTAGACCGAAGTTTAACATCCTGGAAAAGAAGAAGCTCCACAATGCGGTCTATTTCCTTGAAGATTTCACGAACGATCACATTCACATTGTTTTGAGCAGAGTACACGGTGATAAGATGTACTTAGAACGGACGCATGATATCACACCAGAAGTGATTCATACCGTCACCAGTTTCTACAACATCGGTGAAGTACTGACACTAAGGAAGATCAGCAAGTCAGATATGACTAAGCTCACCAGTTCTATGAGTGATTCATGGGGTATGACAGTCAATCCAATCAAGGATGACCTTGTCAAATATGCATGCATGGTGATAGGATACTAGACGTTCCATGCCAGTAGAATCAATTCTATCTCTGTTGCAGTGGTAAATGCTGCTTATAGGATGATAAAAGAAGATGCATCATTTGACTTATGCACCTGTATGCATAGGCAACTCCTGATAAACCTAACCTCTATCAAGAAGGACAATGCCTTGAGGTTCAAGTTTGGACAACTACTGGTTGGGTTGTTCTTTTACTTCCAAGGCTACTTTCCAGGAGTATTTGATGTTCAGTGGTTTGCTGACCAACTGATAACTAAGCAAATCAAGGAAAGCCTACAAGTAGTTGGAACCGGCTATCCAGAAGTTCTGAACAAATATTTTGATGAGCTCAGACGCAAAATGAGTCAAAGGGTGAGAATATCAGGTGATATTGTCAAGAAATATGAAGATGACATCTGTTTCACCATTAAAGTGTATGAATGCCTAATGGAGGCTGTTGAGCTAGACAGGAAGAAGTGGAGCCTATGGGCTATGAGGTAATAAATGACATGCTGGAAGGGTATGCCTCTACCCTTATTGCCTCACCTCTTGATCCAAAGGCAAAGAGAACCGACACCTACCTAGAAAGGGTAACACCAGTTGAGGAACCCTCAATAAAGAAAGGAAAAGAACCTTTAGTGAAGAAGGCAAAGGAAGTGCCATCTATATCAGCACGAGTTACTCATGCAAGTTCCAAAGTGACCAAGTGGTCACCAGCAAAGAAGAAACCATAAGCTTCACCTGCAAAGGTCTTTGAGAGAAAGAGGAAGACAAAAGATACCACACCAGACTCTGAGGAAACTGTGTCTAAAGAAAAGTTGAAGAAGACAAGGCAAACGAGGAAGAAAACAAAGAGTGAACCAACAACATCGGCACTGATAAATATTGACATTTCTTCTTACAAACCTTTGACACATTGTCAAAGGATTATCAAAAATATTAGAAAAAAATTGCTTAGTGATTTAAAAGAGTGTTTTGGTGATCTTTCTGATGTAGAGAAAGATGAAGTAGAACAGGAAGTTATTAATTATCTATGTGTTTGGGACTGGTCACCATCAGATATTAGGTTTGATATATCTGATTCTTTATATAATTCTTTGAATAACAAATGGTGCATTGCCATTAAGAAAGAAGATGAAATAAGGGAGGAAATATTTGCACAATATTTTCTTGATGTATCTAACTCAGAACTCTATGAGGTGGTGGATAAATATAAAGGTCTTCTTCATGAAAAGAAGAAGACTCTAGTTACTGGAAGGAAAATCCTCTGAAGTGGTAAAAGATACCCACTTTCCTGCACAAAATGCTCTGAAGATGCGTCAAGTGGCAGAAGCAAACCGACAAGCTGAGCAAGAACCAGAAATCAATAAGACGGATGAGGTGTATAACAATGAAGGAGAATAGGTAAATGAGCAAATGGAACCCATCGATGTTGACACCTTAGATGGTGAAAATGTTACTCAAGATGTACCGACAGAAGCTGAAGTATAGGAGAAACAAGAGGAAGACAAGACAAAATAGGCATAGGAGGAGAAGAGAAAGGAAGCAGAAAAGAAGAGACAGGACGATGAAGAAGAAAAGAGAAAAAAAGAGGAAGAAAAGAAAAAGAAAGAGGAGGAGAAGAAAAGGAAAGAGGAGGAAAAGAGAAAAGAGGAAGAAGAGAAAAAGAAACAAGAAGATGAGAAGAAGAAGAAAGAAGAAGAGGAAAAGGAAGAGGAGAAGCAGAAAGAAGCAGAGAAGCAGAAAGCAAAGGAGGAAAAGGAAGAGGAGAAGGGAAAAGAAGCGGAGAAGAAAAAGAAGGAAGAAGAAAAATAAGTGGAGAAGAAAAAGAAGGAAGAAGAAAAAGAAGAAGCGACAAAAAGCACTCAGATGGAGACTCCAAAGGCAACCGGTAGTCAAGCCAAACCGGCTAACCTCACCAGTCCTATTGACCTCTAGTCTGCAAATGAAATGGAACTGCTACAGAGCATTAAGGTTGCTCAAGAATACCTTGAAGTGATAAGGAGGAAGAAGGAGCAAGATGTGATCCAAGTTGCGGTGGACACTCTTACTGGTTTGCTACCCAGAACAAACCTCCCCAACACTGATTCATCACTGGCACAATTGAAGCTCCTATGCACAGTAGTGGATGATCAGGTGTAGAGCCTAGAAGAGGTAGCAGAGGAAAATGCCAAGAAAGAGCATCAAAAGGCTCTGAACATTGCCCTAGTGAAGAAGCTAAATGAGCTCCGGTCTGATCTGCAAAAAGCTCAAAAAGATATGAGGGATGCTCTGGATGAGGGGAATCTACTAGTTAGTAAAATTTGCCAACCCCATCTATTTTGTGATGATGTGCTCACCCAGAAGGACAAACTGCAATTAGATATGCAGTCATTTATCAACACCTTCAAGATGCCATATGATTCCTTCTCCACATATGGACACACCATTCACAGGTTTCAACTACAGTCTGCAACAACTGAGGCAGAAATATGCAATCGGACAAGGAACTTGCAAGAACTTCAACTGGTCCTACTGCCAAGATTGCAAATTCTCCAGAAATGCTATCTAAATCTTGATGCCCTAATGGTCACTCAAGAAATGAGAACAATAGATGCCATGGAAGAATAGGTCTCCCAGATGCAGACAGAGAAAGAGGTGGCTACCTCCCTTCTTGAGTCATGGTCCTTATCCATGAAGCAATTTTTGTAGGACTTTAAATCTATTTTTGACAAGTTTTATTCTCTACTGCCATAAACACTTATTATTTTAATACAACTAGACCAGGATTTATTTGTCATTGTTGGAAAAGGGGGAGAAGTATATAAATTTGATGTTTTGTTGTATACTTTCATGTTCATCTCTGATAAAAAGTAGTATACATTGTATTTTCTGTAAACGGGATAGTGTATATGCTTAGGGGAAGTAATTTTGTTTTTGGCATAATTTTGTTGTAACACACTTAGATGTCAAAATTTTCCTAAGTGTTGCCATCAATGCCAAAGGGGGAGATTGTTGGCAATTTTGATGATTGATGTTGTTATTGTCATTGATGGACACACACTTGCCTTGAGATCACTTTTTGTTTGTATGAGTTAAAGCTCAACTGGTATCATGTATTTAGACTATCGGTGTTTTGCAGAATGTGTTTACCGGTCTCAAGTGGCATGAAGACCCCAAGCGGTTCAAGGATCTGAAGTGGTACGAAGGAGCGAAGTGGAACAACACATATTTCCCTATCTTCATTTTGTCTGTGTGGGGGAAAAAGTGAGACTAGGTTATCATGCCCTAATCCCACCTTTTGTCACACATTACGGAATACGAAAGAGCCTAGAGGTATCACACAATTGGCTACTTATTTTTGTGAAAGAGAGAGCCACGGGCTACCTATTAGGGTTTCTATTCCTTTGTTGTAATTGAAAGGTAAGATTATGCAAGTTCAATTCCTAACCCTAAAATGCAAGTATGAGCTAACAACAAGATTGCAGAATTGAACTTAAACAAGGGAAAGTTGTAAACACAAGGATAAAACAGGAATGCAGATGCGTACCTGGAGTCAAAGTTTGATTGAAAATGTTTGGGATGGGGGCGCGGGCGCCACTGTCCTGATTCTGTCCCGGAACTGCACCTGAAACTGCTGTTTTGCACTCTGGAAAACTGTCTGAAATGTTGTCTGTTAGGAGGACTAGGGCGCCCAGCGCCTCTGTCCCAGGGACCAGGGCGCCCAGCGCCCCTGTCCTAGTAGGACCAGGGCGCCCCACGCCCCTATCCTGGTATTCTGCTCTGCAATTTGATGTGGGGTGCTGTCTTGACCTTCTTTTTTTGGATCTGCAACCTGCGGCATCGTTCGAGTCTTGAAACCTGCACTTATATCTGAAAAAGGTGTTTGGGCGGCTATATAGAGTTTTGCCTTAGTCAAACCCCCACTTCAGTGATTTCCACCTCCATGAATAGCCAAGTTGTATTGTAAAAGTAATGTGTGTGCAGACCTTGTGTGTGTGCAAGATCTAAAATGCAAGTAAGCAAACTAGAGCAACCTAGAAAGTAAACCCTAATTGCTTGTTAATGATAATGTGAATGCTCTAAATCAAGATGCAAAGTGATCTAAAGCATGAATAAATGAGATATTGAAGCTTATGCGAAGACATGAAAACAACATGAAATCATACCCAACCCTCAAGGGAGGAGTACAAGCCAATCTTCAGTCGGTAATCTCCTATTGTTTTTCAATGTCTTCCAAGCCCTAAATAGATGAATGGATTTGGTAAATTCTTGATAGAGGGATGTTGAAAGTTGTTGAAGTCTTCAAAAGATCTGCTCTTTCGTTGCATATGAGGTTCCTGAAAACAAAAATCCGCCCCTTTCAAATGAAGAAAGAGAGCTCTTATGTATGAAATCCTAGGTCTTAATTCCAACTTTTTGGCCGACCTAGAGATTGAATATCCCGCCAATTTCTTGGGGTTAAGCTTTATTTTATGATTGGATCGCGCTCCTAAAATTTCGGGAAAAATGTCCGGGACCGTGTGCACTCCGGGCGCCACAGTCCCGACAACTTTTCACCAAATTTTCAGGGCCGTCAGATATGATGATTTTAGAGAGAATCCCGAAGTTACAGGTGATTTCGAGATGTTTTGACCCCCGAAATCAAGCCCCCAAGCTCAGAATAGGGCCTAATTAGGGTTTTTGATTAAGTAGTGTATTGGAAGAATAAAACGAAAGGGGCACGCTTTAATGAAAGGGCCCGACTTTATGATGTGGAAGATGATGAAATAGAACCTTTAGACCTAATTAATTTGATTAATTAAGTGCTAAAGGGGAAATGAAATGCAAAATGCAACTGCGCCAAGGCGGGTGCTAAACTAGGTGTTAAATTGTACTGCTTTAGCAAGTGCATACAATTTATGACGTTACATTGTCAAACCGGCAACTGGTATTTTTCTTAAACTGGTATTTTGTCTGAACCGGTAATACTCTGTGCTGAGTTACCAATCGACATTTTTGTGATGAGTTACCATCCACCATTTGTTTGACGGTGCCGACACTTTGGTGGTGCATCTGTGTCATGTTATCAAAAGTGTCTAGATGCATTGAACCTAGGAAGTTGTATTGTAATCCTATTGGACCGACACGAAATCAGATTCCTTTTTAAGGACATCATGTCTAGGGTTTTAGTAGTTGTTGGGATTTTTGATATTGCATGAGCTTTGTATGAGCAATCATAAGAGAAAATAGGAAGTCTCTGTGAAGTAACAGAGTGTGAAGTGTCTGAAGACTGAAGTAATGCAAAATGCATTAATAGTGAGCTTTAATGGATCTAACCAAGCATACTGTGTTAGTATCTAGATCATTCACTTGTTGATTACTTACATCTTCGACAAGTCTGAAGACCCTTAACTGAGTAGGCCTGGCAAAGCCTTAGTAAATCCTCTAACAAGGTGGTTCACATAAGTGGATCTTAAATCCTCTTACAAGGTAGTCTTTAATCAGACTTGTCTCCTAACAGAGATTAAGATTCCTAATAGGATCTGTTCTGGTAAAGAACATTGTATGACCTTAACCGGTCCGACCTTAACCAGTCTGGGTACTATTCTGCAGATAGTTACTTGTGAGCTTCATCTCACCATGGTTTTTCCCATTTGGGTTTCCACGTCAAAATCTCTTATGTTATGGTGATTGTTCTTCTGTGGGTGAATGCATTATTTGCTACTTGGTTTGCATATGTGTTAACTGGTTTGTTAGTGAGACTATTTTGCCGGTTTACTGCTAGACTGTTTAAGTGTTTGAGCTCAGTATTTTTTGGTATACTAATTCACCACCCCTCTTAGTATTCATCACAAATAGCATCTATTAACTATTATGAAACACAATCTTCAATTACAAGAATAAGAACATATCCAATTTACATTATACATCTCTCAAGTGTACTACAACATATCCTAACACAAGAATCACAGTCTCAACTACCACAATTTAATCCAACTACATATTATTACAAGAATGCCATCAATATTATAATATCATTTACACCAAGATACATAGTTCCTAATTCACAATTATGATCTCCATGTGATACATGGGTAAGTGCACAAAGATGGTGGTAAAAAAGGGGCGTATAAGTGGATACTTTTTTTTTTTTTCTGAAATCAAGTGAACCTGAATTTGGAGGCAACATTTGAAAGTCATCCACTCAAGATATGAAGATAACCAAACAACAAATATTGTAGTACTCTGAATCTAGTTTCCAAACCACTAAACATTTTCAAAATTGGATAATATTAAGGGGGTAAAATCCTTCACGCACAAAAAATAGACCCTGATTTTTTCTGAAAAACATAACATAGTGTCTGACGTGCACATAAAAAACGTCATAGTTAGATTTAGTATTTTGACAAATCCTTTGGCAGAAAGATAGTTAAGAGTGAGCACTAGAAGATGTGTATTTTTTTGTTGAGTATTTTTTTTTTTAGATTTTTCTAATTGAGCACATCCTAAAAATTAGGTACCTGTTTGTGCGCGAAGCATAAGTTGCAATAAAAAAATAAAAAATACAATTTTTTTTTTAAATTGTAAAGAATCAAGTTCACTACAATAATATATAAAGTTTTTCAAATTTGGATAATTAGATCAAAAGTTATTAAAAAACTGGTACACGTATGTCTGTGAGAACTATGGAGACACTGGTAAAAGAAATTCAATAATAATATGTTATTCTTGTTCAAATTTTTAAAAAATTATATGGTTAGAAAGCTCAGAAGATGGGTGAAAATATGGTGGCAATTTTAGAAAGACCCACTTGATGAAGTGTAAACCTGATGATGACAAAGTTAAGAAACTAAGTTGATAAAATAAAACACGTCAAAAAGGAGGAAAATGGAGGGAAATCAAACTTCCAAACCATAGCTTTGTCATCTAGGCCTATTTCCAAGCCTAAATAGTCAAAAGCGCGTACGGGGTACCTATGGTATAAAAAGCGCATACGGGGTACTTATGGTGTAAGAAGCCTGTACGCTCTATCTTTACTACAAACAACACATACTTGCTACTTTTATTCAAAATTTGGGAGTGTGTATAATATGATATTGTATATATCATATGTGTATACACATATAATATATAGTTTATATATAATATATAAATATATAATATATAATATTTATATATATGTATATAATAATATATAATATATAATATATTAAGTATATATATACACACATATGTGTGTATGCATGTGTATTGTCTCCCTCTCTCCCCCTCTCTCGCCCTCTCCCTCTATCTCTCCCTCTGTCTCCCTCTCTCCTCTTCTCCCTTCCTCCATACCCCATCTCTCTCTCTCTCTCTCTCTCTCTCTCTCTCTCCCTCTCTCCCCTTCTCCCTTCCTCCATACCCCATACCTCTCCCCCCCCTCTCTCTCTCTCTCTCTCTCTCTCTCTCCTATATCTCCCTCTCCCTCCCTCCCTCCCTCTACCTCTCTCTCCCTCTCTCCCCTTTTCCCTTCCTCCATAGCCCATCCCCCCCCCCCTCTCTCTCTCTCTCTCTCCCTCCCTCCCCTTCTCCCTTCCTCCATACCCATACCTCTCTCTCTTCTTCTCTCCCTC
This sequence comes from Cryptomeria japonica, assembly GCF_030272615.1. NCBI lineage: Eukaryota > Viridiplantae > Streptophyta > Pinopsida > Cupressales > Cupressaceae > Cryptomeria > Cryptomeria japonica. The sequence goes on along the minus strand of NC_081409.1, from coordinate 794,491,736 downwards.
CCTACTTCTCCCTTCCTCCATACCCTCTCCCTCTCTCCCCTTCTCCCTCCCTACTTCTCCCTTCCTCCATACCCCATCTCTCTCTCTCTCTCTCTCTCTCTCTCTCTCTCTCTCTCTCTCTCTCTCTCTGTAATGTAGAGTGAGTTGTCTCTCACCAGTTTGTGCTACCTTGTCTAGGTATCTCCTCCAGGATACACAAGAACCCTGCAATGATTCTACACCTCACACCCTCCAAGGGTCTACAAGAATTACCCTCTCTGACCTTCCCAAGGTCCATAGGCTAGGATAATCACTTGTTGTTTTGTGAGTTCCATTTTCTTGGTTAGGATACATTGTTTTCCCACTCCCTTTCACTCTCAACCTGAGAGTTCAAACCCTCTACCACAAGATCTTCATTCCCCACACTACACACAGTAGGATGGATGATTTTGGAAGGATTACCAACCCCATTCCTTACTCAAGATTTTTGACACTTACCAGTTTGGTGTTTTACAAATAAACTACACTTTTAGGCCTAACCAAAGACCTAATTCTAGTAGCTCTGTTAGTGGGGTATTCTACATTTATCTACTAAACTTCCTTAACAACCCTATGAACTCTTTTACATTCTAGACACCCTTTGGGGGGTTACATACAATATTGGCAAATCGGAGGTGGGTTCTACCATTAACGTATCTAACCCTTACCAATTAACTGGGCTTGATTGCCCCTTCCCAGGCCTTAAAAATAGGGATTGATCAATAATCCTTCACCGATCTGATTGCCTGAGTGAATTGATGATAGTTTGGGGTTTTTGCTTCCATATAGAATTCCACTCCAATCATAATTTGCGTCCACCCACTAGACACACCCAATTAGGGCATGTTATCCATGATTCCTAATGCTTGCCAACTCAACGTGCCAAGCCTAGGGTATGGTGGCAAATATTTGTTTTGACTTCCCCTGAATCAAAACCAAAAAGAAAATATAGAATACATTGCAACCTAACATTCCACAAGGTTTGAGAGAGGAAATCCACCATGGAACGTTAGGTTGGAGCCATTTTTCTCTCAAAACCCTGGTTTTTAGGGCTCTTGGACCCACCTGCAACAAAATGAAATTTATTCACAAAATACAACACTTCAAGACACCAATTCAAAAACAAAATGAAGATACATCACTAGTCTAACTATCCATGTCCCTGTCTTGGACATGTCAATCCGTACAGGTCGTACAAACTTGCAAAGACAACAAAAATGCGAAAGAACACACACAAATGGGAAACTAAAATTGTTTATTTTCTTTAGATCTTCAATAAAAATAACAAAGATCATTTATCATCAGTATTTATAAGCCTTATACTGGCCTTGGGGTAGTTACACATGCTCATAACCAACTGTGACAACTAATTACCCATTGGTGTATGAAAATGTTGTAAAGTTGCTATGAGCAACTTTTGCAATTTGTTGCATATGTGAGAAATTTTGCTCAAACCCAAAATTGGTCACTTTCAAATGACTCATATGACCTTAAAAAAATCAAAGCAACATCAACCAACCTACATTAACCCAAAAACAACTTATCCTATTAAGTGCTCTACCTGGCACCCTTAAGAGCTCACATGCCAACATTGGCCAAAAAAAGACTCTTAGGGTCCTTACAATCGTTTGAGCATACACTCAATGGTCTCTTGGCCTTATTACCAGAACTTAAAAACATGATTCCAACATCCTGGAAACAAAGTTACCAAAATTTTCTAAGTGCCCTGGCACCATACTCTCGGGGTAGGAAGAACTCAAGTCCCTTGAGTGGATAGGGCTTGAACAGTGGTTCCATCATGTAGTATATATCCTTTAGACATCCATGTAGTTTCAGATTTAGGGAGACCTATCCATTTACCCAAGTAGTCTCTATATACTCCTTTCCTATTCCTTTTGACAATCTTGGAATCCAAAATGCAATCCAATGTCACCGGTTGGCGTGGAGGTAGGTCTTGTACCCAATCTACATCTTCACTAGCAGTAGACTCTTCTTGATTTGTAGTTGATTGAGTTCCCTTATACTAGAAAAAATCACATACATTAAAGATTGGTGAAATACCCAAGTTTGGTGGTAGTTCCACCTCATAGGCATTGCTGCCATACAAGGTAGCACAAACCAGTCAGAGACAACTCACTCTACATCACTCTCCCTCCCTCCCTTTTCCTTCACATTTTATTTACTACAAATAGCACGTACAGGGTAATGAGCCTATTAGTTTGTTGCCCTACCATAACATTTTTAAGGCATAGGAGCACACACGTGCTCAGTTTCCTAAAAGCAGCGCATACGTGCTATCTTTTTTAGGCTCGGGAACAACAGACCTAAGCACATACAGGGTGATTTCAAAATTTAGAACCGCGTACGCGCTGCTTGTTTTTTATGTTTTTTTTGGGTGGTGTCCACTTTTCTGACCACCATCTTTGTGCACATATCGACATATTACATTGTTATTACTACTACATCATAAAAATACATCATGTCTCCTCAATAATCCATGAACTAGCTGAAGACATGAAGATCCACATAAACACAATGAGCATGATGGTATGATAAAAGAATAAGTATCTGGTATATTATTGAGAGGGGGGAGTGAATCAGTAAATAGAAAAACTGATACAAACTTCCCAAACTCAAACTCAATCACTCAAAGTAAACTCATCAATGAAATACCGGTGTCAAGGTCAATACTCATAAGAATATCGATTGATTGTTATAGTAACTTAACAGTAAACAACATCAAACTTTTAAACATCCAAATGCTTCATTTATCAATGCTTTCGGTTATCATGCCTTATCAGAAATAGTTAAGTAGTTAATCAAATCAATAATTAGATCGTAACTATAAAAACATTCACCACATGACATAAGTACTTATACGTGTAAAACCCAAATAGGTAAAAACCACGGTGAGATGGGACTCACAAGAAAATATCTAAACTCTTCTAAAGTTCACTCTATTAGGAGCCAAGCCTGTTAAAGCTTTTGCAAAAGTCCTGTTAAGAACTGATCCTATTAGGAATCACCTGGTTAAGGGATTGACTACAAATGCCTTGTTAGAAGCAAATACCCTGTAAGGAGTAACCTTAGTAGAGGATTTGAGAATCCAATCTAATGGACCACCTTATTAGAAGATTTAATAAGTAACCAAGCTTGTTAGAGCTTACCCGGCTAGGGGATTTCAATTCTGCTATAATTGTTAGAAAACAACAGGAGTTTCTTGATCTGTCTAAATAGCACTACATTTGTTTGATTAGATCCATTTAAGCTTCTATCTACCTTTACTCAAACTACAGACTCATTCTCCGGTTCGACAACCACACACTCAACTGATTTAACCCAACTCTTGCCAACACCAAACCAAGACAACTTCATCAATCTTAAATACAAATCAATTAGGTCAGTAACACAACAAAAATCTAATCTTCTCATCGAGATTACAAACAAGTTGGTACAGGCATGACCATTGGATTTCATAGCAATCTCTATACATCAATCAAGAAAACCTCAACCACTCCTTGATTACCACTTCATCAAGCTCAGTAACTCATCACGCGCTTTGCAATAGATGCAATACACTTTTCTCATTCCCTAGACAAACAAATGCACCAAAACAATTTGAACTTGTCTTCATACAATGACCTTACATGTTAGTGTTTAGAAAAAATGGTAGGGTTTACCGGATACATTACATAGAAGGGTTTAACCTTATACACCGGTTACCAGTTCAACTCACAAACTTACATACTGGTTTATAATATCCCTCACAAAGTTCTTCTTATTGGTTATAAGACAATATCAACAATATCATTATCAGTTCAATTAACATCAATGACAACGTAACATATCATTAATGCAATCTTCATGCAAATTCCAACAATCTCCCCCTTTGGCATTGATGGCAATACAAAGATCAAAACTATTGCTATGATTGTGAGTGAAAATCCTGGTTTACAATGCCAAGTATTCACATGCTCTCTCTATCTTCAGTCTTTCATTGGTTTTGCTTCTCATAACCACATAATTCTTCTCCCCCTTTAACAACAATGCCAAAATGAAAGTAAAACATGTAATGTCAAATTTTCACTGTGCATCAACAACATTCTGCAACTTGATGCTCCCCCAATGGAATACATCCACTTCTTCATCAACCCTTATAAAATTCTGTAAGTAATTTAGGGACTGATGCAGTCAACATCATGCTTAACTAACTTCATGAACAGGGACAACCCCTAACTGACTTCTAAGATACTCAAAAGTAGTCTTAGGAAGAGGTTTGGTAAAAATATTTGCAAGCTGCTCCGTGGTAGAAACATGCTCTAAGATAACATCTTTACTTTGAAATTTTTCCCTCAAGAAATGATACTTCAATTCAATGTGCTTGGTTCGTGTGTGCAAAATAGGATTCTTGGAAATATTTATGGCACTTGTATTATCACATAAAATATTTATAGGTTCAGAGATCTTCATCTTAAAACCTTCCAAAATGTGCCTCATCCAAATAGCCTATGTGCAATTCATATAAGCTGCAACATACTCAGCTTCAGCAGTAGATTGTGAAGTACAACTCTTCTTTTTACTACTCCATGAAACAAGCCTTCCTCCAAGAAAAAAATTCTCCACCGGTTGTTCTTTTCTAGTCATCAATATTTCTTACCCAATCAGCATCTGTGTATGCTTTCGGATCAAAGTTTCCTCCATATGGATACCATAATCCATAGTCAACAGTACCTTTCAGGTATCTAAAAATTCTTTTGGTTGCTACTAGGTGTATTTCCTTAGGATTCTTCTAGAATCTAGCAACTATGCCAACCACATGGGCTATGTCCGGTCTACTGTAAAAAACGTAGTGCAATTTGCCAATCATTGACCTATATTCCTTCTCATCAATAGACTTAGATTCATCTTCCTTGGACAACTTACAACCTGTAACCATTGGTGTTCCAATTGGTTTACAATCACTCATGCCAAATGTCTTAAAAACCTCTTTCACATACTTACACTGTGTAATGAAAATACCATTCTTCATTTGTTGTATCTGCAAGCCTATGAATTTTTTTAGTTCCCCTACTAAAGACATTTCAAACTCATTTTTCATTTCATCTGCAAAAGTGTTTCTCATGACATCATTACCTCCAAATATAATATCATCAATAAATACTTCACTGACTAGTATTTTATCTCCTTCAGACTTGAGCTATATGTTACTATCATCATTGGTTCTCAGAAAGCCTATCTTCATTAGATGTGTATGAAGCCTTTCATACCATGCTCTGGGTGCTTTCTTTAATCCATATAAAGCCTTATGCAATCTGCATACCATGTCTTTCTCATCAGTCAAAGCATAACCATTTGGCTACTTTATGTATACCTCTTCTACCAATATCCCATTCAAAAATGCAGACTTAACATCCATCTGATATGCCTTGAACTTCTTATGGGCTGCAAATGCAAGTAATGTTCTGACACCTTCCAGTCTTGCTACTGGTGCAAAAGTTTCACCATAATATTCTCCTTCTTCTTGTGCATAACCCTTGCAGACTAATCTTTCCTTGTTGCGAACTACAACACCATCTTCACTCAACTTGTTCCTGTATACCCATTTAGTACCTATAACATTCTTATTTATCGGTTGGGGTACCAGGGTCCAAGTGTTGTTCTTCTCAATTTGATCCAATTCCTCCTCCATAGCTTTAACCCAATGATCATCACCAAATGCTTCCTTAGCAATTCTTGGTTCAATGGTGGACATCATGCAAGAATTCTCTCTGATTCTTCTTCCGGTTAGTACTCCAGCATCCTTATCTCCAATAATATGCTTAGGATTGTGATTCAGTCTCACATATCTAGGAATAACATGACCATTATCTTTAGGTTCATCTTCTTCGTTGTCATCATCTTCTTCTAAATTTATCTGTTCCGGTTGGACAAGTGCATTAGAATTTGCTTTGCTAGTTTTACATTTCATAGTTTCTAGTTCCAAAAACAAAATGCAAGGATCTTCATCCTTTTTCTCTGAATTGGTTCCTTCTGAGACTTCAAGAAATTCATCCACTTGAACATCAACATTCTTAACAATTCTCTGTGTTTGGTCGTTAAAACATTTGTAGGCCTTACTCTTGGTGGAATAGCCAAGAAATATGCCTTCATCACTCTTAGCCTCAAATTTTCTAATGTAATCGCCTCTCTTAATAAAAAATTTGCTTCCAACTATCTTAAAATAGCTAACATCAGGTGATCTTCCATACCAATATTCATAAGGAGTCTTTTCCTTACCTCTCTTTACCAAAATTTGGTTCATTGTGTAGACAGTTGTGCTGACAGCTTCTCTCCAAAAGGTTTTCGCTACATCTCCTTGTATCAACATTGTCCTAGGAGCTTCAACAATTGACCAATTGTTCTTTTCTGCGATACCATTCTGCTATGGTGTCCTCAGTGCAGAAAGTTGCCATTTGATACCATTCTCTTCATAGTACCTAGTGATTCCTCAGAAGTAAATTCACCACCTTGATCTATCCTTAGACATTTTATCATCTTACCACTGTCTTTCTCAGCTAAGGCCCTAAATGCCTTGCACTTACCAAAAGCTTATGTCTTATCTTTCAAGAATGTGACCCACATCATCCTTGAGAAAACATCAGTGGGAATCATGAAATATATATCACCTTGAATGATTTTTGTTCTTATGGGTCCACAAAGATCTGTATGAACCAAATATAACAAGTGCTCCACTGAAAAGGATTTTCTTTTGAAAGTTGAAGAAGTCATCTTTCCTAATTGACATTCTTTGCAAAGAGAATTAACCGTTTGTCTAACTGAGGCAAACCTCTCACTGCCTTGAACTTACTCACTTTAACAATGTTATCAAAGTTTATCTGACAAAATCTCCTATGCCAAAGCCAACTATCATCTATTTTTGCAATAAAACAGTTGCTAACTTTAGACTTAAGATGAAACAGGTTACCTTTAGTTTGTTTCCTGGTTGCAATCAATTCACCTTTGTTGTTAAAGATTTTGCACATACCATTTTTAAACTCCAGTGGGTATCCTTTTTCATTGAGTTGTGCCACACTCAAAAGATTGTGCTTGAGACCTTCAAGCCAGTAGACATCATCTGCACTGCTCTTCCCATTAAGAGAAATAACTCCCTTACCTTTAACCATGCAGGGTGAGTCATTGCCAAATCTAACAACATCTCCATCAAATTATCTCAAGGAAATAAATTTGCTCCGATCACCGGTCATATGATGTGAACAACCACTATCAATGATCCAATGATCAGAGTTATGCATCCTGGATACTAATGCCTCCTGGTCTGATATCTCTTCCTTAATAGCTACAAACACAATATCTTCACTAGCATCATCATTAGTGATACCACTATCAATAACAATAAGACAATCTCTCTTTCCTTTACCCTTATACTTCTTGAATTTGTCTCTCTTGTGTTCATTTTCACCATTAGGAGAATTAGCTGCTATGTGACCAATCTTGTTGCATGCAAAACATTTTAAAGGTAATTTATCTCTATATTTACCAGTGCCTCTAGGCAACCGCTTTGCCAAAAATGCTTCAAGATACACTAGACTGTCTTCATCATCAAAATCTCTGCTAGATTTGGATTCATAACCATGACTAGTATCTCTACTTTTTCTCATAGATGGGTTAGAAACAGAAGCTCTAAATGCAGACTCAGATTTCTGTACACTACCATCATAACCGTTTAATTCAAAAGTAGTAAGCTTGCCAATGATGGAGTCAAGAGTTACCTTAGTTTTGTCAATGGATTTCAGCTCCTGAATAGTTGCAACTCGAATAGCATAGACCGGTAGCAGGGTTCTCAGTACCTTACTAATCACTATGGCATTTTCCACTTTCCCTCCTGCACTCTTAATTTCACCGACCATCTCTTTTATCCTTTGACCATACTATTGGATATTCTCACCTTCAGACATCCTCATGTCATCGAACTTTCCTCTTAGACTCTCCTCTTTAGCAATCTTAACATGTTCATCACTGCTATAAATCTCTTCAAGTTTTTTCCATACTTCATATGTAGTTTCAAGACCATGAACATCTACATATTTAGCATTAGACAGGGAACTGATAATAGCCTCCAATGCTTGATGATTTTCTTGTTGTTCTTTCTTCTCATCATCAGTCAGAGTCCCAGTAGGTGCAATATACTTAGTATCTACATGATCCCGATACTGACTTCCTAGACTCTTGATGTAAATCTTCATTCTATCGCTCCATATCATATAGTTTCCTCTATTGAACTTTAGACCTTCCTTCTTCATCATGATCTAACAGATCTTTTCCTCAAGATGATAGGCTTAGACCTTAGAGGACCTAAGATACTCTGATACCAATTGATTGAATGATGAATGAATAAGTATCTGATAGATTACTGAGGGGGGGGGGGTGAATCAGTAAATAGAAAAACTGATACAAACTTCCCAAACTCAAACTCAATCACTCAAAGTAAACTTATCAATGAAATACCACTATCAAGATCAATACTCATAAGAATACCAGTTGACTATTATAGTAACTTAACAGTAAACAACATCAAACTTATAAACATCCAAATGCTTCATTTCTCAATGCTTCCAGTTATCATGCCTTATTAGAAATAGTTACGTAGTTAATCAAATCAAGAATAAGATCATAACCACAAAAACATTCACCACATGACATAAGTATTTATACGTGGAAAACACAAATAGGTAAAAACCATGGTGAGATGGGACTCACAAGAAAATATCTGAACTCTTCTAAAGTTCGCTCTGTTAGGAGCCAAGCCTGTTAAAGCTTTTTAAAAAAACCTATTAAGAACTGATCTTGTTAGGAATCACCCGATTAAGGGATTGACTACAAATGCCTTGTTAGAAGAAAATACCCTGTAAGGAGTAACCTTAGTAGAGGATTTGATAATCCAATCTAATGGACCACCTTGTTAGAAGATTTAATAAGTAACGAAACTTGTTAGAGCTTACCCAGTCAAGGGATTTCAATTCTACTATAATTGTTAGAAAACAACAGGAGTTTCTTGATCTGTCTGAATAGAATTGCATTTGCTTGATAAGATCCTTTTAAGCTTCGATCTGCCTTTAATCAAACTACAAACTCATTCTCCAGTTCAGCAACCACACACTCAACTGATTTCAGCCAACTCTTGCCAACACCAAAACAAAACAACTTCATCGACCTTAAATACAAATCAATTAGGTTGGTAACACAACAAAAATATAATCTTCTCATCGAGATTGCAAACAATTCGGTACAAGCATGACCATTGGATTTCATAGCAATCTTTACACATCAATCAATAAAACCTTAACCGCTTCTTGATTACCGCTTCATCGAGATCAGTAACTCATCACGCGCTTTGCAATAGATGCAATACACTTTGCTCATTCCCTAGACAAACAAATGTGCCAAAACAATTTGATTAGATCATAAACCAACATAACCAATTCAACAACCTTAATCAATTAGGTTTTAGCAAAAACAACTGGTAGGGTTTACCAGTTACATTACATAGAAGGGTTTAACCTTATACACCGGCTATCGGTTCAACTCACAAACTTACATACCAGTTTACAATGTCCATCACAAAGTTCTTCCTACCGGTTATAAGACAATATCAATCATAACAACAATATCAACAATATCATTACCAATTCAACTAACATCAATGACAACATAACATATCATTAATGCAATCAGAGAGATTTTTAGTGGTGAATCTTCGCCGATTGGCAAATTCCTTGTATTTATTTTTGAGGAAATGGTGAATAGTTTAGGGCAACATAGTGGTCAAATTGCCTGGAATTTCGGGGTTAATGGTACACTATATTTTGGGTTCACCATTGACCACACACCGTTCGACATGCATGCCAGTAATATTTGCTTGGAATCACCCGAACGTGGGTATTAGATCACCTCCGTTATTTGCCAAAAATAGTAAAACAACCACGTACCCAGGACCTAATTCGCCAACAGTAAATTAAATGTTCATTGCACACATCGGCCAAATTTGCCAATATCAATTAAAACATTATAAGCACTCGAGGACCCATTTCACCCTGCTTAAATGAAGATACATTTTGAAATGCCCATGCAATTTGCCAAAAATGCAATCATGGATTGATATAAATACACTCTTTCTTATAATTTGTTCATGTTTGATTAGTAAATTTGGGAGCTCTCGATTCACATTCCACAATTTGAGTTGGAATGTTGAAGTTCATTGTAGGGCGGAGGGCCAGAGTTACAATCCTGCAACACAGGCCTAGGCATTCCCGATTCCTGATTCAGAGAATTGAGAAGGCATAAAGGTGAGTAATCATTTCTTCATACTTGATAGTATTATTTTTAAGTTTTAATTCATAGTGAGAGGTCAAGACTCAAGATGTCATAGTCAGACATGGGTGAGACTCCTCAGAGTGGTGAAGGGATTGAGATGTCATACAAGGGTAAGAATGAGACTCCTCAGGGTGGTGAAGGGACTAGGATGTCAGACAAGGGTAAGACTCCTCAGGGCGGTGAAATTGAAGGGATTGGAAGGCCATCAAAATGTCCAAACCTTAAACTTAAAGATACTACCATAAAGTCTTTCTTTGGAATTGGCAAAGTTTCTGGTCCATCAACTTCTGCAGTTGTAGAAGCCATTCACAGTAGCTCACCACACCACCACCACAAGGTGGGATTGTCATTGAGTTAAATTCATCAAATGAGGATGACAATACCGACATGATAGAAGATGTTCTAAGGGATACACACAATGAGATAATTCACTCGGATGCAAATGCTAGTACTGAAGATGATGTTGGTAGGAAGAAAATAAAAAGGAAAGTAAAACTGGGGTGAGAGTGGGAGATGACAAGGAGTTTTAAGATTGATTGGGTAGAAAAGTACCCATTCATTGAACTGGTCCCAAACAATGATGAACAACCAATAGAATGTAGGTGGAATAATTGTAGCTGGAAAACTAAAAGAGAGAAGAAGGTGCAGCTAAAGATTGACACCATAGAAAAGCATATTGGTAAGGTTTATGAAAAATAGATCATAGATGGAAAGGAAACACTAGTAGTAAGATGGAAATCAAAGGAAGAATGTCTTCATGTTAAGTATGCCGTGGAATATGAAGAGCATAACCACAAAATGACATTGATTGGTAATAGTGGATTTGGAAATACAATCAAGGCTAGGCTTGAATATGCAGCAACAGATGAAAACCTGGCAAAGACTGTTCAGATGAGTGTTATTTTTCATATTCTGTTGAGAGGGCATCCTATGAAAGATTTCCCAGAATTTAGTAATTTATTATCTTTTTTTAATGTTCCTCACTATCCTATGTCACATTGGTCAATAAACGTTGGATGGGAAATGGCAAATTGTCTCACTGAGGTGGAAAAGAAAAATTTACAAGAGAGTGTAAAAGAGTCAAATTTCATTTCATTATCTATATATGAAGTTACTGCGGTAGATAACACTACTTGGGTTTGTATGCATGTGTATACCATAAAGGAACACGTCTGTCGAGCTCATCTACTCTGTGTTCATAAAATGAGGGGCAATTCAATAGTAGAAAATTAATATTTGGAAGTTAAGAAAGCTTTGAATGAAATTGCTGGTATGGATGACTTGACAATTGACAAGAAGTTGGTGTGTGTTGGAGCTGATGGAGCTGCAATAATGCAAGGTCAAAGGACCAGTCTTTGCACAAGATTAAAAACTAGTATTGCACCATACATGGTTGACATTCACTACATGGCCCATCGAATGAATTTAGCATATAGAATTGTAAGCAATTTCCCTACAGTGTCAAAAGTTGAAGATCTGGTCCATGAGCTCCACTCATACTTTTGCTGAGGTCCTAAACATTTTGCAAAATTTTAGATTTTTGTTGAGGGAGTAACAACGGAATCAAGCTTCTCAGGGATGTTGAGACCAGATGGATCTCCTTGCATGGACCAGCAAAACAAGTTCAAACATAATATCAATCCTTGATTGGACTAATGTATGAGAAATGCCTCACAGTAGACAAAGCTCCTGATCTCTTACATAAGTTAAGTGATATAAAGACTTTGTTAACTTTAGCTAGTCTTCTCCTCATGCTGGATTCAATGAACAAACTTGTTAAGAAAGCCCAAGACAGAACTATGTATATCAATGAGTATAGCACTCTACGTAAAATGACATGCTTGAGCCTGGATGGTCTATATTCAGATCTAACAGAGCAAAGCCCAATTTTTTTTTAGGTGGTAGATAATTACAGATTTGAATCATGCTGAATTTTTTTTACATTTCAATACAAACAATGGGTTATGTGTCTTTGTAAAAGGATTTCAGATACCAATGCACCAATCTAAGATGGGCAAGCAAGGCAGAGCACTACCAGTTAAAAAGGAAGATTTCGACAGGATTGTTAAATCTGTTAGTGATAATTTGAAGTCTATTGCATATGAACTTTCAACTGAGATTCATGAAAGATTCCCTTGAGAAGAAATACGTGAAGCCATGGGTTGTGTGTATCCTCAATTTTGGCATTCAATTTGAGATAATCCAAATGACGCAAAGGTGTTTCATAAAAAACTAGAGGAATTGATATTGACATTTTCAAAAGATGCATATTGCAATGGATAGCCAATAGAAGGAATTTTAAATTTAGTTCATCTTAAAAAGCAATGTAAACGCTTTGCATTGATTATGAAATAGCAGTTGGTTGACTTGGAGAATCCATTTGAGCCTGGATCAATCACAAGGCTTTGGAAAAGGATAGATCAAAGTGACGTATTGCGTATTGCAATACCAAAATATTTGAAACTTTCTGATTTATGTCAAACAATGATATTGGGGTCGGTGGAAGATGAGAGAGTTTTCAGTGCATTAGGGCTTTTGAAATCAAAGATGAAAAACAAATTAGACAAAAATTTGGAAACCTACTTGAGGTTGTTTGTAACTCAGTATAATGTTAGAGATTTTCCATATGATAGGGCACTGGCAATCTGGAATTCCATGCATGAAAGATGAGGGTTGTGCAACACTTTAAAAGTTGGTGGTGCTACTGCTAGTGCTAGTGTCGAGACAAATGATCACAGACTCAGAGTTAGCATGAAGATGAAGAAATTTTTTAATACGCAACTTAGAATGAAGATGAACCTGTTAGTACTAGTCAGTTTCCGGATCTTGAGTCCATTTAGGATATAGAAGCCTCAGACTGAGTCATTGAAGTGAATTAGCAGTCAGTTTATAGGTATTTATAATTATACTACAGTTCTTGAGTCATATTACAATTTCAATTTGCAATACAATAGTTGTCATTGATGATTTTTGATATTGTATTCCTTGAATTTGTCAATCAAAACGGATACTTCTTTCATATTTTTAATTGTGAATTTGAATTATTAGTGAACAATTAGAATTTATTTTCTGAATTATTAGTAAACAATTGAATTATTAGTAAATTGGTTCCACATTATGTTGAACATGAAATGCAACAATTTGTGTCACAAGATCCATAAAATTATTCATATTGCATAACTGTTAGAACCTTTCTACTGCTCTACATTAAATGCTTAACATGATGTTCATGGTGATTAGGATTTTGTGTTTGTTTTTTGTCTTAGTTGGCTAGTAAACCGAAGTTGTCGTGCATTGAAAATCTGAGTTGTCCTCTCTGTATTTGTCCATGTCAATGTCAAGTGTGGTCAAACAATTGGTCAAACAATGAGACATGTTTAATGTTTCATCTCTAGCTCGCAGATAAATTTCATGTTTAACAATTTAAGTGGTGAGTTAGTGAGTGTTGATTTGGGTTTAAATCACGAGGTCTCTAGTTTTTTGGGTGTTAGCATTTTATGTTAGCGAGCTAGATATTGTTAATGAAATTGCTTTGGTCATGAGATCTCAAATTGGTTTGATGCCATGCATTATATCTACGAGAGTTAGCGAGTAAGTCATTAATGGTTTGTGTGCCACTGCTCACACCTGTTTATGAAGGTAATTAACATAAAACATCGATTTTTGTTGGTACTCACTGGGTCACTGCGGTCAAGAGATAAATAGTTTTGAGATTTTATGGTTATCTCTAGCTTGCAGGTCCTTTATCATCAAGTCAGTTTAAGTCACGAGGTTGGAAGTACTGGGAGATTTTAGTTGTCACTACCTCGCAAGATGTTTTGCACTTGACCATTTTATGTTGCGAGGTTGCGACTGGGTGTGATTTTATGTTATCACAAGGTTGTGAGGTGTTTGCAGTTAAGTCATTTTAATTTGCGATCATGTGATGTGGTTGGTATCGCAGCTTAGTTGGTTTCATCACTTGCTTGCAGGTTTTGAAGTTGTTTAGCATTTTATGTTGCGATCTGGCAACAAGTAAGTTTTGGTCTGATTTTGTGGTCATCGCATGCTTGTGGGTTTGTAAGTCTTAAGTCAAAAAGTGTTCTGAGCATGCGATGGCAGTTAAGTGTCTTGTTGTCATGGGATCACAAGGGTTTAAGTCAAGTTAAGTTTTGAGTTGCGAGCTTGCGATGAAATAAGTTGTTTTGTTAGATTTGTAGTGGTCGCCAGCTCGCATGTAAAGAAATAATATTACAAATGTTGTTGCGAGGTTGCGATTGAAGGGCTTGACGAAGATCAATGGTTGTTGCTCACTCGCGATATTATTTGAGGGTTCGTAAAAGGGGTTGTGAGCTTGCGATTAAGAGGATTTGGTAACATTGTCGCTAGCTCACCGGTTACTTTCCAAATTGTTATAACTGATTGTGAGTGTGCGATTAAAGATGGGGTTGACACGTGGACTTGTTTGTCGGGTTCTATAAAAGTTTTGAATGACAATCACCAATCAAATAGAAGGGCATGAATTCAAATTTCGCTTGAGTACTTTAGCTTTGAATTAATGCCACAGTAGATAGTTCATGCAAGTGTGGCAATTAATGAGACTTGAGAGAAGTGACGACGCCCAAATACCATAAATTGCATGATCAAGCCAAGCTTTTGGATAATTGCATTAATGCATTCTATCTTCGAGGTAGTCTAGTGAATTGAGCTTTGCAACAACGTTGGAGAATTAAAAGTGTTGGGTGTGGGAAAATTTCAAAAAATTGGTTAAGTTTTTCGCCTGCAGCTAAAATGAGCAAGGTGATGAGTGGAACTGGAGGTTCCAAGCCCAAGGCCACTAAGGAAAAGAAGGATAAGAAATACAAAGAAGAATTTGTAGATTTTCTGCCAGGGACTTCCATTTCTTTGAATACAAATGATTTGGCATGGAAAGATTTATGGAGCCAATGCAGAAAACCGACCACGCTTCATATGACTGATTCTTCTTTGTTTCATTATTTCTGGAATAATAGGGTTAAGGGTGTCCCGATATCAAACCCTTGGGATTTAAATATGGCAAAGTTAATTGTGCTAGATGTGTATATTGATGTGGATTTGATCAAAGAGTTGGCCAAATGCTATTGCCCAGTATCTAGGGTAATCAGAAGAAAGAACCAGTCTGCCCTAGTTTCAATTAATAGAGCTAGCTTTGTTGAAGCTTTCCAGATTACTGGTGCTAAATGTACAGATATATATTTGGAGTGGATTGCAGAGGATTATGACAAATACAAAGGTGTTATCAAGAAGCATGCAATGCCCAAATACATGCCTCAGGTGAATAGGAAACTAGTTATAGTTCTAGATAGTATCGAACCACCATTTGATATCACACCTTTCCACCATTATATACATTGTACAATCTATGGATTATGCAGAGTGTTGGGTTTTGATGGAGATTCAACAGTGTCAGCTGAATTACTGATGATGGCTATGGACATTCAACATGGTCCAGATGTTAACAAAGATTATGATTATGTGGGCAATGTGGATGAACACATTCATAATGCTCTAGTTGAAATTCAGAGTGGTGCACCCAGCCCTACATTCAAGCATTATTCATTGTTGATGCATTTAATCTTGTTCTATAATGTTGAGTTCATGGATAAAGAATTGGAGCTTTTGAAAGAAGAATTAGGTGTCTTAATGCCAATACAAAGATGGACCCAGGTTTGGGACAGTAGTTCTCCTCATTCTTCTTTCCTTTTCTTTGAAAATTGGATTGTTTTGCTAATTATGGAAATGCTAGGAATAAATAGGGAACGATTGTCAATTAATGTTAAGAGAGTTTTGAGACCTTACCAGTATGTTCCAAACTGGTCTATTTCACACAACTAGGGGGACTTTTTATTTTTTGATAACTTTATTGTGATCAGAATCTATGGGTGTCCACAGCCTCCCCATATTTTACCAAAATTTATTCCAATTAGGATTTCTTTTATGGAGTTTATTTGGCAATTGACCCTAGTTGAAAAAGAATACCTTGACAAATACATGAAGGGTTCTCTTCTTCCTAGGTTTTGGGTTGTGTCTAATTTTACTATTGGTAGGAGTTCCTTTGATGTAGTAAACAATTTCCTTAAACAGTGTAGGTTGGTTAATGTTATGTCTAGATTCTGTGATCCTGAATAATTTATTAAATGTGCATTGCCAAAAATGACACCTTGGGCCACAATAAAGGACCATGAACCATTGGATGATAAAGATGTGGCTAGAAATTTGCTGAGAAAAGAGGAAGTACAAGAAATGAGAAGAAAATGGAAAAATTTGATGAGAGTTGAAGCAGAATTGAAGGTTGTTGATCCTAGTTTCTCAGGTTTTTGCCTTGATAACCCATACCTGGAGAGGATTAACAGAATGCTGAGTTTATATGAAACTCTGATGGAACAAATTCCTCAAATTCTAGAAGTGGCTGCTTAGCAGCAAGACCCCTAAGATGGACATTCTTCACATGGAAAGAGGCCACTTAGTGTGTTTGCTGATGATGTAGAGAGTGGGGATGAAGTTCAATCTACCCGAGTGCCACCTGCAAAGAAACAAAAAACCAAAGAGGTCAGTACAATTGTGAGGAGAGACCCTGCTAGAGCAATTGTTACAGAAGAAGGACACTACTTTCATCAAATAAGGACACATCTTAGAGAAGCAGGGTAGAATGAAGAACAGGGAGAAACAAATGAAGCCCTTGCTCAAGGCTTTGATGAGCATGTGATGTTGTCAAATGAGTTCATGAAAGATGATGACTTTATTAAGTTAGATTAATTTAAAAGTTTTTTGACAAGGTTGAAACAAAATCAATTAAGACAAAATCTGATCATAGAGGAAGGAAATGTAGAAAAGAAAGAGGAGATCATCAAGGCACTGTAGGAATATGATCCTGATAGGGAGCAAATATCTGTGGAACAAGCAAGACAATTGATTAAGAGTGTGATGATAAAAATGTGGTATATAAGAGGCATACACATATAATGAGACAATAAAATGTAATTGAAAAGCTTAATTGAAAACTAGATTAGAAATGCAAACCACAAGCCTTCCTTGAAATGTCCCATTTTCCTTTATTCTTGAGGACCTTGAAGGTGTTGGATTGATGGGCTCTTAGCGGAGCAATGGTCTCCAAAGTGACAACTCAAGAGTTGAGTAGCTATTTGATCATGATTGACTATGGAGATGATATGGAATGCATGATTTAAGAAACTAGATTAACATGCTATGATAAATCCAAAAGCTAAATGCTAGATAATTGAAATAAAAATTTCCTATAGTAATGATGCCTAAATTGATATGAGATGGGATCCTTATTGCTCCAAAATGGGGGATATTTATAGGAATTCCAAGGCCAAAGCTGAGGTGGCAGGAATCGACGGTCCAGATTTGATCTGAAGATATCAAGGGCCAAGATTGAGGAAGTTGGAGAAGAGGTTGGAGGAAGGGACACTTGTCATCTCTGTGGTGACAAGTGTCAAGGAGCCTTGCTCATGAGAGGGCAAGTGTCCAAGGGGGGAGACATGTGGCAAAAGTGGCATGTTTCTCAAGGAGAGAATATCCACACCATGGGAGGTTAGGATAAGGAGGTTAGAATGTGCAAGATAGGATAGGGTTAGTTAGACCCAAGATTAGATTGAATGGGTTAAGTTAGGGGATGGTTAGGTTAGTTGGTTAAAAGTTAGGAGCCATGTGCTCATTTGAATTTAGAAATTCAAATAATTGGAAAATGGCAATTAATCTCAACAACTTGAGTTTGAAAATCTTAATTAGGGATTAGAGGAATTGATTAATATGGGGAGACATTAATTAATTTAGAATTAATTAATCAAAGGGGGATATGAGATGAACTATATAAATAAATCATTTAGATTTATTTACTAGTAGATGAATAGAGAAATTAATTAAATTGCTTGTGAATTCAATTAATTGGGGAAGGGGAATTAATCAAATAATTGCGTATTTAATAAACTATCTTCAAACCATTTTTAGGTGTATACAAAGAGTACTGGTATGATTATGATGCTTGACTAGGATATCCAATCTATTTTTATTATTGATCAGATTAGGAAGCAAGAGGACCCAATGTTTAAAACTGAATTTGAAATTGGAGATGTAATAAGAGGATCAAGATTTAATCCTAAGTCAAAGACACTTGCTGCTTGGTCTTTGGCCCCTTCCACTCAAAAGCCCAGCCTTCTAAATATCCAAGTAGAAAATAAAGCTAATAGAATGATATAGAATTTGAAGAACACAACTGACACGGAGATTGCCTCATTTTTTACTCAAGTTTCTTTCATGAATTTATCAAAAATAGAGGATTTGTCAAGAAGATACACAAAACCATATAGCCAATTGATTGAATTATCTAAAAAATGTGAAGAGACACTGATGAAGAAGGGAACTCTAGAGGAAGAGTTAGTGGAGTTGAAAGAAAAAATTGAAAATGATCCCCCTCCAATACAAATTACAGAACAAGTACAAGAAATGCCAGCTGATGTGACAACAAAAATGGAGGAATACATAGAGAAAATTGAAAATATTGAAAAGGAACAAAATGTCAAGGCTATCTCTATTGTGTCAGGAATTCTAAAACATGGGATTAATGTATTGAAAGGAAAATTGATGGTAGTGCATGATTTGCACATTTCTTTGAAAGAGGCAAGTAAAACATCCTCTGAGGCTATCACTTTTCTTGGACCTTTGTTCAATGTTTGGTTAGGAAGAAGTAGATTAATGGATAAAATAGATAGTGTAATGATGTATAGTGATGAGTTCCCTCCCAAGATCAGTGACACTAAAGACATGGTGGAGGTAATGAATGCAACTTATGAATTTTTCATAGGGAAGGATGTGCTTATAAATGAAAAATTGTAGACATTTGGGGAAGGTTATAGTAAATTGGTGCCTTCAATTTATGATAGTAATGGAGATTTGAAATCAGTTTCTAATTGGACCAACGAATTTGATTTGATTCTGGAGGAAGAAGAAATAATCAAGCATATAGATGAATAGGTTGATGCTCATTTCCTTAACGGTATGCTTGATTCACTGTTCAAGATTGAGGTTGACCATGCAAAGTTTATTGTTGAGGCTAGGTCATTTATAGATGCCAGATGGACAGATTCAGTTGCAAAGTTGGAAGAGGTAAAGGCATTCAGTTGGCCAACAGACAAAGAGGTGGACAAGTGGCAAGCCATGCTAAAGCAAAAGAAAAAATGTTAGGTTGCTACCCAAGATTGCTCACAGTAATTCTAAGCTTGTTGAACCCTCATCTTATAAAAGGATTCCAAGATTAATTTGAGAGGGTTGGCCACTTTTTCTTTTTGATCAATAGAGAGGGATGGCCAGTTGGCCACTTTTATTGATGTTGAAAACTCTGATATAGTTATAATAGTTCAACTGTTCAAGAATTTGATAAGTGCATAGCTGAATCACATTTTGAATTTACTTTCTAATATCATTATGAATATAATATCAATATCATTTGCAGTTTGAGATCTTCACATAATTGTCTTTGTGTTGAATTTATGTTTTCACTATGAATTGAATGGTCAAGGGTTTTTCAGTTTACATATGAATCTGGGTTGTGTATGTAATGGCATATTCATTCCTATTTATCTACAAATGAACCTTATTGAAGTTTATTATCAGGTTGTCTTTGAATTGTAAGTGACTCTATGCCCTAGGATAAGCCATTGGTCTGTTGCCTTGATGTTGACTTGGTGAAGTGACCTTCAAATTATAAAAGTTGATTCATTGTGGGTGAATATGTTTTCTTGTTTTCCTTTGATTATGAAATTGTGATTTGTCTATAACATCTATCATGGAATTGGATACTCAAAAGATATTCCCTTTAATTGAGTTGCATGTATGTTTTACTAATTATGTTGTATTCCTATCTATTGTTGTGTTTGATACTTTCACTCTTAATACTCTTATGATTTTATATGCTATGGATGTTTATGTAATATATATGGAGGTGTTCTATGACTATCATGTATATGTTTTCCCTCCTCCATAAAGTTGGCATTTACTCACACCTATAATCCACCCACCAATTACAATGAGGTGAATCCTTAATATGATTCCAGACTAACATAAATTTTACATTCCTGGGCATAATAGGAAGCATTAAATGAAAAATTACATACACCATAACAATGCAACAAATGAAAAAAGTTAAAACTCATGATTCTGATCATTTGAAAGAGATAAAATTATACACCGAAGAGAAATAGATGAGAATTTAATTTCTATTGAATAAAATTACTACTTCCATCGACCATCACAAAATAAATTTATATATAACTCCTTCAAGAACCTGCACAAAGCTTGACACTAAATGCTTTTCATTTGCTCTGTAAATGACTATACAACTTGCTCCTGTCACCTAGAGTCTAGAATCACTACTAGAACCAAAAAAGGAACCCCGATGACTATACAACTTGCAAAACTTATTGAGCCATGCCATTATCACCCTGATGCCTTTGAATGTAATGTGAGATGTTACGTTCTATCCAACAGATCATTTCCAAATAGAGGAGGAAGCCTTCATGCCCAGGAACAGAGAAAATGGAAAGAGGAGCTCGAGCCTTCATGCCCATGACTAGGGAAAGTGGAAAGAGGAGCTTTAGGGTAAATGTAATATGTTGGGGAGGGGTTGCAGCTTCCATGTCATGACAAATATGACTAGCTACCACTCCCCACCCAGAAAAATCCTTCTTTCATTCCTCTTTGGGATCCTTCTTCAAACCCCCTGCCATCCTGTGGCAGAGTAGAAGCAGAGGACGTGCCATGCTTGGCCTTTCTTGATAAGAAAAGGATTTCACACCCCCTTTGGCAATCCTTCTCACTTTCACAACCCCTCTGATAATAAATAAACTCACATAGGAGAAAACAAAAAAACACCCATCCAGTATCACAGAGAACACAACAACTCCATGCACGATCCTGCTCAAACATCATCTTCCTTTTTGAGGAAAAAACCACTCTCAGAAAATGAAAAAGGTTTCTTTTCTCTTCTACCAATTAAGTCACCACTCCATTGTATTTATAACCTCTTAACACTTCATTTGGTGATGCTCATTCATGTGAAAAATCATCATTTTGGTGTTTTTCAACATGACTGTAGACTCTAGAAGTCATGCCTATCAAATCCACTGCATCCTGCTAAGGCTCATCTATTGTGAACAATTTTGTTATGATTTTATTCCTCCTTGATTGGACAAATTCTGCTGCAGAATCCCTAACAACAAGCAACCTGAGCTTTGATTTCTCAGAGAAATCTGTGATCTCCCATCTCTAACTTAGAAGCTATCCAATCCTTTAATGCCTCTGAAACCATCATCCTCACTTGTCTAATCAACCTCGACTCAGGAGAAACGTTCAAACTAGTCCCTCAAGAATGAGTCGGCATCCAAGCCTTAAAAATTCCTCATACATATGAGCTTGCCACCACAGTTGTCGCTAGCTCTCATGTTTGTTTAATGTTAGCATTTTTAGGTTGCGAGCTAGTGACCAGATAGTTTGTGGTTAAGTTTTATGGTTATCGCCAGCTCGCGAGGTAAAATGTCTGAAGACATGATCAAGCCGCAAGCTGGCGACAAGTTGGTTTGGGTTTACATCGCGAGGTCTCTAGCTTTTTGGGTGTTAGTGTTTTATGTTACTGAGCTGAATATTGTTTATGAAATTGCTTTTGTCGCAAGGTCTCAAGTTGGTCTGATGTCATACATTATAGCTGCGAGAGTTAGCGAGTAACTCATTTAATACAGTTGTTGCTAGCTCTCATGTTTGTTTAATTTTAGCATTTTTAGGTCACAAGCTAGTGACTAGATAGTTTGTAGTTAAGTTTTATGGTTATTGCTAGCTCGCGATGTTAAATGTCTGAAGACCTGATCAAGCCGTGAGCTTGCGAGTGAAGTGCTAGCGGTTAAGAGATAAATAGTTTTATGTTGGCGAGTACGCAACAAGGGTTAAAGTTACCACTATCTCTAAGTCGCTGCGTTGACAAGGACTTAACATTTTGTGGTTGAGAATTAGCGAGTGGTAGTTCAGTTTTCCTCAGTCACTAGATCTCGAGGATATGAAGGCTTAGCATTTTCAGCTTGCGAGTTGGAGATAGAGTCATAAGGGCTTGTCGCTAGGTGGCGAGATTTTCTAATGGGAAGTCTTTCAGGAAGAGAGTTGACGACTGTGTGCCATGTGTTTTAATGACTTAATATCTTGAAATCGCCAATATATTTTTTTTTATGGTTTGAAAATAGCTTGAAATCACCAATATTTTCTTTTTATGGTTTGAAAATAGGTTGAAATTGCTAATATTTTTTTTTAATGGTTTGAAAATAGGTTGAAATTGCCAATGCAAATATTTTTCTGGTTTTAAAAACATTACAATTTGCCCATGCAAATTTTTTTTTGGTTTTAAAAACATTACAATTCGCCAAGATTTTTCACAAACTTTGAGCAATCACAGCTAATTCGCCAATGGAGATTATTATTTTTTCTCCGTAAACTACAAAAATTCGCCAGTAAAATTAAAATTTTCCTTGGGAATTATACAGCTTTCACTAGGTTTTTACCCCTTGTCCAAGGGGGGGGGTTCTTAAAGTTTTCCCATCAAATCTTCAATTATTGGAATGGGAAACCTATACCTGATTGTAATCTAGTTGATGGCTCTTGAATCAATGCAAAGTCTCCAAGTACCTCCTTTCTTTAGTGCCAAAATGGTGGGAACTGCACATGGGCTGATGCTCTTCCTTATCAGACCATTATCCAAAAGTTTTTGGATTTGTTTAGATACTTCTTTATTCTGCTCCAGTGTCATTTTGTAGGCTTCTTTATTAGGCAATGAGGCTCTAGGTATGAGGTCAATTTGATGAATTATAGCACATTGAGGAGACAAATTAGCAGGTGCTCCATCACTTATAATCTCCTTGAATTGATTTAGTATCTGCTACACTTCAACTGAGATACAAACCTTCTTGTCTTTCTTTTCCTCTTTTGGTTTCACAACAAGTGCAAACCCCACTCCTTCTCCTTCCTTAAGAGTGTTTATGAACTCCTTCTCACCAACTAGTAGCACATTGGAACCTTTAGATATGATTTCTTCTTGATCTCCTAAGGACTGAATTTTATAGGTCACTCTATCTTTTTGAAACGTATATGAATTCTTTTCTCCATGGTTTATTACTTTTCTATGAAATTGCCAAGGCCTACCTAGGAGTATGTGGCATGCATCCATTGGTAAGATGTCACACAATATTTTGTCCTTGTATCCTCCTATAGTGAACTCCACCCAAGTTTTTTCATTCACTAAAACATGTTGCCCCTTGTTGAGCCAAGTAACCCTATAAGGATCACTATGTGGAATTCGTTGTAGGTTGAGTTTACTTACTGCTTCTTCTGACACTATATTATTAGTGGAACCTGAATCCACCACCACTCTACATACTTTACCCATGATCTTTCATTTTATCCTAAAAAAGGATCTTCTTTGGCTAGGTTCCTACTTAACCAGTTCTTTGATCAAAACTCTTCTCATCATGATATTTTCTCCAACTTTGGAATCTAATCTCACTTCTGATGTCTTCACATTTTCTGCATCTTCTCGAACATAACTTACTCTCCTTTCACCTCCTTGGGATGAAGAAGACTTCTCAAGACATCTCTAGGCCAAGTGTCAAAGTTGATGGCAATTGTAGCACTTCATTGTGGTGAAATAGGACCCTCTTCCTGATCCACTAGACCTTCCTCTATTAGAGTTGGTAGATCCTCTTCCTCTATAACTTCTCTTACTATTGGAATCCCCACTTTTCTCTACCAGATTGGATTCCCCTTGGGATCTTTGGTCTACACTTATTCCACCATAGCCACCTCTATGACCTCTGCCATCTCTTCCCCTGCATGTACCTCTATTGCTTTGCTCTTGTTTCTTTTTACTCTTCTCTTCCACCTTGAGTTCTAATTGATAACACTTATGGATAGTATTAGGACACAACAAACTTATCTCTTCTTGGATATTCCACCACAAACCATTCAAGTAGCTTGCTACCTTGATTATTTCATCTTCCACCACCTTGGATCTCAAACACAACTTTTGAAATTATTCAGTGTAGCTTCTCACATCTAGTTCTCTTTGTCTCAAGTTTTGTCTCCTCAAGTATAATTGAATTTCATAGTGTTCAGGGATATAGGCTTCTCTCACCTTGGCTAGCATTCCTTTCCAAGTGACAATTGGGTTCTTACCCTCCTTTTGCCTCTCCTCTTGGATGAAATTCCACCAAGTCAAGGCTGATCCTCTCAATCTAGATTTGTCTACCTTCACCTTTTGTGCTTCAATAATTTCATCACATTCAAAGTGATTCTCCAACCCTTCAATCCACTCCATGACCACTTCTAGTTCCATTTTTCTACCAAAAAGTGGCACTCCTTCTAGGGACTTCCCTCATAAGGCTTTGATGGCTCTAAGGAAAGGTTCTTCAGGAAAGATAGGTTCTGGTTCAGGTGTGGCATCCTCTTCTAACACTTCTTTACCCTTTTCTTCATTGATCATGATAGTTACCTTCTCAGTCTTGTCTTCTACTTCACTTAATTTGTTCTCCAATTGTTGAAATCTTACCCTAAGGAGTCTATTCTCTTCCTCCTGATCTTTTACCTTTTTGGAGAATTTGTTGGTCACCATCCTAAGGCTATTTTCACCTACCGACTCAGTGTCTGACATCAACTAGTTTCTTCCCAAATCTTGGTTGGCTCTGATACCACTTTGATGGGGAGGATCTCACAAAATAGTTGCTCCTTGTTTAATATGAAGGTAAGAGATGTTTTAGTGGGCTTACATCCTTTTTCACACCCTGCTCCTATCCATTAACAAGTCCAACAATTAAACTCCTTTGGAGTGCTCCCTATCAACTTGTTTGCTCCTATTACTCACAAGCATGGCTGGGATTCACTACAGTAAATCTAACCATCCAATTGTCAAAATCTCCAACATACATTTGTAGGGGTCTCAGGGGTTGCAGAGAAGGTATTTCAATTCCACTCATGTGGTTCTTTGATTGGTTTCTCTCAATTTTCCCATTGCTTCCTCTTATTCCTATTTTCTAGGCCTAGTAGCCCTAGAGCCCCTATTAGCCCTACCTTACCGATTTTTGTGTAATGGCTTAGAAAAATTCCAAAAGATCTCCCAAAATATTTAGTGATCCGAGTACCCTTTTGGACAAAATTTTAGATTCACAAGGGTAGGCTATCTGGAATGTCTGTATCGGTATGGATCCCAAAAATGGCTCTTTTGAGGGTTTTAGAGCTAATAGTCTTCTCCAATAGGGTTTATTGGTTTCTACACCCTGTCACACCTCCCTTCTTCTACTGGGACTCCAATAGGCTCTTTAATTTCTTTCCAAATGCTTGGCACATCCACATTTTGTCTTCCCAACAAGCAATGACAAAAATGACAGTCATATCCCTAGTCGAGCTATGGCAGAGCTCGCCTAGGATATGATGGCAAAGAACTTCCAAATAACCTCTAGGACATTAAAAATAATATGTACACTTTACATAGGCTCAATAACTTGAATCCCAATGGCCATTAAACAAACACAATGGGATTTCAAGTTGGAACCATGTCTAGGGTTTTACACCCTTGCTCAGACTGAGAGCAATGCAGTAGAAGAAAATTTGTAATCAAACACCAAACCTGCACTAAGAAAGAATACAATCACTTCATGAGAAACACAATAACATGTACTAAACCACCATGAAAGGACAATATCATGATCAAACCATCTGGTACAGACTGTTGTTACAAAATGACAAGAATCTTATACAAAAACCTAAAAATTTGTCTTCAAATATTATTCAAATTTACTCTTGGATCTTCCAACCCATTTACAATCATTTTATATTCCTCCTTTCTCATAACCAACCCCTCACCAATTTCCTAACCACTAATTTGATCAATTTTCAAAAGTTGTTCAAAAAGTTGCAAAAAGTTGTCAAGCAACAATGACAACTTTTGCTCCATTTTGCATTTTTGCAACTTAGGCATTTATTTTCATTCTAAACCTCCTAGGATGGTTCCCTAACATCAAACTAACATGACCAAATTCCTAATAAGGCCTTACAATGAGTTTTACACTATTTTGCAAAATAATGCCATTTTTGGCTTATAAGGGCACATTGGCCAAAACTGAGAAAATAAACAAAACTTGATGACAAACACACTTCAAATAACTCTAAAACACACTTGTGGACCTAAAAATAATCCATTATTCATTCATTGATCCCAAACATGATCAATCACTCCCAAATGTGAAAATGCATCAATCAAACTAGGTAGAACTAGGTGCTCATGCACCATGGGCAATGGCTGGTATAGTCATGCGTTTGTTATTTTCCCTTTGGCCTTTTGACAGACCACACATGAATCCACAAATTTTTTGACATCTATCTTCAATTTAGGCTAGTGGTAAAATCTTCTCACCAACTCAAGAGTTTTTTCTAATCCAAGTTTTACCCCCATACAACTACTATGCGTCTCCTTAATTATGTTATCCCTCATTGAACATTTAGGAATGCATAACTAGCATCCTTTGAAATGAAGACCATATTGAATCAAATAATTAGAATACTCTAAATGATACCGGCTACCAAAGTTTGTGCATACCTTGTAAATATCTTTGAAATCTTCATCTGCAACATACATACCTTTGTGGGAATCAACTCCTACACTCTCCAACTGTATTTTTGAAACTGTTAGTGCCCTCCTGCTAAGAGAATCTACAACTTTGTTTGAGACACCTTTCTTGTGTTGAAAATATTCAGGACTAACCAAGTTATTGAGAGGGGAGGGGTGAATCAGTAACTCTTAAACTTTTTAACTCATTTCTGCACTTGCATATATTAAACCATTCATTCATTTAATCTACTGTATGCATGAAAGTATAATCACATAACACATAACACAAAGATTTGGTGACCCAGAAACCTTCCAAATAGAAAGTAAAACTAGGGTGGGGATGGTACCCACAAAACTTTGGTACTGCAGTAAAAGTTGGCCGGTTAAGGCTTACAATGATCACTTCTGATGATCTGCCCTGTTAGAAGCAAATTTGGACTGCTAGGTCCACCTTGTTAGAGGATTTACAAACATACAATGAAGTATGCACTCGGTTAAGAGATTTACAAAAGACTGTTAAGTCTACCCGGTAAAAGGATTTACAAACTGATTCAACTGTTAGGATGAAACAGTAGATCTTAACTTACAACTTTATTGCTGATAAGATCCTTTGAGTATTGATCTCCTTCTGAGATAGATATGTCGATTCTGCTCCTTTACTGACTCTGCGAAAATGTTCTGGTCTGCTGCCTTAATGCAGTTTCTACTCTGCTCTTTCTAATTTCGCATATTCATACATCTTACATACCTTTTTATTTCCGATTATAGATGGTATAATACATTACATATATATACCGTCCATAATTACATTTACATTTCATAAAGTCGGCCTCATACAAATTAATAACATAAACTCATTCTTAAGTCGGCCTTACATAGGTGAACAAAATATTACTGAGTCGGTAGATACTCGGTTCCTCAAGCTGGCTCGGTGATCTTCTGATACACGACATCCACTACAGTACTCGGCATCGTCATGCTCTCGGTAAGAGTAGAAGCTCGGTCCATACTAGTCCCGAAGTGTAGCTTGGAACTCGGTAGCTGTGGTTACTCGGTAGATATAGTGTCACTCAGTAACAACTGGTAACTCGGTAAGAACTGACTTCTCGGTTACTGTTGTTTGTCTCATATGCTCGGTAATAGTCTTACTGCTCGGTATGAACTGTTTAATCGGTAAGCTTTACCGAATGCTCGGTATAGGCTGTGGACTAAGTGATGAGCTCGGTAAGCATTCAAAATCGAATAAGTGTTTTCACTAAGTGTTATTCACTAATGACAAATATATCATTATTCCAACAATCTCCCCCTTTGGCATTAGTGACAAAAAAACACTTATGAGACAAAAATGAATCTGTCATGCTGACTTGATTCTTCAAAATTGATACCAATTGTAGATTGCTGTATATACCTGTATATCTCACTGTACATAACTCCCCCATAGAATATACATATGATTCTATACACTTATCTCTATACCAATTGTTATTTACATTCTCCTTTGATCATTCTCCCTTTGTCTCTAATATGTTCCATATTCTCCCTCTTTTTGACAATAATGCCAAAGAATAGATAACTCAAATAGAAATATTAGAGTGTGAGATAAACTCTGAGTGTACCTGTTTGATATGAGCCAAGGTCTTATCCCAATTTTCTTGCAAAATTGTGCAAATAGACAATGCAACTTGAACTTTGGCTGATAGTTCAATTACATGCTCTGCAACTGAAAAACTGTTATCATGGATCAATGTTTTGGAATGTGTAATGTGTTTCTGCATTGTATCCATGTTAGGAAGGATCATATTCTGAATATCTAACAATGTAGACCGGATCCTTGCATCTTCCCTAAGCAATTCTGATTGCTTATCTGATAGGACTCTGATTTTTGAATGGTGAGTTGAGCTTGAGCTGGGGTCAAGCTGCAACTGTTGTGCACTTGCTTTCAGATCATCATCAACTTTCTTCAGTTGATCTCTGATTCCTTTTGTGAACTCGGTGACATCACATAACTTTGCAAAGAATGAAGTTACATTATTAAAAGAATTTTCTAACTTGGCCAAAATAGTGGTCAATTCTACTTGTTTTATTGCTATCTGCTGAGCAATGTGCTCAAGCACCTTGTTATCAAATTTCTTCTCGGTTCGTTCTATCAGTTTCTCTTCTCCTGATGAGTCCTCATTGAATCTATTCACAGCCTCTTCGAGTTGTAGCAAAATGTGTTGAGAGGGATCAACTTTTATGCCTAAGGCATCTGTAAGAATGGTCTTTGCACCATTTATGATGTTGAATTCCCTATCTCTCTCACTTCTTAGTTGTTTTTGTTTTGCTTTCTGTTCTAACAACTGGCTGATCAATCTCATTTCATCAATTGATGCAGTATTGAGGTCTATTTGTGGAATGACAATCTCTTTATCCAGATCTATATCTTCCTCTATAGCCTTGCCAGTAAGCAGAAGTTTTAAAGGTGTCTTTTGTATTACTTCTGTGCTTACTTCCTTATCTTTTGATGTAGTTACAATGGTTGATAAGGTTGGACTAGCTGTTATAACTGGAATAGGAAGACTCATGGATGTACCGACTATTTCCAAAATTGATGTACAAGCAGGAGTGCTGATAGGTGCAAAAGAATGTGTCAAAACTGGAGAGGTTGCAAAACTTACTATACATGCTGCAGGAGAAGTTGTGATCTCGGTGACTGAAGAAATCACTTGTTGCTCGGTAGAAGCAACACTCTGCATCCCGGTAGATAATGACATGCTCTGCAGCTTGGTGGATGAGGTAGCTATTGGAGTCTGGAGCTGAGAGGTGATTGGCAAGGATTGAGCAATAGATGTAGCTACTGTGCTCACAATCCTGCTGGCTGAAGCTGATGATGCAACGCCTTTCTACGGTGAGTGAGGAAGAGATGCAATGACTTTTGCTGCTACCTGTTCAGTATCATCTTCTTCATCACCTATTATCACCGTGTCACCTTCTTCTTCTTCACTTATGATTACCGTGTCTCCTTCTTCCTCAGCTGCTTCTACTTCTTCCTTCTCCTCTTCATCCTCTTCATCCTCTTCTTTTTCACCCTCAGTTGTTACCGTGGGGTCAGATGGCATTGGCAGATTATATATCCTTTTCCACACAATTGTGGCATTATTTACTATTGCTTCTATCTGCTTGGAGAGAACTAAGAAGGTATGAAACCTAAGTGTCATTTGGTGTTCATTCTTCTTTAATGCCTCTTTTACTTCTTTATATGTCAGGTTCAGTAACAACTGTTTTAAGGTTTGTGCATAAATGTCTTTGACAGTTTGCACTGCTGAAGTCCATCTTGGTCTAATCCTGACTAGAAGCTCATTTGGAATTTGAGAGCTGATATCATCTGGGGTATATTTCCATTTTCCCATTTTATTCAGTAAAAGCTCCTCGATCTGCATCTTTTCTGCATCTGATCTATTTTCATACCTCAGTGCCTTGAAGTTAGACATGCCAGATCCTTGTTCCAACTGCTTCAATTTTTCTTCGAAGGTAGGAGGGGGTCTCCTGAATAGAATTTCACTTTCTTTCTGCCCTTTCCTGGTTCTCCTTGTGAACACTGCAGTTCTAGGTTTGGGCTTGGTGATTACTACTTTGCCTTTCTTCTTTGATGTTTCTGTTTCCTCCTCTGATTCCTCTTCTGATTCCTCTGTTTTAGCTGCCTTCCTCTTGGTACTGGTGGTGGCCTTTGGAAGCTTGTTTTCAAGCTCAATTCTGGCTTTGGCCTCATCATAAGTGCCAAATGCAGGGGTGTTGGGAATGGCTGGTTCATTTATCAGGGCTTCTATTATATCCCTTGCTTCATCTATGTTAATTTCATAGGGTAATGGTTTTACCCATGCTACTCGGGGTATGGCTGCCTGGATGTAAACTTTATCACAGTCTACCATGAAGCATATATCATCCTTGTAATCTTTTACCAACTTAGGAGGAATCCTGAACCTGTTGTTCATTTTGTCCTTAAATTCTTCAAAATAATTATCCATTACTGTCTCAAAATTCTGACCTATTTCTGCTATAAACTCATTTATCTGATACAAAATTGGAGTATCCTTCCTCCATACTACCGTGCCTTTAGAAGGGAAAAAGTTTTGTACATAGAAAAATATACAAATCAACAAAGAACCAAATTTGCATGGATTATTCTTTGATGTCCTTATACTGTCCATGTTCTTGTTGAATTGTGTTAGTAAAACCTCTGCTAGGTCAAAATCCATGTTCTTCTTTACTACCTTGTAGGCAAGGTCTACCGCCTCACATGCCACACTATTTAGCCTACTGGAACTATACAGCTTATATGCAATGATAATAATACCAAATTTAAGTTCAACATCAGATACATTGTTAATTTTCATTCCTCTGCCATCCCACTCGGCTTGAGTTAACTCCTGCAGTTCGTCCCGACCTAGGGTTTTGGTGGATTTTGCTCTGTCTAAGATCGGTAATCCTGTGATTCTATGAATCATCTTCTTTGTTATTAAGATAGGTTGATCTAACCAAAGTTTCCCATCATGTACACGGCTCAATACATACCTAATCCATTTTACTTGAAAGTTTCTTGGTAGGTGTGGGATATGGGTCAAACCTTTGATTTCCAAATGTCTATGCTCGGGTTTTAGGGTTTTGTCAACACATAGCTGACTTAGGGCATTGTCCATTTCTAAAGTCCCTAACTCCTGAATAGTGCATTTGAAATGAGTATGAATGTCATTGATAAGAAGTACCTTGGAAGGAATTCTGGACTGTGCTCCACTTGGGTCGAGTGATTCTGCAATCGCTGGAACGAGTTTGAAGTTCGGCGCTGTCCATTTAACTCCTTTCACTAACATATTGGAAGTCTTCTTCACCTTGCTCCTGCTGGTGGTGCTAGTGGAAGTCATTGCTGAATGGAACGAGTTCTTTTTAGATCCTTCGCTGCAAATTCATCTTAAATCTCCTTAAGCACTTTGAAAACCTAAGCTCTTCGAATGCTGAATAACGCGGTGAAGAATGAAGTCGATTTTGCCCTTTTTATTAAAATTTTGTCATTAATGCTTGATAAGTGGGTAGGTGAGATGACTTAATGACTTTAGCGATTGCTCGGTAAGACTGACCTAACTCGGTGTTCTTATTTCTGACCTAACTCGGTAATGTCTGCAGTTTTACCATGCTCGGTAATATTCAACTCGGTAAGTGACTTTTCTGTATGTATCAGAAATACTGATTCTATCGATTGTGCTTTTGTATTTTTGGAACTTCTTATGGTAAGGCTTTGAAAATGCAGTTCCTTATCTTCTTTAATGGATCTAATTTGTAATGGTGGGGTCACCCAATTCTTGAGTGACAGGACCATTGCTTGAGTTATCCTGCTTGGTAGATTTAGGAACCCACTGCTGTCTCATCTGTTTCCGAATGTTGTCAGCTTTAGCTTTCTTTTCATCTTCAACCTATGTCCGAGTTCAGTGCATGTATAACATCTTATGGTTGTATCTTTCTTCCGTAGATGATGTCTTGTACAATTCAACCCAATGTGTCCATATTCTCCACAATAATGACATCTGCACCAGGTATTGTAATCCCAACCAAATATTGCTTTGACAATTTGTTCTGCCGGAGTGAATATCTTTGTTCTACATTCTGATGCCTTGTGACCTTGTTTCTTGCATTTGTGACATTTGCCTTCAAATTTTGGTTTTTCCTTGCATTCACTAGCCTTGTGACCATGCTGATTACAGTTGTAGCATTTGCCTTTGAATCTTGTCTTTCCATTGCTCCAACATTTGTTTGATGTGTGACCTGTCTTACCACAGTAATTGCATGTAGGTCTTTGATTTCTTTGGCTACCTTGCTCGGAAGATTCACCTTCTTCATTGTAACCAAGACCAGTTTTACCCTTTTGTTTGTGAAGATTTTGCTCATTTAGTTGATCCAAGTCTGTTTGAGTTTTCATCATCCTTTCATTTGCTTGCTTTTGAATATCTAGCTCATTTTTCAAACTTTCATTCTGTTCTTTGAGAATTCTGATCTCTTCATTTGCATTGGAGAGTTGCTCGGTGAGATCTTCATGCTGTACAATTTCATTGTTTCTTCCTTCTATTTCATTTTGCATTTTATTCCTTTGTTCCAGGATTTCACAAAATCTTGCAGACTGAATTTCCTGTTCTCTTCTTAGCATCCTTACTTCTTTTTGCAGTAATCCATTTTTTTCTAGGAGTTCTTTGATTGCATTGTTTGCTTCATCTACTTCATTTGAACTACTTGTAGGAAAGAGATCTTCAATTTTTGTTTCAACATACTCATGATCATTTATTTCTTTTGCTAGTTCCTTTCTTCTTTTTAGGGATTGGGAAATATGTTCTCTTGCTTCTTTGAGTTGAGCAATGGCCATTTCCAGATCTAGCTTTTCATTCTCAATAGCTTTGTCAAGTCTGAATATCTCCATTGTCTTGATCTTTTCTCAAGCTGTCAAACTTTTACTCTGAGAACCACAACGCTCTGATACCAATTGTTGAAAATATTCAGGACTAACCAAGTTACTGAGAGGGGAGGGGTGAATCAGTAACTCTTAAACTTTTTAACTCATTTCTGCACTTGCATATATTAAACCATTCATTCATTTAATCTACTGTATGCATGAAAGTATAATCACATAACACATAACACAAAGATTTGGTGACCCAGAAACCTTCCAAATAGAAAGTAAAACTGGGGTGGGGATGGTACCCACAAAACTTTGGTACTGCAGTAAAAGTTGGCCGGTTAAGGCTTACAATGATCACTTCTGATGATCTGCCCTGTTAGAAGCAAATTTGGACTGCTAGGTCCACCTTGTTAGAGGATTTACAAACATACAATGAAGTATGCACTCGGTTAAGAGATTTACAAAAGACTGTTAAGTCTACCCGGTAAAAGGATTTACAAACTGATTCAACTGTTAGGATGAAACAGTAGATCTTAACTTACAACTTTATTGCTGATAAGATCCTTTGAGTATTGATCTCCTTCTGAGATAGATATGTCGATTCTGCTCCTTTACTGACTCTGCGAAAATGTTCTGGTCTGCTGCCTTAATGTAGTTTCTGCTCTGCTCTTTCTAATTTCGCATATTCATACATCTTACATACCTTTTTATTTCCGATTACAGATGGTATAATACATTACATATATATACCGTCCATAATTACATTTACATTTCATAAAGTCGGCCTCATACAAATTAATAACATAAACTCATTCTTAAGTCGGCCTTACATAGGTGAACAAAATATTACTGATTCGGTAGATACTCGGTTCCTCAAGCTGGCTCGGTGATCTTCTGATACACGGAATCCACTACAGTACTCGGCATCATCATGCTCTCGGTAAGAGTAGAAGCTCGGTCCATACTAATCCCGAAGTGTAGCTTGGAACTCGGTAGCTGTGGTGACTCGGTAGATATAGTGTCACTCGGTAACCACTGGTAACTCGGTAAGAACTGACTTCTCGGTTACTGCTGTTTGTCTCATATGCTCGGTAATAGTCTTACTGCTCGATATGAACTGTTTAATCGGTAAGCTTTACCGAATGCTCGGTATAGGCTGTGGACTGAGTGATGAGCTCGGTAAGCATTCAAAATCGAATAAGTGTTTTCACTAAGTGTTATTCACTAATGACAAATATATCATTATTCCAACATCTTGTGTTTGATTGTAAAGGTGTAGGCCTGAATGGACTCAACCCACTTCATATGCTTATGGCTCAATTTCTCCTGACTATTTAGGAAGCTTAGTGCCTAATTATCTATAAACACAACAAACTCTTTGGGAAGCAAATAATGCCTCCAATTCTTTAGTTCCTGAACTAATGCATACATCTCCAAACCATAGGAAGAATATTTATTTTTAGCATCATTCAATTTTTCACTAAAAAATGCAATTGGCCTACCTTCTTGACTAAGTACTACACCTATTTCCAAATTACTTCCATCACATTCAATCTGAAAGATTTTGTCAAAATCCAGTAAGGTAAGAACTGGTTGTTGTGATACCTTTTTGTTCAACATTTCAAATGCTTCATACCCCTCCTTGGTCCATGCAAATTTGCACTTCTATCCAACCCTAATGGTCTCTAACATGAGAGCACAAATCTAGCTAAAATTCCTAATAAACTTCCTATAAAAGGTAGCTAGGCCATGAAAACTCCTTACATCACCAATTGTTATAGGAGTTGGCCATGTGAGAATGGCATTAACTTTATCAAAATCCATTTTCAGATTTCCTCTAGAAATCACAAACCCAAGGTAAGTCAGTTCTTACTGCAAAAACACACACTTTTCAATGTTTATCATTAGTTTCTCTTCATTCAACCTTCTCAAGACCATATCCCAATGTTTTAGGTGCTCCTCCTTTGTCTTGCTAAACACTAGGATGTCATCTAGATACACTATGACAAACTTACCAATGAACTCCTTCAACACCTCATTCATGAGTCTCATGAAAGTGCTAGGGGCATTTGACAACCCAAATGGCATCACCCTCCATTCATACAATCCTTTGTTTTGTTTTAAAAGCATTTTTCCATTCATCACTCACTCTAATCCTTTTTTGGTGATAACCACTTTTTTAATCAATCTTGGAATAATACCTTGCACCTCCTAAACAATCAAGAAAATCTTCTATTCTAGGCATAGGGAATCTATACCTGATGGTTATCTTATTAATGGCCTAGGAATCAGTGTAAAATATCCATTTCCCCTCCTTCTTTGGTGCTAAGATAGTCAAGACTGCACAAGGGCTCAAGCTCTTCCCTATCAAACCTTTATCAAGAAACTCTTGCATCTACCTTGCAATTTCCTCATTTTATTGGGGAGTCATTTTGTAGGTTGGATTTTTTGGTAAGGTGGCACCAGGAATGAAATCAATGAAATGACTTATCTCCCTGATTGGTGGCAAGGTTCTTGGCAACTCTTTTGCAGCTATGTCCTTGTATTTGCTGAACATTTCCTCCACCTCCTCAGGGACTGTCACCTTTTTATTTTCTACTTTGCCACCTAAAATGGGCTCTTCTTCTTGCCTTGGTACTGACATCACTGCAAAACAATGTGTCCCCTCTTCCTTGATTGCCTCGAGGAACTCTTTTCCTTCCATGATCATGATCTTGGCCTCCTTCTCCTTCTAGTCCTCACTGTTATCAGGCAAGGATATCAATTCAATCACCTTTTTCATCTTTGGTGATGGAGTAGATGTTCTTGTATCCATGATGACGGGCCTTGAGGTCATATTGCCATGGTCTCCCAAAAAGAAGATGACAGGCATCCATCTCAACAATATCAAACAAAATTTTGTGTTTGTATGCTCCTATCTTAAATTCAACCCACAATTGTTCTTCTACCAAGGTTTGTTTTCCTTTAGTAAGCCAATAAACTTTATATAGAAATGGATGAGAAATCTTCTCAATTTTAGTTTCTCTACAATTTCTAAGGATCCTAAATTTTTATTTGAATCTGAATCTATTATAACCTTACTTACCTTTCCTCTTGCTTTCCATGTGGTCTAGAAGAGTGTCTTCCTTTGTGGAGGTTCAGTATTGTTTGGTACCTTCAACAATGTTGTCCTCATCATCAAGGCTTATCCTCTCTCTAGAAGTCTTTATGAATCGGGTGAATTGCCACTCTAACAATTAGTGTCTTGAACCAAATATGTTCTCCTCTCTCCTTGGGAGCTTGATCTGGTCTTCGCAGGGCACTTAACTATGGTATGACCTACTTGATTGCAGTTGTAGCATCTAAAAGGCTCCGAGCTTCTTCCAACAAATCTACCTCTATGGTTGAGTCTTCTTCCTTTGAAACCCCATCTTGTGTTACCATCTCCATGCTGAATTTCCTGATTAGCCTCTCCTTGTGGCCTAGGACTCTATCTTCTACCATTCATAGGGCCTCTACCTCTGAAGTTTCTACCCACTCTATCTTTGTTATTCTGATCATTCTTTCTCTTTAGCTTCTCCTCTGCTCTTAGTGCTAGTTGAAAGCACTTGTTCACTGTCTTTGGTGCTAGTATGTTGATCTCATCTTGGATACTATATTTCAATCCACTAAGATATCTTGCCACTTTCTCCAATTCCTCCTCATGGTTTTTGGTCCTTAGAATCAACCTATGGAACTCCTTGGTATATGTACTCACACCAAGGTCTTTTTGCCTCAAACCTTGCAACTTCTTGTAGACTTGGACTTCATAGTCTATTGGGATGAATTGCACCTTCACTTTCACCAACATTATATCCCA
The DNA here is from genome assembly GCF_030272615.1 of Cryptomeria japonica. NCBI lineage: Eukaryota > Viridiplantae > Streptophyta > Pinopsida > Cupressales > Cupressaceae > Cryptomeria > Cryptomeria japonica. Next base: position 794,454,419 of record NC_081409.1, on the reverse strand, counting down.
TGAGGTTATCATACCTCTACCTTCCTTCACCCTCTCATCTTGGAGGTAATTCCACTAAGTGAGTGTTTCTCCTTTCATATTGTACTTAGCAGAGATAACCTTCTTATTATCAGGGGTCTCTTTGGATTCAAAATGGTTGTTCAATGCCTGAATCTAATCCATCACTTCTTCTGCATTCATTTTCCCACTAAACATAGGGATGTCATCTTTACCTGATGAGGATTCTCTGCCAATGGACTTTAAGACCTCAACAAATTCTCTCTGATCTGCAAGTAACTCATCTTCCTTCCTTGGGTCCTCTTCTTCTCCCTCTTGTTATTCTTCTTCATCAGAGTCACATTCACCCTCCTTTATTTTTCCTTTGGCCTTCTCTCACTCCCTCACTCTATTTTCAAACATCTCTGCAAACATATTCTTGATGGCATCTTGAGAAATACTCTTAGGAGGCATTTTTCTATCCTCTCCCTCACTTACTTCTGTGAACATACACCACAAATCACTTTCCCCAAGCAATCCAACCCATGCTCTGATACTAATATGATGCAGAGCCAGACAACAACTAGGTAAAAACCTTCTCTCACCCACAACTACTATGTCCAAAACAATTTCTTTTGCTTGTTCATAGTGCAAACAACACTTCTACCAAATTCTCAACTCACACAACAATGTTTGTGACTAGATCTATACCAGTTTAGTCTCTTCTGGTACCAGTATGATGAAAGGAGTCTACCCTTGTGTGAATTGATTTACTACCTTCTGGTACTGGTGGGATGGAAACCTATTGGATTTTGTCTACTGGTGGTCCATCCAACACAAAACACCCACAAGATTTGGCTATCAGATGTATTAGGGAATACTTGCTTCACAACTATCCAATTGTCTAGTAGCCCTACTGGTAGCCTAGTAGCGCTAATGGTTACGTTTTCCAAACACAACTTAACAAATTTCCAAAGGACAAGACAAAATAAATGTAGATCCAAATACCTTTTATCTATTTACATAGTTCCCCAAAATATTAGGGTCTAACCAAAAGTTGAAAGGTTTGTACCATTATTGTCCTTCTAGACCTAATTAAGCCAATTAGGCCTAATTTACAAAGAAAGTACCCCTTGTATTAGTCCCCCAACTAAAAAAACACTTGTGAAACTTGGGGTAAGGTGTAAAACCACCAAATCCAAGGTTTCAAGACTTGATCCCATCTTCTTTATCTTCTGCAAGTGATTTCCACTTCTACAGATCAGGCGATCACATGTAGATGCCCGCCTAGGGTCAATTCAACCTCTTTGGTCTTGGAGTCTCCCTACAAACCAACACAAAAATATTATGATACAATGACCCTTCTAACATTTTTTCCATAGTTTTTTTGGTCCTCTGGTGAAAATTTCAGATTAAGGGCATCTTTATAGTGAAACCCTCAGTGTCGGTAGGCTTTGTGACCAGTCTGGTTAGAATTGGATTGATCCCTGCAAGACAATTATTAAAAAACCTCAAACTTGATTCAAATGAAAGGTAAGAGACTTCCCTACTTCATTCAATTGGTTTCAGACATCTACCAATCTGTACTGGTCAGAAATCAACATCAAAAACACCAAATTTCAGAAAACTCCAAGTATATTATATTTCTCCAAACTCCAAAAATTCATCAAATTCATCAACTTCAACAACTACGCCAACAAAAACCTGGAATCAATCCAAGTGGGCATAATATAGCCTCCCTAATAGTTTCCAACCACTTTTCAAACTTTGGAACCATTAGAGGATTAGTTATCCCTTTTTACAACATTTTGCAATGACAACAAAAGTTGTCAACTTGCACTTTTCAAACTTGGCGACTCCAATGTGTATTCGACCTATTCCAAGGATTGGTCTGATGTTTCTAAGACCAATATTTATTTGTATGACTCATGCCTAGACTCCAACTGGCCCAAATGGTCATTTATCCATGGTGGCTTATAAAATGCAACCATGACAATGCCTTAGATCAATTGGGTCTTATTGACTCACAAAACTATCAACCTATTACAAATTATTATTTTCACCTCATTAGGCTCTTTTAGACTTCATTTGTGTCCTCCTTTGTGTCTTTGGGTTCTCTTACACTAGTTATTCAGAGGATTTCAGTTGTGTATACCTAAGAGTTCTAGGAGGGAGAATCCGATAAAGGAGAAGCATAATGGAGGATTAGCTAGACACTTTGGTGCTGACAAAAAAATAGTATTGGTGTGTGAACATTAATTTTGGCATTAGATTCATAAGGATGTAAGGAAATTTGTGCAGATTTGTATAGTTTGTCATATTGCAAAAGGTAGTAGTAAGAATATGGGATTGTATAAGCCTTTGATAGTTCTGGAGAGACCTTGAGAGGATATAAGGATGGATTGCATACTTGGATTGCCTAAAACACAAAGATGGAATGATTATATATTTGTGGTGGTGGATAGATTCTAAAAAATGGCTTATTTCATGCCTTGTAAGAAAACATTAGATACAATGCATATAGATGAATTATTTTTCAAGGAAGTGGTGAGATTACATGAATTACCTAAGAGAATAATTTCAAATAGAGACACTAAGTTTGTTGGTTAATTTTTGGAGGACACTTTGGAAGAAGATGAAGACAAATTTGGAGTTTAGTTCTACTTTTCACCCATAGACTGGTGGATAGACAAAGGTAGTAAACATGAGCTTGAGAAATTTGTTGAGATGCTTGGTTGGATAAAAGACTAGAAGTTGGGATTTGATTCTTGCACAAGTCAAGTTTTCCTACAATAATTCAATGAATAGGAGTACTAGAAGAACACCTTTTGAGATTGTTACTGGAGCACACCTCAGAGGAATATCAAAATTGAGAGATATCAATAATGAAGATAAGAGTAGTGTAGGGGCAAAAGAATTTGTGGATCATATGAAGGCCTTACATGTTCAGGTTAAGAAACATTTGAAGGAAGAGAACAACAAGTATAAGGAGAAAATGAATGAGAAGAGAAGACATAAGGAATTGGAAGTTGGCGATGAAGTGATGGTATACTTGAGAAAATAAATATTTCTAGTTGGAACTTATAACAAGTTGTGGATGCAAAAGTTTGGACCTTGCAAGATCTTGAGTAAATTCAGTTCCAAAAATGCATATGAAGTGGAGCTACTGGATAGTTTGAGTATTTCACCTATATTCAACAATGTAGATCTACATTAGTACCATGAATTAGAATTCAGTGAAGATAGTATTGTGGACTTGGACAAGAAATTACCCCAAAAGGAACCATATCAGATTGAAGACATTTTGGACATTAGGATTGGGTGTAGCACCCAAAGCAACCAGTACAAGGAGTATCATGTGAAATGGAATGACAAACTAGTTGAAGATTCATCTTGGATTTCTTAGGTAGAGGTGGGCTGCCTTGGTTTTCCTCTAACCCCAGCAAAGTGAGGGACTCACTTTTTCAACAACCCTGGATGTCTGATGTAGGAGCATCCTCGATTCTTGGCAATCTTGTATCAACCAATTTTTTTTTTCTTTCAATCTGTTTTCTGTTTTGTAGTTTTAGTATTTCTTTCTGCATTCTTTGGTATTTTATCACTGGATCTTGCAAAGCTATATTTTACTTGTGAACATGATTATCTTCATTATTCCTGAACCATGGAATGTTTGGATCTTTTTTTGGCAAGTTATCACTTCCAAATTCTGAGATAGTTTTCTGGCTTAGAAAATCAGAACCGCTTGGACCTATTTTCCATTCGAAAACCTTGCAGATTCATTTAGTTACTTGTAGAGCCTTAGCGCATTGTTCAAATATTTCTAGGCATGTGGCCAACCTTCCCTCTGATCCAAACTTCTTCCTTTGGATTTTTCGGAGGATTTTCATTGGTGGAGGCCGACCTGGTGATTTTACATGTTTGATCTTATTCTTTGGCATTTGATCCCTCTTGGGCCAATGTGGATCTCTCTTGAGCATATAAATCAATGTAATTAAGCATCATAATTCATTTCAAAGAAGATAAAGATATATCTTAAGATTTAATCCCGGCGAGTTATTGATTTTGGTACTGGCCCGATTGATATGTTCTTACCAGTTATTCTGGCAGTGTGTTGAGCAAAGTTGGATCAGGTTGTGGTTGATCTCTGTGACTTGCAGATCATGGATTTATGTTTCTTGTGTCATGTCTGATGTTCCTGAAGGACCGCACATTTTTTTATGCATTTTGGAGTTGTTCTTAGTGATTTGAGTTGACATGTTACCGTTACACATTTCATGAGCTGGTTGGTCTTTGGGTTGACTTGATCGAGTTGTAATTATTTGCGAATGGTATAAATGGAAGTTTGTGAATCATTTGAGAAGACATAAGATATAAGATTGAAGATAAAATTTAGAGATTGAGTGAAGATTTAGACCCGGAGAGATTCTAATCCGGTGGACTGAGGTCGGAAGGCCGAGGTCCAGATTAGGGTAGAACCGACTAACTTTTTCCAGAGGCCAATCTAATATGTGGATGATCTCCGGATCTTATAATTGTGTTGTAAGCATTGGTTATATCCTGGACTGCGATCCAGCATGTGGAAAGTGTAATTCTTGAGACTGTAATAAGATTTATTCATATTATTTACCGGTTATGTATTCTATGTTGTTACCGGTTGTTCTTTCTAATTTTTCTCACATCTTGTTACCAATTACTGGTACATTTTGCATGTTGTATGTGTTAGGCTGCAAGTTTGGGTTGTCCTTCATTAGATCTCCCTACCTTGACTACACCAAGCTTGATGAAGTCAAGGTAGGGAGATCCAATGAAGGATAGCCCATCCTTGTAGCCTAACACAAACACCATGAAAAATATACCAGTAACTGGTAATACAATGCTAGAAATAGCAGAAAGAACAACCAGTAAGAACACATAATACATAACAAGTAAAGAATATGAACAATTCTTATTACAGTCTGAAGAATTACAAATGCCACATGCTACATCACAGTCCATGATACAAACAATGCTTACAACACAAATATCATATCCGCAAATCATCCATATATCAGATCGGTCTCCGAAAACAGTCTACTGGTTCTACCCTAATCCGGACCTTAGCCTTTCGGCCTCTATCCACCAGATCAGTATGTCGCCTGATCTACATCTTCGCTCAATCTCTAAAATCTGTCTTCTATCTCCTAACTTCTATCTTCTCAAATGATTCGCAAACTTCCATTTATACCATCTGCAAATAATAACGACTTAATCAAGTCGACCCAAAGACCAATCAGTTCATGAAACATGCAATGGCAACATGGCGGCTCAAATCACTAGGAACAACTCCAAAAAGCATAAAACAATATGCATTCCTCTAGGAATATCGAACACGGCACAAGAAACATAAATCAACGATCCGGAAGTCATGGAAATCAACCGCAACCTGATCCAACTTTGCTCAACACACTGCCAAAATAACTGGTAAGAACATATCAACTAGACCAATACCAGAATCAATAACTCATCAGGATCAAATAAAAAATCCATGAAACTTGAACATAACAAAGATGAAAAACACAAGGGAATAAACCCAAAAGCACAATGCTAAACACTCAAGCAAGAAGAAATGCCACGATCTCCAGCAATTCCACTAAAAACTGCTCAACCGGTAAGAACTAGACCGGTGCTCGTGCATCAGGTTGACATGGTCAACTTAGCTCAGCTATACTCTACAATCTTCTACAATAGTAACAACTTTCACCTCTGCATTATATATAGCATGATTCACTTTTGGTGAACTCTCTAGTTATACATATGACACTCTATTTTTATCTTTTTCACACACATGTCTATCTATCATCATCAATCATCTACCTTGGCCTAAATAAATAATTAAAATTTGTTTCAAGCATGTTGTCCTATGATCAATTAAATGCCACATCAAAAAAGGCATTGGCCCATGCAACTCATACTCCAACATAGATGCACCAATCAAGAATAAAAAAAACTTATTGGAATCATATGTTGTTCATTCAACCGTTAAATCTGATTTTTTATTCGTGTCACCCCTTCAACGGAAAATTTAAGAAACCCCTCGAAAATGGCATCAATTTTTTGTTGGAGATTTTTTCATTTTTCGTAGAAACATAATATAAATTTTATTGAATTTTTTTTTAAATTAGAAAATTAGTAGAATAGTCGAAAATAATATTTCTAGCAAGTCAAACATTTCATATAAACCAAATTTTTTATTGGTGAATTATTTAAATATACAAAACTATAAAGTTTAACTTGGTTCAAAAGCATATCCAAGATTTCGGGCTTCATAATGATGTCTCGAACAAAGAAATTAAGATTTTAACTAAATTGCATGATATTATTTCTAAAGAGGAGGAATTCTAGAAGTAGAGATCTAGAGCCTTATGGCTTAAAAGTTGTGACAAAAATACTAAGTTTTTCCATATGCTGACCCTAAAGCATAGGGCTGCTAATAGAATAATTAAAATTCAGGTGGGTTAGAGATGGGTTGACAAGCATGAAGAGATTTGCTAGGAAGCCATCAGTTATTTCACTAATCTCCTATCGGTCGATGATCCTCTTAATACTCTAGCCCAAAATGAGATCTTGCAGGAAATTCCCAACATTGTCTCTCAGGATATGATCTTGGAGCTAACCAGAATTCCCTCTCATGATGAAGTTCGCAATGCAATCTTCTCTTTTGAAGGTAACAAAGTCCCTGGCCCTGATGGCTTCCCTCTATTTTTCTTTCAAATCTTTTGGCAGATCTTATGCTCTAATGTGGTCACTGCGGCTCAAGAGGTTTTTGGGTCCTGCTCTCTCCTAAAGGAGCTGAATGCCACCTTCTTTGCCCTCATCTCCAAGAAACTTGATGCCTGCTCTTTTCAGAATTTTAGACCTATTAGTCTTTGCAATTCTATATATAAAATCTTCACCAAAATCCTTGTGCTCAGACTTAAGAATTTCCTCCCTTAATTTCAAAACACCAGAATGGATTTGTTCCTGGGAGGCAAATCTTGGATTTAGTTATTGTGGTGCATGAGAACATTCTCTCCTTATCTATCAATAAAAGACTTGGTTTTTTTTTCTGAAACAGGACCTGTTGAAATCTTTTGACAGAGTCAACTAGAATTTTCTTCTCAAAATTCTTAGGGCATTTGGATTTGGAGACAACTTCATCCAGATTATTGAACAATGTGTGTCCACTCCCAAATTTTTAGTCTTGATTAATGGAGTTGCCTCTGATTTCTTCTTTGTGTCAAGGGGCATTAGACAGGGGGATCCTCTATCTCCTTTCCTTTTCATTCTGATGAGTGAAGCTCTCAGTAAAATTATCCAAAGGGAAGTTAGAAAAGACAATATTATGGGCTTACGACCCTCCTCCCAGGCCTCTTCATGCTCTCACCAACAATTTGTGGATGATACTTTGTTGATGGGGGAAAGTTTGGATAAAGAAGCTAAGAATTTAAAAAAGACTCTGGATACTTATGAAAAAGGCACTAGGCAAAAAATTCATCTGGCTAAAAGCTCAATTTTTTTCTTTAACACCCTTGAGCACAGGAAAATGAAGATTGCCTCAATTTTAGGGTGTAAAGTTGGAATTTTGCCTGACTCTTATTTAGGTCTTTCCCTCTACCACTGTCTGGCCCCAGATTCCTTGTGGGTGAACCTTACTGATGGATTCCAAAATAATTTGGTTGGGTGGAAAGGTTCTTTGTTAAGCCAAGTTGGTAATCTCCAGCTGCTCAAAGCTTCGATATAGAGCCTCACGGTTTATGCTATGAGTTTATTCAAAATCCCTGTCAAAATTGTTGATAAACTGGAAAGAATCCAAAAAAATATTTTGTGGAGAGGGACTGAAATTAAGAACAGATTACATCTTGTGGCTTGGAATCAAGTTTGCCTTCCCAAGTCCATGGGGGGCTGGACATTCGAAATGTGGGAGACTTCAATAAAGCCCTGATGGCCAAAAAACTATGGAGATGTCTTAAAGAGAATAATGAATGGATTGACATTTTCAAACATAAATATCGCATTTTGGATATCCAAAACACTTTGGAAGATTATGACCTTCCCAACTCTGTCTCTGATTTATGGAGTAACTTCTTTGGCTCCTCCAAAATTATTTTGCATGGTTGTAGATGGGTGTTGGGGAATGGTTCCAAAATTAGGTTTTGGGAGGACTAGTGGACGGATGATGGTCCCCTATTGGATTCTATTTGGGCTCCTCCTTTCAAAAAACTATGTCTTAGAAAAATTGGCCCCTGGGTAGTTGATTATATTAGAGATGGAGCTTGGTTGGATCTCAATTCTATGGATAATGCTTTGTTATCCTTGCAACCCTGGTTGAATTATATACATATCCCCCACTCTCATGTGGAGGATCAAGTGTTCTAGAATTTCTCCTCTTCTAGGAAATTCAAGGTTGTCGATGCTTACAAGTTCATCTCTAGAAACTTTTCTCCCCCCACTTCTGGGTCGGTATCTGGAATAAGTACTTAACTCCAAAAATTAATATCTTTTTTTGGATGTTTATGTAGGGTAATATTTCCACCATTGATAATATTTGCAAAAGAGGTCTTCCTCTTACTAATAGATGCTTCCTTTGCAAAGAAGCGGAGGAAGATGCTGGTCATTTATTGTTGCACTTCTCTTTTGCCATGGATATCTGGAGTTTCTTTCTTGATATTAGGAACACTAATTGGGTCTTCCCTGATTCTGTTCAAAGATTGTGGTTTGAATGGAAGTGCCCCTTCGACAATCAGGCTTTGGGAGTTCTTTCGAATATGTCTCTTCCTCATATTGCTTGGGGTATTTGGAAAGAAATAAAAAATAGTCTTTAGAGATTTGGAATCTACTGCACTTGTTGTGGCTATTAGAATTCATAATTCTATCAAGGAGAATTTTGTTCACTCCTGCCCCAGTAGAAGGAATGACCATCCCCTCCCTTCTCTCTAGGAGGAATGGGATACTATCAAACGGTGGCAAATTGACTGGAATATTGCCATTCCGGTGCACAAAATAAAACAGTGTAGACAAAATGTTCTTTGCCATCCCCCCCTATGGGATGAATCAAAATCAATGTGGATGGGGCAAATAAAGGGAATCTTGGGTCGGCTGGGTGTGGGGAAGTGGCTAGGAATCATATGGGTCTGTTGGTTTCTACAGTGGCACTCCCTCTGGGCACCCATTCCAACCGATTTGCGGAGGCCAGCGCTGCCCACTTTGGGTTACACATGGCTAAAAGGGAAGGTTTTAGAAAGGTCTAGCTGGAATCTGACTCACTAAATATTGTGAATTGCTTGAATGGGCATTCTGATCCTAGTTGGACTATTGCCAACTTGATCAAGGACTGTCGAGATATGATAGAAGAGTTAGATGATTTCAAAATTTTGCATGTTCTTCAAGAATGCAATAAGGCGGTGGATTTACTGGCCAATATGGTGGTGGGCTATGTGGTGGCTAAATAGTGGAGTAGTAGGGACTCTTTCCCAAAAAACATGTGCAATCTGGCTTCTAATGATACCTCCCACTTGCAGTAATTAATAAATTTTAATCATGATTTGATTAAGTTGTTGGGGAAACGGATTCTTTTTTATTTCCCTATTCGAAGATCTAGTGACTACCCTTGTGCCTGGATTTTCTTTCTTATTGTGTGGCCCATCACCTACTACTATTCAGAGACTGTGTGGCCCATTTCCTGCTACTATTCAAAGACTTCTTTGGTGTGGCCCATTCTTTTCTTTTGTTTGGTGACTTGGATCATTATGGGTGGGGACAAGAATAGGCAAGAGCCGCCCACTTTTGAGAAATGGAAGAAAAATAAGGAGGTTTGGCAGGAAATCATTGATGGGGTAATTGTCCCCTTCTTGGAAAGACTCCATGGACCTTCTCCTCTGCTCACGAAAATATTTTCTAATGGGTGGAAAAAAGGGGTTCTGAGGGCTTATGGTGCTGAATTCCAGTTGGATGAAACCCTAGTGGCTATGGTTATGGTTCTGGCGATGAATAGCAGAGGTACTATAGAGACAGGAAAATTGGGGATGAAGACATGGCGAATTTCTTTGACAAAGATAAGAATCGTTCAAGAGTCAATAAAATGGCTGATGGTGGCTACAAAAGGAAAGATCTTATGGCTCCCTGAGTGGATATGGCCAAGTTCATAATGAGGTACATTACACTTGATGGCAGATATGCCAGTATATTTTCTTACCATTTTACCATTTTGAATCACTTTAGACATGGAAAAATCATTTCTAGTCCTTTCTATCTAGCATCTTCTTTAGAGAATAGTCTTGAAAAACATGTTGAGAATCCAAATAATCCGATCCTCCATGAAGAGATTATTAGGCTCATTATGGAGTACGCTAAGACCCATGAAGTTGTGCCCTCTCTCTCTCAAAAAGGCCAAATTACTAATATTCAGGAAGTCTCTGATTCAGATATGAAAATGGAGGATAGTGGGAGTGCCAAACCTTTTGATGACCCTGATTACAAGCCGGTTGAAGAAGGTGATCTGTTGGTCACCCTTGGAACTAGCAAGAATCCCCCCAGATGGGTGGCCAGTAAATATAAATCAACCAACAAGTTGATTTCTGAGCCTTCTTCTAAGAAGAAGAAGCTTGTGGCTAAGGATGGTGGTCCCAAGACCCTGGACTAGGGAATTAAACTGGACATTCTTCTTAATGTCCTGTAGGAAAACCAGGGGACTCTGCCTAAAGAAGGGGACAATGGGTTATAGAAGAATAATACTCTGATGAACCTGGTGATGGAAGCGACTAGCAGCTAGGAGAGCTGTTGGAAGTGGGTGGACAAGGAAATTGATACCCTCAAAGAGGGGATTAAGGAAATAATAGATATCTTCACTGCTACGCCTAAGCCCAACAAATTTGAGAAGCTCATGATCATGACCCAGAAGCTCTCCCAAGATGTCGAGGTTATGAAATGCAACCATGAACACATAATTGAAAAGGTAGAATAGTCTATGGCGGAGATAAAGAAAAACCTCAAGAACCTGGTCGACATAAGAAAGGAGGCCATGAATAATAGTATGGAGGGGCTCAAAAAGATCAATGTCATGGTTAAGGAGTACAGATCCATTCATAGTTATCTTGAGAAAGATATTGGAGGTGAAGACATTGCTATTGGCAGAAACAAAACCACAAGCCCTAGCTCCAGGACCAGAAGCAGGAGCAACAATAAGGGCACCTCCAAGTTCATTATGGAGGAATTGGAGGAAATCAACAAGATTACCATCCAGAAGAACAAGGAGCTGGTGCACTCTCTTAATTGAGTGTTTTTGTTTTGTTGTCTACATCTCTTTTTGTTTTCGTGTTTGTTCCTAGGGTGCTCCCTTGTTATGCTGGTGTTTTCTGTTTGGTTGGCTGGTGGCCAAATTCTGTAAATCTTTTGGTTTCGGGTCCATGTAAAACCCGTTTATCTTTATAAATAACTTGGTGGATTTTGACTTAATATGAAAAAAATAAATAGTTTTATTGTCGAATTATAAAAATATACAAAACTAAAAAAATTTACTTGGAAAATTATGCTTTGATATAAAGGCAATATATTTATACTATTTTTTGTCCATTTTTTTAGTTTGATGTGCATTTAAACACTCCAAAAATAAGTGAAAGCAGACTTTCTTATAATTATACATTTTAAAGCTTCTAAAATGAAGCAAAATCAATATTTTCTTCAAGTTTATGCATTTGGAAGATTAGATTAAGGTAGTTTTGAGAATTTCAAACACTAACTATTTAAATTTTTATATTTGAAGCCTTAAAAAATGAAGGAAATCATGTGACATAAAGGCAAAAACTATTCTGATGTCAAATTGATAATTGAAATGACAAAGGAGTAGTATTTCATTATATTTGGTCAAAATTTATAAAATTATAAGTATCCTTAGAATATTACCGAGAGTGAATAGATTCAAAAAAATTTAAAATTTTTAAAATAAAATAAATTTTCTCAAAAGTATCCTTGGGGTATTACCCAAAGTGAAAAGTGAATAGTAATTAAAGAACACATAAAGGACATTAAAACATCTAAAATATGTTCTTCTTCTCTGACAACTTCAACCATGAATTTGTCAATCCACAGTGTGTTGTTGATGTGCTCAATAACAAATAGCATCTTCAAGAATCAACATGCCTTACATTCTTTGTTGCGATGGCTAGATAAGGTGGTTTGTGAAAGCAACCTAAGAGCAAAAACCACTAAACAAGAGCTCTAGTAAAAATATATATTTCAATATCTTGAGGTAAAGGCACCCCAACTCCAAGCTAGGTAACATCTACTACATCATCCATTATAACAAAGTATCCTTATCCTCTCCTAAGTCGATGAGAGATGCATTTATTAAGAGGAAACATCCATGTTAATTTTGTATCTAGTTTTTAAAACTAAAAATTCATCTCCTAGGATTTATTTGGCTGCTCTTATAACCAATTCTATGTCAATTTAAAAAATGCATTTCAAATGCACATCTGAAACTATTTCTAAGAAGACCATTTGCCTCAAATATGTTTTCAACCTAATCGGCATGTCCATTACTAAAGTGTTTGTTAAATACAGATAAGAAACTCTAGCTAGTTTTACATGAATTGGAAAAGGAAACTTGAGAATTTAAAGTCTAAATGAATTAAGCTCACATGAGTGTAATCGATAACAAAATATTTTCTTGCATTAATTCACTTGCTTGGATTTCATAAATTGGTACAAAATGTGACAAAAGTGTATTGAATTCGAATTGTTTAAGGCTTTAAGGATAATTAAGTCATAGTAAGCCAATGATGAGGATCTATAATTCACACAATTTTTCATACATGACATTAGATTAGCCAAATTAATTTGCATGTGAATTAATTAATTGAGACAAGTGTCACTTTTCTATTGCATTATGCATGGATTTAATATTGTGGATTTATGGAGGTGGTACCACTACCAACTCAAATTAATAGTAGCAATGTTGTGAAATTACTTGATGTGACTTCTATTTACTTGATGTAGATTTCAGAATATTATTTGATGTTACTATTGAATTTATCAATTTTGAGTCTAAGCTCTAACAAACCCAAATTCATACAAAGCATAACTAAAATCGAGACAATCGTCATCTTTCTATTGCATCGTGAAAGGATTTCATATCACAAGTTTAGGTTGTCTAATTTTAAAAATAAATTTCAAGACCTATAATTATAGTTGTTGTAGACTCGTGTTATTTTATTTATTTAAAATATTTTCTAATGGTTGATTTGATATTTATAAATTTAAATTATAATCATTAAATTTAAAAGTTAATTATAGTATTTTTCATTTTTTATTCAATACATTAATAATTTAACTTCCATTTTTTTCCCAATAATTTTTTTAAATTTAATCATGCATTTGTATTTCTATCTTCCATTAAATTTAAAAATAACTTATTACAAATCTCAAATGAAAAAATGAAATTTTAAATTTGATGATTATATTTTAAATATTTAAATGATAATAGAAATTGAGTTCTCATTCCTCTCATATTTCTACTTTAATGTCAATTAATATTTATATTAACATAATCTTTATAAGTTTAATTATATAGATTATTAATTTAATATTAATATTAATATTAAGTTGATAATTTATATTATTGTCAAACTTATAGATTAATAAATGTTAAATTATTGATTTTAACTTTAAGGTAAAATTAGAGTTACATCATCTATCTAATACTCATATTAATTGGTATAAAAATTAAAATATGTCATCTATTTTTGTAATTCAATTTCAATTTTTAAATCATAAGTTATAAACAAATAATACAAATTATTAAACTTAACTTATTTAACAAAAAATAACATTTTAAATCAAAATAATGTTACAAATAATTAATATATTAAATTTAATAGTTTTTTGCATGTTTAGTCTGCAATTCAATTTGACATAACTTTAGAAATCACACACACACACACACACACACACACAGATACATACATACATAATAAATTTAAAGTGTACTTTATCTTTTTTTTTAAAATACCAATAACTTTTTCTATATATTAATTAATATATCTAACAATCATACTAAATATTTTCCTAACATTTTCAAACTCCCATTCCAATTCCGCAGTAGAATAAATATCATATATAATCTATACAAAGTATGTTGAGATATATCAAGATTTTAATTTTAAAATAAGTTAATTTCGAGCCTAAGCTCTGATAATACCAAATTCCTACAAAGCATAATTAGAATTGAGACAAGAGTCATCTTTCGATTGTATCACACAATGATTTCATATTGCAACTTTTCAAATGTAGTCCCACCTTTAGTTTTCTAAAAATAGTTGTATATTTTTCTTAAATATAGGTATGCTAGTGTTCACATACAATGTAGATAAATATCACTGACGCAGGTTCAATTTTGAGCCTAAGCTCTGACAAAACTAAATTCCTACAAAGTGTATCTGGAATTGAGACAAGTGTCACCTTTCTATTGCATTGCACAAGGATTTCATATCACAACTTTATGAAAGCAGTCCCACCTCTAGTTTCCTAAAAGTAGTATATATTTTTTAAATATAGATATGCTAATATTCACATCCACCATTATATAATTGAAAATCAATGACATAGGTTCAATTCTAGGCCTAAGTTGTGACAAAACCAAATTCTTGTAAAGCATGACTAAAATTGAGACAAGTGTCATCTTTTTATTGTATCACACATGTCATAGTGATTAATTCTAATTGGTTGTACATTTTCACACCTTCCTCATGTTGGAATGGCCTTAAATCTTTGGAATTGCGCATACACTATTGATAAAGAAGTTAAAGCCCAGATGAATCAAAATACATCACTAAATCTTGTTAAATGCATGGTTGTGCATGATCCGAAATGATGTTGACCATGATAATAGTGCACCAATGTGGAGCTAACCCTACTTGATAATGTAGACAAGGAGTGAAAAGGTATTGGTTCTACATTCATGTGTTTAGCCTTCTATGAGCTTGGAATGGACTTACACAATGATGCATTTAAGACTTGTCAAAATTCTCCCACCATCCATTTCAAAGTATATGTAGCACCTATATGTCAATAATATGACATGTTATTGGTCGTGTTGTAGTGCCCCTCCCTGAGTTGTCCTTTATGTGAGGATGTGATAAATAATTTTGGATTTGTTCATGTCATTGATGTCTCCTATTTTGCTCGTAATATTGATATTCTCTTTGACAATAGTAGATTCATTATGATTACTATGTTGACTCAAATCTCTAGTTTGATTATCAAAGTCGAGACTATGTTGAGCTTCGTTATTATTGCACTATTTAGGACATGTGGTTCATGATTATTTCTTATGATGATTTATCTTGTGCTAGACATTTCATATTGACAGATGAGACACTATGGCATTATGTGGTTGACAATATATTCAGGACTATATTAATGAAGGATTTAAGATTGGTGATTTATATGCACTCATTTTTCATGTGAGGTTTATGTTTGCTTATAATGATATGCTGGTATCTTGTTATGTGCTAACCTCAGTTCATGTTTACATCAGGTAATGATGATGAATATGATGCTATGTTTGTCTTGATTTTTTTACTACTGCATTTGTGAAAGAGACAATGTCATACCACTCGTCGTAAGCATGATATGACATTGCAGTTCTCTTTCACCTATATGGTCATTTTATATTATATATACATTATTGTGTGAACATTGGTGGTTACAGGTTTGCGGGTACTAGGAATCCACTCCACCTGGCCCCATAGGTCTAAGCATGTCTTTATCCCAATGGTAAGTTGATCGGAGGGGACATGAGTTCCTATTCTATATGCTAGGTTTAGCTGGTATCATGTTATCCTATGTTGGGTTGCCTTGAGGAGTTGTGATTATTAATTAAATTATTAACTAATTAAATGTTTCATATAGTTTATTAATATTAAATTAAACCAATGTTTGACATTTATATCATGCATGAAAGATTAATTATTTTATAAGTATGTGGGAGATACTAGTGGTATTGATTTTAAATTATTTCGGCTAGAGTATTTATATTTATCTGTACATTTAATTATTTGTTTATTATTTATTTATTGTTAGCCTATCTATTTATTGGTTATTTATTTGCTTACCCCTTGTTATGATTGGCCCTTTTGGGAGTTGTGTTTTTGAGATAATATTATTTATTGTTTATTTATTTATATTATTGTGTTGTTTAACAATTATTGGGCTTTTGTTTTTTTTATTTTATTTATTAGCCTTTTATATTTTATTTTTTGGTTAATGGATTTAATCATTAGTTATTATTGTTTATTCTTTCTACCCATTTATTTATTTATTTAATTTTTTACCTTACTTACCCTCTTTTATTATTGGCTATGAGATTTGGAAATTGGAATAATATTATTTTATATTATCTTATTTTAGTTTTCGAGATGGTTGGTTAAAAATATATTATTTTGGATTATTTTGGTTGGATGGGAGTTTTATATAGTTTATGATTAATTTTTATGAATATGGCTTTTCGAGATTTCATGGGGGTTTCTTGGTTGGAGAAATTTTGCATTGTCTGAGGATTCATTTGATTTTTGATTTGGGAAGGAATTGGATTGGAGCTTGGCTTGAATTTTTGCTATGTTGTGGATTGTGCTTCAATTTGTATTCCATAACTTCTATTTACCAGGTTGTAGGGATTTTAACCTTCTTGCATTTGATTTTTAAAGGAATAAAGAATAAAACGTGACATGCACAACGCAAGAACACCAGGATTTTTTACATGAAAAATACAAGGAGGGAAAAACCATAGTGAGGATTAACTCATATATGAAACAAGTTATTACAAAGTTTGTTTTAGGCTCACTGATCCCTAAATAGACTTGTAGACTAAGGCATGTATTACACTAGGGAAAGCTTTAATAATTGTAGTTTGAAGATCACTTTTACAAAGAAAGGTACAGTGAGATTAATATAACATACATAAGGTGAATTTCCAAAGAATAAGTATCTAATAAATGTTGGTAGTGCATTCCTCTTTGTAGTCCAAAATATTCTATCAAATAGATTCAACACACTTCATAATCATTTGAGGTATAAATGATTAATTTCTACATCATAATATTTCAAATCAACTCTCATTACTCCACAAGTAATTTGTTATTCCATATATACCCTCTATAGCTTTCAAAACATCAATAATGTTCACACAATTAGGAACTAACAAATGAAATGCGTGACCTAGAATAGATCGGCTCCAACCATATACATCAACCACAAAATTTGATCATAGATGAACCTTGTACTTAATTAAACCTTATCCATATCATAAAACATCCTTAAAAACCAATGAAATAGGTTTGGTTCAATCGTGATTGCAAGAACATATTTGGTCAGCCAAATATCAACACTGCTATCAAGATTTCTCATTGTTAAAATTTTTATCACTAGGGAGAATCAAAATATTATATAGACCAAGATCAAGGTACCATCTAAAACTTTTGTATGACATCTCTTGAATATATCAATCACCAAGTGCTTGTGTAGAAGAGCATCATCATTGAACTCATAAAAATTGTGCAAATCCAACTGACTGTGTGAAATCAACATGATAAATACTAATGCAATAGACTACCAACATTCTTGAAACATATGTCACTTTTTCAATACACTATCCTCAACATCTTCCCAAAACCACATAGCCAAATCAATCACTACAGTGAAATATGGACCATTCTAGTGTGCCAACTAAAACACTTTATGCTAATAGACTGTGATGCAAATTTAAAACTCATATAATTTTTTGATACTAATATATAAGTCTTGAGAATCAGTAGAATGGTGTTTGACATACTTTGTAGCTTGATTCCTAAACTGTACACCCAAATCATGCAAGATGAAAGAATGCAAATCAAAATACTATCATATAGTCATTAAAAAAAAATTGTTCCATACTTGGATAGATTCCTTCATTTAGCTAATCACGAAACATGTTCTTTGGATCATTATATTATCATTAGATGAATCTTCAAGTTTTTTTCCATGTCTTTGATCAATGGCACACATGCTCTCAAACATGTTTAACACACACACACACATACATACACACAAACCATGTAATGTATCAATGACCTCAACATATACTACAATCATCTCTTTAGTGAAAATTAGGAAAATGGTTTCTCAACCTTGCATTTACATAAGGTTACTATTTATAATAAGTTTTTGTTAGAGCACGAATTGGTTTGCAATTTTCACTAAAGTTTTGGATTGGCTAGATAAGTATGCCAGTAAATTTTTGTTGCAAGATCATGTTTATATTTAAAGATATTAAAGTTTTTATTTTTGAAAGTTGAAAATGAATGTTTTGAATTCAATTTTGAGGGATTTAGAGGCTCAAAAATATCCCAAAAGTATCCATTACTATTATAGAGAGTTATAGCTTGATAGAGCACGCCCTGAACTTTTTGGTTTTTTGAATAGATCACCAATTGGACACTCAGTTCAAAAGTTATGGCCTTCAAAAGTTGAGTCCCCTGAAATAGAAAATATAAAAATGCATTGAAACCATAAATGAGATATAAAATGGAGATACACATGTTGATGTGTATTTTGACACATCATAGTGAATCTAAAATAAGAGATAAGATGGGTTCCACTTTATTGGGTGGTTTTAGCCCTTGGTTTTGTAATATTGTTTGACATTTTCATGTAATGTATCTACCATATATGAGGTTTGTGAGATGGAGGTTGTGTGTAAGAGTCTTCTAGCTATTGAGTTACCTCTGAATCTTTGGTTGGTCATACTCCTGTAAAAATATTTCTCTACAAGTATATTGTAATTTGTTATTGATTTGTGAATAATATAATTGGCCTCTTTTGGAGTGTCGGATTTTTTTCTTGAAAGAGTTTTCCCCACATAAATCACTATGTTGTTGCATGCATGCTATTTATGTTTATTTCTGTTAAGTTACTGTAACTACTTAATGATTTGTAATGTTTTTTGCATTACCCTCCTCTCAAGGTTGATGTAGGAAGTTGCTCTGCTACTTAACTTCCTTACAATGATAATACATACTATCAGACATTAGGTTGACATCAATGATAACACATATTTCCAATAATTTTGTCTTCCAATATGTATGAAAAATAAAATCTTGTTGCTAATGTTCATTAAACATTATATCTCTACTAAGAAATATCACTTTATTTACCAAATTATAGAACTATAAATATTGGATTATTCACTATAAGCAACAAAAGAATTCTTATCTATTATAAGTTCTAATTTATTTCCTTTTTCATCTATAATGTGTAACCAATAAATTTTACCACTTATTTGTAAATATCTAATATGTTTATTCATTCATTGTGGTCATATTGCTAACATCTTAATGGAATATTTGACTAATTATATGTGTTGCCCATAAAGAAACCAAGAATTATAATTTGGCATGTAAACCATTATGATGAAACATACATCCATGAGGTATTAAGATATTTCTAATAAGGCTCTTATTCATCCATTTAATAGGCTCATTTTATTAAGGCTCATACAAGAAATTATTATTTAAAATACAATTCTATAGCTTTTATAAATTTATAAAAAATGTATAGCTGTTATATTCACTTCTTATATTTGTCTATAACAAACAATTCTATTATCATAATACTTTTGAACTATATATTTCATATTTCAAAAAACTTAAAAAATATCAATATTCCATACAATAAAACAAGTCAACACTCTTCTACTTTAATAATCAATAAAAGTTAAGAGTACCTACCACAAGATATTGATGAGTGACCTATTGGTCCATATAGATTACTATGGATAAGATATAAAGTGAATTTGACTCTCAATACTTATCTTGAAAGGAAAAATTCATGATGATGTATACCAAGAACACAAACTTCACACTACAAATACTCTTGTTGTCACAAAAGTTCACCCGCTTGATGGGTAATACTAATCATCAACCTTGTTTAACATTGAATCAGCCTCCAAGTGTGGAACTTGCAGAAGTGAGGTTGAGTCTCTAGAGAAGGCCAACTTCATTTCTAATCCAAATGCAATTGTTGGACTAACCCAACACTAAAATATCTAATCTACTAGTCTGATAGGGGAAAAGGGAGAAAGAGGGATGCTAGAAAGAAGGAAAAAGGTTTGCACCTAGACAAAATATGATCTTCCTACCTACAACTACACAAAACATCAATCAAAACTGCCCAAAGATACACTAGTTTCTACCTAAATCAGCTCGCTATCTACATAAGTGAAGGTTGGAATTCTAGAAATTGACAAGGGGGAGTGAAGCTAGTCCACATATGACATTCAAAGATGGATAAATATGATCATTATGCAAAGGAAACAAGAAAGAGATGCATTCAAACAAAGAGGCAAGAGAAATACACACATTTGTTTGAACTAAAACAAGGTAAGACAAGAAATTCTATTAATGGAAGGAAAGGGAAATTTTTTAAAAGTGTAGAGAGACATAAGAATTATACAAAAGAAAAGAAGAGAAGATCCTTGGAAAAATTACAAAAATTGCCTTTATAGTTGAGGCATAACATAAACTGAAGTACAGTTGAAACCCTAACCCCCCTAGGGTTGGGTTACAAAAAAGGCATAGGGGAGAAGAAGATCAGATCGACTCATCTGATCTACAACGTACAAAATCGCCTATGTGAGTGTCTAATCATTTGGGAGGAAACAAAACTATTCTGTAGATGAAGAAACCCCTACACATAAGCATGGTCAAGTACACTCCTAGGCAAAAAGTCTTTGATCCACAATAAATGAGCATGGGTTTCATCTAAAATCGACTGTAGAGGCATGGGAGAGACAATCGTCTCCTAAAAATTAGGAAAAACCTGCATGGGATGGCATTTGAGAATTATTTGTCTGACCCCAAAGTCATCATAATTCCTTGAAGAGGCACAAGCGACATCTACAATTAGCCTACAGGGTCAAATCTAGAGTAATGTTTAAAATCCTGAGTGCTTGAAAGAAAAACAGACTAGATATTGGGCATCGACTGAGCACAAAAACCGTTCTTGACCATCGAGTCGACAACCACTCACCTATAGAGCTTTGAATGCTAACAACCACCACAAAATTGAAAGTCCATCGTCAATCAAGAGATCTCGTGTACAGATGGTTGAACGATATCTCACCATGTGAGTGCTCAAAAGAGCCCAACCGAAGTTTAAATCATCATCGTTGATTGACTACTTATGAAAACCCAACTGCACAGGATGCGTCATGCATCCAGTTAGACCCATCAGGTTAGAGTTCAGAAAGATAAAATAACTCCTCCTAAGACATTAGAATTCTTGGCCAAAAAGGCCCCTTCGTCTAAGAGCCGGACCCACTAGCCTCACAAAACTAATAGGATCCAATGTGGCATCTAAATCATTGTCTGACATGGCAAGCCAGATCCACATGTGTTGATATTGTTTCCCTACAAGCCCCTTGAGGATCCTAAAAATTCATCGCGAGATGGCGGGAAACACCTTTTTCTTCTTGTTGTTCACCACACAAGGCCCCTTGAACTGTCACTTTCGGCTAAAGGGATGGTGGGAAAGACACCCACCCTCTCTATTTTTATCCCGTGAACCCCCCCATGTACCTAGAAATTGCTTACGGGATGGTGAGAAAGCCACCCGCCTAACGTATTGTTTACCCCGCAAGGCATCGCTACATCCACAAAATCCTCACGGTATGGCAGGGTACAACCCTCTCTGGGTTGTTCTTATCTCGCTTGTCTACCTGGCACCCTAGAATTGTATGCGGGATGGTGGGATGACCATCTATTTACTTCGCTTTTCTCGAAGGGTCGCCCTGATGTTGTGACTTCCTTTGTGGGATGATGGGAGAGACCAAGTCTCCATCCCTGCTATCATGTTCTAGTGTTACCTCATCAACCTTGTTTGTGGCCAAACTGCCTCACAAAACTCCCTATGGGATGGCCAAGAATTTTTTCGCCTACATTTCATCAAGACGTTGCCTTTTAGAAACACCCAAAAAACAATCACCATCATAGAAAGTTAGGCCAAAAAGTGGCCCTGGCCACTTGAGGGCCACCATATATGTCATCTTCCAACCGGTAACAAGTTAGAAGGGGCCAGTCTCATCATGAACCTAGGACTCTCCAACCTGTGGAAATCAAGTGAGTTTACCGGCTGGCCTAGTCAACTCAAAAATAGAATTGGAGCTCGAGAAGAAAAGGCTCCTCCGCATGCTATCAATAAGGAATGCACATAACACGAAGGTTATGTAGTTGTGCATAACACAAAGGTTATGAAAAACTGTGGATTTCTCAGATTAGATCTTTAGTTTAGTTGATGGAAAAATGTCAACATTTTGGTGACTCAAAGAGGGCCCTAATTCTACTTAGGGAAAGACTAGATGTCAAAAAAGTATTTGTTGGGAATAGAGTCACATAACGATAACAGAAAAGGGAACCCTCCCTGCATCCTATAAAATTTCAAAATTTGGCCAATCTGAAGAGATTGACCTATGCACGAGCGCTCATTGGAAAGTAGAACATAAATTACAGATATTCACAATACATACAAAAGGATCTGCAAATCCCCTAGGCACATGCTTTGAGATTGTATGCCATTTATTGCAATAGGGAAGTCCTCACCCTTTAGCCTAGCTAGATTGGAAGAATTAGCCTCCTTGCAATCTGTAATCACATAGGGACCATGCCATATTGCATCAAATTTTGAGTGTCTCCCTGCTTTTACTCTGTTATCATCCTATTTTAGGACAAAATCTCCAACCTGGAAGGTTCTCAAAATGTCTTTCTTGTCAAAATACCTTTTAACTTGTCCCTAATGGACATATAGGGTGTGCATAGCCTTATGTATCACATCCTTAAGCTCTGTAATATATACATATCTTACTGATAGGGCAACATTTTCCAAGAGCTTCAACTGATGTGCTAGGTCTAGAGATGGCAACTCAAGGGATAAGGGAAGCCTTGCTTCCCTTCCATATACTAGTATGAAAGGTGAGTTGCCTAAAGCTCTTTTGGGAGTGATTCTATTAGCTCATAGGGTTGTTCCCAACTTGAGGTGCCATGACCTTTGATTGTCTTCAAGAGTCCTCTTGATGATTCTAATGAGATTTTTTCTAGAGGATTTAGCTAAGCCATAACCATGGGGATAATAAATTGATGATATTTTCATAAATACATCATGCTAGACTGTCCATAGACCGATTTGACATCCCACAAAGGCCTTAGCATTATCTGATATAATTGTGGAAGGGGCTCCAAGTTTGGTTGCAATCCTCTCAAGGAATGGAACCGCTAAATTTTCAGTTGCATCATTCAAAGCAATTGCCTCTGTCCACCTTGTGACATTGTCTATGGCGGTCAAAATCCACTTGTGTCCTACACTTGACATTGGATTGATAGGGCCAATGAAATCAAACCCCCATTGTTTAAAAGGTTGACCAATAGAGATAGGATGAAGGGGTAGAGCTGCTAATCTCTGTTTGCTTGCAAAAAGTGCACATTCCTTGCACTACTTGACCCATTTGTGAGAGTCACCAAATTTTGAAGGCCAATAATATCTTTCTCTTATGATTTTCATGGCTATGGTCCTTGCTAAAAAATGTCCACCTGAGGACCGATTATGAAGTTCTTCTAGCAGTCTGAGCATTTGATCACCCTAAATGCATCTTAGCTGGACACCATTTAGGTCCCTTTTAAATAAAATCCCATTCACCAAAGCATATGGGATGGACTACAACCTGAGATGTCTCTTCTTGGTTCTATCAAAGTGAGGAGGACAATTTTCATCCCTTAGGAAGGCAATCATGTTTTGGAACTAATCAACTTGCACATTTTCTTGGTTTTCAATGTGTTCTCCTTCATGCAGTAAGAGAGAGACCTTTGAATCTTCTCCAAAAGATTAATTTAACTTCTCATAGAGTCCTCTTCCCTTTACTAACCTGGTAATCCTGATTTCAGGGTCATACTCCATGACCTTAGTGATCCATCCAGTTCTCTTCTCACCTATGTCTTTGTTGAGAAGGAAATCTTTAACACTTGCATGTGGAACTAGAAGCTGAATCTTGTTGTTTGAGAGCATATGTTTGAACTTTTTTATGCTCTTACCATTGTGATGACCTATTTTTCCACATAGCTATACGTAAGCTCATAGTCCTTAGGCCTTCACTAAAACAATCTATGTGTTACTCCAAATCATCCTAATTTAACTACGTTAGGACATCAAATATACTTGATTCTCCTCCCAAGATGTAAAGGATAAAATCCTTCTCATAGTTTGGATTCACTAAAGTAGGAGCCTAAGTAATAGCCCACTTGATCTGATCAAAGACCTCCTTGGCTTCCTTGATCTATTTGAAGGGAAAATCCTTCTTTAGAATAGCTATGAGAGGTTTAACCAAGGCTGCAAGGTTTGGGATAAACCTTCTAAGAAAGTTGATTCTTCCAAGGAAGCTTTGAAGCCATTTCTTGTGACATGGAAGTGGAAGAGACACAATGGCTTCCACTCTCTCTGGGTCTATGGCCATACCATCTTTAGATACAATGTGTCTAATATTTTTTATGTGATCAGTGGCAAATACACACTTGTTGGGGTTCAAAGACACACCATATTCTCTACACTTTTTGAATATTTGCTCAAGGAGAGAAAAATGGTCTGCTGCATGTTTGGAGTTTATAGTAATATCATTAAGATATACAACTACAAATTTTTCTAATACTCCTTCAAAGTCCATATATATGGCTCTTTAAAAAGTTGCACCTGCATTTGTTAGTCCAAAGGGAATTTTACAATAGGCATAAGTGCCCCACTTAGTATTAAATGAAAATCTTTCTGAGCCACTAAATTTGGCTTAAATTTGTTCCATAGAAGGGAGGGGATAATGGTCCTTGAGGGAGGCTCGATTGAGGTCCCTAAAGTCTACAAACAATCTGATTTCCCCATTCTTCTTCCTAACTAGAACAAGATTAGCTACCCAAGAAGAATTCTTGATTGGAAAAATAATACTAGATTGTATAAGCTTGGATAGCTCCTTTCTCATCAAAGGCTCAATTTTGGGGTTTATAGGTCTTTGATTTTGTCTAACTAGATTAGCATTAGGATCAAGCTCTATGTTATGCTGATCTAAACTAGGGTCAAACCCTTTCATATCTTCATATGTAAAAGAAAAAAATTCATTATACTCTTGACAAAGATTGTCAAAACTACCTTGATCAATTAGGGAACATACCTTTCCCAATTTGAGAGCTCTTCCATGAGATATAGGGATTGATTTGTAGTCTCCTTTCTTTGTGACCAAGTTCATTGCTCTCCCTTTCATCTGATCACCAATGTTGAAGATCCCCTCCAATGTAATTAGTCCCTTGGGCAACTTGTTTCAGCTTAGTTGCATAATTTGATCTCCATATTGGTCTTATAGCATGCCTTATTTTTTATGTGAGAACTCTGCCTAATCTTGTAGGAATCTCACAATTGATCAAAGTCAAAGACCTACCAATTTACTTGATTATCGGGCGTTATTGGTCTCACTATAAGTCTAATATATCATTCTTTCTCTGCTACAACATGAGATAGAATTTCATGTTGGGCATCAATTGCTGGTAATCTATAACATGTTTATTTTGATATCTAGGGACACTAGAACTATTGAAAGGCAAAAGCATGAATTTGTGTCGCACTTGGGGCTAACGTGGGGTAATTCGGTTGAACTCAGCCCAACCGGACTACCACCCATCCACGTGACACTTTGTGTCATTGGCATGGTGCCTAAATAGCATCGAGAGTTTGATTGGACTATGTTTGGTCAAACTCAGTCCAACCAGACTATTGGTGTCATTATCACAATTTGTGCATGCTTGAATTTAGTTTTTTTCAAAAAAAATATTAAAATAGTCTGGCTAAATTCAGTCTAGCTAGACTCACCTATGTGGTAGGTGATGTGGCAGCCAAATCACCTATTTTGTCTATATTTCTAAAACTTTTCATTTCTGCTCAATTATGAACATGTTTATCTCCTATGATTAATGATAGATAAAAAGGGGGAGGCTTACTGATTTTCTTTGGATTCTCTACCTCCAAAGGCTGCACCAAGCTTGTAGGAGTGGAAGAGCCACAACCCTAATTGGTATCCTCTGCAACATCCATCCCCTTTAGGGCTTTGTGAAGTAGGTCTCTTTGAGATGGGATAGAGAGAGAATCCCACATAGATACATTTTGATCCACTATGTTGAAAGGAACATCTATCTTAGTAGAAGCCTTCGTAGCAACAATATCAGGTTTTGATGTTGCAGGAACCTTTGGTTGCTCTCCTTGTGTGACAATTTGAACCAAATCCTGTACTATATTCAGAGAAATCATCTTATTAGGGGTATTTGGCATTATAGTCTTCATGGTAGTCTATGGAATTTGAGCTGCTATTGTAGAAGAAGCACTGGGGTCTATGGCCCTCTTTTTTGATCTTGTATTGTTGGCCACATTGTCCACACTTGTCTAATTTATTCCATAGAAATTAGACTCTTGCCAATTCATAAAAGTTGTATCTCCCTATGGATGACTAGAGCCATCAACAAACTGTTGTTGCCCTAATGTTGTTGGATCACTTTGTGGTACTAGGTCTTGAGAAAACTCACCATTTTGACAAGCAGTCTGATTGTGATGCTGATTATATGGGGTACACCAATCTTGCTCTTGAGAAAAGTTGTTCTGAACTAGCACTAGTTCCTTTGAGAGACTTTCAATTGAGGGATTCAAGCTATTCAGGGGCCAATCATTACTCCATTGGTTATGCCCTTGAAAATTGGATCTTTGATGCTTGTAATTCTGGTTTTGTTGTCGGTAGGGCTTATTACCTTGAAATTGTCGCCTCTTCATGGTTACCAACTCATTGCTAAGTCCCTGCACCAAAGTTTGAATTTCTTAAAACTCTGAAGGTGGTGGAGGTGCAGGTATTGGAATAGGATCCAACATAGGCTGTTGAGTAGGAGCCTCTGGAAATAAGGGCATTGGAGGCCTAGGAGACAACTTTCCAGCCTATATTAAATAAATTTTTGCCCTTATGGTAGTATTATATGCCCCTAGAATATTATTTCCTCCCATAGATTGAATCATAACAGAAATATCATTGTTTAAAGCCTTAAGAAAATACAAAAATCCATGTTTTGATGAAGGGTTTATCAGTTATGGGATTTTATCCCATGTCTTTTAAAATCTATAATTAAAATCACCCATGAAATCATGGGGTGCTCTTTTGATTATAGTAAGCTACTCCTTAAATGACAAATAGTCACTTTTGTCCTCAAAATGTTTGCACAACTTCTCTCCTAATTTGTCCAAGTTATGGATTGTACCGGGAGCCAACCGTTTATACCATTGAAGGGCTTTCCCTTTGAATAAACAGGTAAAGGGACTTACTGTAACATTATCTTCGATGACATTAAACAAATTGCAGATGCTAGACACATCTTGAATGTGTTCCTCAAGGGCGACAGAGGTTTATCTTGTGAAATATGGGATGCCCTCCAAGGCTGCTACTAGAATATCATTTTTTTGGCCAAGAACTAAGGGACTGCCACCATTAAAGATGACAAAGGTGTATTCTCTCTGTACTGCCATAGTAAATAGTGGCGTATTAATGAAAGTAACAGGGTCTCTAGGTTGTGAAAACCTTGTAATAGGAGGGGTATATTGAGACCTTAAGGGGGGAGATGATTCTCCTTGAGTTCCCCTTGTTGGTGACAAATAATGCCTACCTCTAGTTCTCTTATAACCTAAATAAGGAAGCTGGGCAAATTGAAAAATACCTCTAGATGATAATATGGTTTGTCTTCTTGGCATAAAGCTGCAACTGGTATCACCGAGAGTCTAAAAATATCCTTAAGAGTCACCAAGTGCTTGACCTTTTGCCTCCAAAGGTAGGGATGCTAAGAGAAGCACTACATCCATAGCATGAATATTTGAATATGTCCCACCAAGAAATGTCAAAAACTATTGTCACAAAAGGTCACCTGCTTGATGAGAAATCCTGGTCATCAAACTTGTGCAACATTGAATCAACCTCCAAGTGTGGGACTTGGAGAAGTGAGGTTGAGTCTTTGGAGAAGGCCAACTTCCTTTCCAATGCAAATGCAAGTGTTGGACTAACCCAACACTAAAATATCTAATCTATTGGTGTGACAAGGGAAAAGGGAGAAAGAAGGATGCTAGAAAGAAGGGAAAAGGTTTGCACCTAGACTGAATGTGATCTTGTTTCTTACAACTTCATAAAACATCAATAAATGTTCCCAAAGATACACAAGTTTCTACCTAAATCAGCTCACTATCTACATAAGTGAAGGTTTAAATGTTGGCCATTTGGAGGAATTGATTATGTGTTGCATTGATGTTTTGTCATTGATGTAAACACTAGTTGTTTTGGATGCTTTAGCAACACCCTTCTAGTCCCAGTAGGTTGTGTGGTTTGTGGTTGGATTTGATCTGGCATGATCCAATATGCTCCAATATGTTTTGGTTATGGAATTGGCTTATTCATGCTACTCAAATTCATGTTCAGTCAGTTGGTTTTGTTCTGGTGAACAAATGTTATCCTGTTTGCTAGAAAGCTTGGTTTATGGTTCCGATGAGGGTTTCATTGGCAAAGCTTTGATGAAGATATTTGATGATATGCATAAGTGGTGTTGGTGCAGCTTCTGGTATGGATTTAGGATGCTGATGGTAATCATGTTCGAGACTTGGCGGATTGGGATCATTTGTTTAGCGTGTGTGGACCTAAATTGGGTCCCAGTTTATCTAGGTTATGGACTGGCTTAATGTAACA
Source organism: Cryptomeria japonica (assembly GCF_030272615.1). Lineage (NCBI taxonomy): Eukaryota > Viridiplantae > Streptophyta > Pinopsida > Cupressales > Cupressaceae > Cryptomeria > Cryptomeria japonica. The sequence continues at coordinate 794,425,615 of NC_081409.1, read as the reverse complement.
TGTGGATTGGACCTCTGGACGTGTTTCCGAGATGTCTTAAGGGTTAGATATTATTTGTTTGGTCTTAGGCTGATATTTTTTGTAATTATGTAATTGGTTTATTGTTTGGTGGCTGACCTTATTATTTATGGTCGAGGGTTTGTATATATATGATGTAAGATATCATTGTAGATCATATATGAGGATATAAGGGAATGAGAAATGGATATGTAATGAGCGAATAATGTAATAATCATTCAAGCAGAGGATTTGGTCGATCATTGGTGATAGAGTTGGGTTTATGTAAGAGGATTTAGTCCTCCTGTATTGAGCTTAGCTGGAATTGTATTCAGGCATAGGAGATGCTATCTTTGTAGTTCATTCATTCTTCTAGATTGTAGTGTGGATTTCTATGTAGTCAGTGAGACTCCTTTTGTGATGAGCAGTGCGCTCTATGTTGTTAGCCTTCCTGCAAGTGCAGGCCCCTCAATTGTAATTCACATACTTACAACAAAAGTATTATCTGACTATGGGTAGGCTTCCCACTATGGTTTTTCCCTTTACCAGGTTTTCCACATACAAATCTTGGTGTCATTTCGATGGTATTTATTCTCTGATTATTGTTCATGCTTAATTGGTTTATCTCTGTATATGGTGAAAATGGAAACAACAATAACGATATTGAAAGGCTAAATGAATTCAACCACAAAACCCTAGCCTAACAACAACAAAGATCCACCATAACATATGAAGATTGCCTAAGACAATGCAAATCAAATGAAATCACAAAGATTATACCATCACATGTCCAATAGGGTTTTTATCTCCATTCTTCCTATCTCCATTGATCTTGCTTGATATATTTGCTCTCAGATTTTATGTGCACAAGAGCTCAACAAAGAACGAAATGTGGTTGCAAGTAGGATCATAGTGTAGTCAAGTGCATAAAAGATGATTAGAATGCATCATTAGGGTTTGATAATGAAGGAAGCATCTCCTTATATAGAAGACACTATATGAAATGGAGGGATAAGATTGAGAGGTGTAAAAGGAGGTCGGCTATGATTAGAGGGTAGGTAAAAGAAATAATAAAATAATGAAAGGGGTAGATAGTGTATGAATTAAGAGATAAATGACATGTGTCATGGGTAGAAAAGGTTAATGAATTAATTAAATAAATAAAGATTTATTTAATTAATAGAAGAAGTGGGATAATTAAATAAATAAAATATTTATTTAATTTAGGAAAAGGATAATTTAAATAAATAAATGTATTTATTTAAATGAGAAATAAGGCTAGAAGAGGATAAATGAATTAATTAAATAAATAAAGATTTATTTAATTAATAGAAGAATTAAGCTTAGATAATTAAATAAATAAAATATTTATTTAATTAGACATGACAATTTTGGGTGTCTACATTTTGCCCCTCTTTGAGACAATGCGGCTTGTCGCGTTGTTTCAAAGAAGACAAGAGGAACTGATACAGAGTTGCCCCAAGATGGGAATGATATGCCCCCTCGAGAGATTGGATGAAAATATCTGAAAAGATTATAGACAATCTCTCGATAAGAAAGAAAGGCTAGAATGGACTGACCGGATAAAGTGACAAAGTCACAGGATAAAGAAGACCGACTCGGGAAACAAAGGCTAGGGGTAGTCTATAAGATAGACTATGGGGGGAAAATACATCCTCATTGTCATCTACACATCCACGAGAGCAGATTGCAGAGCGAAAATAGAGCAGCAGCAGTCAATAGTGATGGCCTTCATTCATAGATTCGACCGCGTTCGCCGATTTCAGAGGCCAGTAGAGGCAGGAGAGCCGGTAAGTACCACCAAACCTCCTCGTACTTTGATGCATTTAATTTTGTCATTAATGCATGGTAGGTAGAGCAATAAATGTGCTTAGACTAGGGTCCAAAAAATGTCAAAAAACATCCAGGTGCATCTGCGTTGGTGCCAGGCGCGTCTGTGCTTGCGAGGCGCGTCTGTGTTGGTGCCAGGCACATCTACGTTTGAACCCGCATCTGTGTCAAATGCGGCCACGTTTGTGATGGTTAGTCGCGTCTGTGCCAAGAAGGCACATCTGTGTCGCCTAGGCACGTCTGTGCAGAGATAGGCACGTCTGTGTTTGTCAGGCGCGTCTGTGTTTTTCAGTCGCGTCTGTGCAGTCTTTAAGTGCGTTTATGTCAGGTAAGCGCATTTGTGTTTTAAAAAGTGTGAAGTTGCGTCTTCTAGGTCAAATTGGCAGTTCTGTAATAAACATACGCTGTCGATTGGATAAGTTGTTGAGAGGATACACTCAAGCAGGTCCTCTAGGGAAGACTAGGATAGATCAAGGCACTTTGTGATGAACAGTGAGTACCAAGATCGAGTACTTTGTGATGAACAGGGAGTACTAGAATATGAGCAGCATTTTGTGATAAACAGTGAGTGCAAATGTGAGTAACACTTTGTGATGAACAGTGAGTGTCACACACATAGTACTTTGTGATGAACAGTGAGTACCACTAGGATAGAAGCAACACTTTGTGATGAACAGTGAGTGTCACTAGGGTAGATAGCAATATGCATTTAGATAAAAAGTAGCATTTTCTGATAAACAGGGAATGCCACTATGACTGACATGAGTGATTTGCTTGACTGGAGGAGTATTTGCTGATGCTGGAGTCACGGGAGAGATTCCCGTCTACTCAGAGGTTGTGACCTGAGCTAACAGCCAAGGAGCGAGCTGCTATTGAGGAGATGGGATTGAGACATGTTCTATATGTGCCTGAGTTTCAGGTGAACATGGGACTGTTGACTGCGTTGGCGGAGAGATGGTACTCCGAGACCTGTACTTTTCATTTGCCGATGGGTGAGATGACAATCACCCTAGAGGATGTATATAGGATACTAAGGATACCGATCGATGAGGAGTTGATCCCATACAATTGAGATGGAGATAGGGAGGCCCTGAGACGAGTATTCCAGGACCCACGACTGGAGATGAGGGCAGGACACGTGGCTTGGGACACTATGACAGCCACAGGGCTAGTGCTGGCAGCAGTGGTAGGAGGAGCGATCAGTGGGTTCCTGTGTCCAGATAGGGCGATATGGGGGTTGGCTGTGGGTTAAGGAGGAGCACTGGAGACACTGGTGATGCAGCACACCAGATATGCTTGGGGACCGTGTGTGCTAGGACACCTCTACTATGAGCTGCATCAGTTCGTATACCATGGATCAGTGGGATTGGGCTGTGGGGTGACATTATTGCAGGTATGGGCTTATGAGCATCTGCCAGTGACGAGGCTGATACACTTCAAAGGCAGGGGTCATGGACGTAGTTTTGTGCACTTGTATGATATGATCACATCGCAGCTATGGATTGGCAGGTTGGAGCACTGGCGGCGAGTGATAGATGATATTGATGTGGTCATATGGAGGCCATATCTGGGATGTGAGCAGTGGGAGGATGATGCAGTTGAGCTTCCTTACACCTTCTGGAGTAGGTATCTAATTGGGCGGATGCCCTATGTGTTGGAGAGGCAACTAGTGGATAGGGTTGGCCGATAGTTTGGCAGGATCCAGAGGATGCCACGGGGCTCAGGCATGTATGCATGGACTGTCAGAGATCAGGAATAGTTTGGGCCCTTGCTGTCATATGATCAGGCAGTTACATAGCTGGTAGAGATCATGCCCCTACCTTGGGACATGTGGCCAGAGATTGAGGATGCTGGCATGGATGCCGAGTATACAGCATGCTGGACGGAGCATCCCTTCCCACGCTTGACAGATCCAGGAGAGCCTTTGGATGGAGATGGGGGTGGGGATGATGATGATGGTGGAGGTGATGGGGGTAGAGGCCGATGGAGGAGGAGGGGAGCAGTTGGAGAGAGGAGGGTTGCACCTCGGAGGGAGGGTGGAGAGGAGAGACAGGCTCGGGTGGTGAGGGGCTGCGGTGGATTGCCGCTACAGGTGCCAGCAGCATAGGGTGCCAGATAGGTATAGGTATAGGGACAGAGACAGATACAGGGACAGGTACTAGTACAGGTATAGGCATAGGGGCAGGCACCCGTACAGGGGGAGCCACGGGCAGAGGCGGAGGGGGCTAACGTAGAGGAGGATGAGCTGAAGGAGATCTGCCAGGGACAGACAGATGAGATCCAGGAGTTGGAGAGGGAGAGGGATCAGCTCTGGAGTAGGCTCAGAGATATTGAGTGGGAGTAGGATCAGGCTATTCAATGTTATATAGAGGCTGAGACAGCGCTGAGGGAGGGGAGACAGGCAGCGGAGGACACAGGGGTAGGATATGCTTATGTCCTGTGGGCAGGGGAGGAGATTGCCTATTGGGGGGATCTCTATTATGGTGCAGTGCTAGTGGAACAGTGGGCGAGGAGCTTCCATAGACCGTCGCATACAGCGATAGCTATGGGAGGAAGCCAGAGGAGACAGGCATTGAGTGGTGGGGTTATGGGTCCTCCACCACCACCAGATAGAGGGGACAGGAGGGATGATCCCGGGGCAGGTCCTTCAGGGGCTCAGATTCCATCGAGGCCAGGCGGCTCCGAGGCAGGGAGTTCATCATAGCCATAGAGGGCTCCCTATGTATCAGTATTGTACCATTTTTGTATGATGATGTAGACACCTGCAGGTGCTTTTGTAGCCATATGATTTTGACATCATTGTATCATGACACTTTTATGATTATATATATGAGATGATTCATCTTTGCGGCAACTATATGCATGTGTACCTATGTGATGAGATGTTCTTATGTGATGTTTGTTTTATGTTATGGATGCAAATATTTATATGATGCAATGCAATATATTTGTTCTTTTATGTTTTAGACGTATGTATGATGCAAATGTGAATGTATGTAATGTAGATGAATATGACAATGCAAATGTAAATTGTGCTAACAGGTGCTGTGTGCAGGATGTGATATCTATATGTATGTATGAAATGCTTTTATGTGGTAATGCAGGTTCAACTACATGAAATGCAAATGTTTTTGACATGTCATTATACTCAGTCATGTGATAGCAGGCTACGTGGACTCGAGAAGGATGATGGAAGTCAATCAAGAAAGGGGGATGGAAGACAGAAGATATGAAAGTGAAAGAGCTTCTTGTGCGTTATCATCATTGAGCTTTATTATGGCAAGTAGGTTATGACAATCGAGGCATATGTTTGACCCAAAAAGTCATTGTACCTGTTTGCATGGAGGTAAGACAGTCACAAACAAAGAATGCCCATGTTCATACTAGACTCACAGTGTCCTCATATCCTTGGACAAGTCATAGCATTGCTAAAAGACAATCCACAGACAGCAAATACAAATAGGTGATGATACCCCATCCTCGCCTTTCTAGTCAAAGACATCCTAGAGATAGAATCTCTAGTCAAAGACATCTCGGAAAAGCTAAAAGACATGTGACCAAAAAAAAGATGAAATCAAAAGAAAACCAAGACTCGACACCAACATCCACTATAGTCCTCAATTTTAGTGTCTCTTGTCACTTGTATAAGTCTTATTTGATTGTGGTCACAATGTTTACTTTCACAAAAAGGATAGATAGCACTGAGCCATATGTTGTCTAAGTCTGCTGAAAGATTTGATTTGTTGAAGCCCATTGTTGCTACTATGTCTCATCTGCAACTGAGTAAATCCATGAAACTGATACTTTATTGTGGAGAAGATGAAACTTTATTGCGGATCTGAGATGCGAATGTTGCTTTATTGTGGATTGTGCATGGATAGACTAAAGGAAGCTGGAAGAAACTGTACTCCTCGAAACATGTGATGTTCTCAGTTCCACACCCATCACTAGACGTAGGATTTGCCTTACCCACAGATAGGATCTGATTTATTATGGATGGAAAGGGAGGTCAAAAGGGACGTTTATTATGAATGGCTAACCAATCTTGGGTAGATCAATAACAAGCCATGATGGGAATGGGTAAGTTTATTATGGATGAATTGGTCGTGAGTGTGTGCAAAGTGAAGTGATGAAAGAGAATCCTAAAGGAGGGAGGAGCAATGTCTCTACACATGGCACTGGTGACCCAGTTTTCACCATGGTACTTGCCTAGGGCACCACCGAAGTGGTTTTCACCATTGGACGAAATTATTTCTCTTTACTTTTTTCGATTTTTCAATGTTTTTTGTGTCACAAGGCGCCTGTTTGCCAGGTTTTCACCAAGTAACGATTTTTTTTGTTTTATAATTTATTTTTTTGTATTTTTGAAATATTTGATTTTTTTTTTGTATTTTTTGAATTAGGATACTCTAAAGAGCTATGTGTAGAACCTGCGAAGGTGCATGCTGTTGATAGGATCCTCCAAAGGTTCACCTTCTGTAGTTGAGAGCTGATATGCCCCAGATCCATATGCTGCTATGATGATGTAAGGACCAAGCTAGTTTGGTTCGAACTTGCCCTTCTTCTCTCTGTCTTGCTAACTTTTGGGATTTTCTCTAAGAACTAAGTCACCCACCTCAAATGTGCGAGGCTTGACCTTGTGATTGTAGTTGTGACTCATTCGTTGTTGGTAAGCTTTGAGATGATTAAAAGCAGTTTGTCTTCATTCATCCAATAGTTCCAGCTCTTGTAAGCGAGAGACCCTATAGTCTTCATCACTGATGATGTTTTGCAAAGAAACCCATAAGGAGGGTAGCTCGACCTCAATAGGCAAGATAGCTTCAGTGCCATAGACAAGTGAATAGGGTGTAGCTCCTGTAGGTGTGCGAACACTTGTACGGTAGGCCCAAAGTGCAGGATTAAGTTGGATATGCCAATTATGGCCAGCATCATCGATTGTCTTCTTTAGGATTTTAAGGATTGTTTTGCTAGATGCCTCAGCTTGACCATTACCTTGGGGGTAATATGGTGTGGAGAAACGATGGGAAATATGGAAGCGGTCACAGAGTTGACGAACATCCTGATTTTTGAAGGGACGCCCGTTATCAGTGATAATGGAAATAGGAATACCGTATCGGCAAATGATATAGTTGAGGATGAATGTAGCAATCTGTTTTCCTGTGACTTGTGTGAGAGGCACGGCTTCAATCCATTTTGTAAAATATTATGTGGCAGTGATAATGAATTTATGACTATTGGCAGAAGGAGGGTGAATCTTGCCTATGAGATCGAGTCCCCACTGACAAAAGGGCCAACGAGACGCAATTGGTTGAAGTTCTTGTGCTGGCGCATGTATGATGTCTCCATGAAATTGAAATTGCTTACATTTCTTGACAAACTGATATGAGTCTTTTTCCATATTGGGCCAGTAATATCCAGTCCTGATGAGTTTCTTGGCCAAGGGAGGACTAGTAGCATGTGGACCACATATCCCTTCATGCACTTCCCGTAACGCAATTGGAGTTTCATCGCTTTCTAAACATCTAAGAAGAGTGCCATCTAGACGTCGCCGGTATAGGATATCAGCTAAAATGACATATCGAGAGGATTGGCGAATTAAAGTGTGATGTTGGTTATTTGATAGATCAGGAGGTAGAGTATTGTCACGTGGGTATGTGAAAATGGAACCATATAATTGGGATTCGGGACCGACAACACATATCATCTCAGTAGGCATGATCTCATATGAAGGAACCAAAAGGTTATCCACCAAGAACTCATAGTGGGTCTCGTTTGTAGGTAAATCAATCAGGGAAGCAATTGTAGCCATGGCATCTGCGGTGCGATTCTGCTCTCTTGGTATCTACTCAAAGTCTATCTTTGTGAAGTGTTGTTTCAGGTCATCCACCATTTGTTTATAAGGCATTAATTTTTCATCTTTTGTTTGATAATCATCAGTTGCTTGACGGATGACAAGTTGGGAGTCCCCAAAAACACGAAGTTCCTGGATCTTCCATTGAACTGCAATTCGTAATCCTGTTGTTAATGCCTCATATTCCTCTATATTGTTAGTGCAAGGGAATGATAAGCGGTATGATTTTGGTATAGAATCCCCGTGAGGAGTTATAAAGAGGATGCCAGCTCCTGCCCCATGCTATGTGTATGAGCCATCAAAGTACAATTGCCATGGCTTTGCATGTGACATTGTCAAAATGGATTCATCTGGAAATTCTGAACTTAGAGGAACATCATCTATCATGGGAGCATCTGCTAATTGATCTGCAATGACTTGTCCTTTTATTGCTTTTCTGTCCACATACTCGATGTCAAATTCACTTAGGATCATTACCCATTTGGCTAGTCGCCCAGTAAGTGTGGCTTTATTGAGAAGGTATTTCAATGGGTCTATCATTGCAACTAACTTAGTCTTATGAGTAAGCATCTAATGTCGTAATTTCTACGAAGCAAAGACCACGGCGAGACATGCATGCTCAATTGGTGTGTAGTTTAGCTCATATCCTACCAATGTGTGACTGATATAGTAAACTGCTTTTTCTTTGCCTTCAGCAATTTGTTGTGCTAAGAGTGCCCCCAGTGCTGTTGGAGTAGCTGATATGTATAGTAATAGTGGTTGATCTGGAACTGGTGGCATCAGAACTGGCGGATTTAGAAGATAATCTTTGAGCGTCTGGAAAGCCTGTCAAGAGTTATCATCCCATTTGAATTTGATGTTTTTATGTAGCAGGTACTGAAAAGGATTACATTTATCTGCCAGTTGTGCTATGAATCGTCAGATGGACTGGAGTCTGCCTTGTAAGGATCGAAGTTGACTGATATTTCTTAGTGGTTGCATCTCCAAGATGGCCTTGACTTTTGTTGGATCAGCTTCAATTCCTCTTTTGGATACAATGAATCCTAGGAGCTTCCCAGAGGTTACTCCAAATACACATTTCTTGGGGTTTAATCATACTTTGTATTTTTCCAACTGATCAAAGACGATTGAAAGTATGTCCAAATGTATATTTCTATCTATTGATTTGCCCAAGAGGTCGTCAACATAATCTTCCATAGTTACGTGCATGAGATCATGAAAGATTGTAGTCATGGCTCTTTGATATGTAGCACCTGCATTCTTTAGCTCGAAAGGCATGACATTCCAGCAGAAAGTTCCCCACGGACAAGTAAATGATGTTTTGTGTTGATCCTTGGGCGCGATCCTTATTTGCTTGTAACTAGAGACTCCATCCATCAATGATAACATTTCATGACCTACGGTGAGATCAACAATCAAGTCAATATTTGGTAATGGGAAGTCATCCTTTGGACAAGCTTTGTTGATGTCTCTGAAATCTATGCAAATTCCGATGCTGTGATCTGGTTTACTGACAGGTACTAAGTTGGACATCCACTCGGGATAATCGATTGGGCGTATGAATCCGACATCCAATAACTTCTCAAGTTCTGCTTTGACTAGTAATGCCACTTGGGGATGCATTTTTCTTAATTTCTGTTTTACTGGTTTTGCCCCCAGTTTGATTGTCAAATGATGCATTACCAAATCCGGATCCAATCCAGGCATATCAGCCTATGACCAGGCAAAATTGATTTGTCGTTCTTTGAAGAAACTTATGAATTTTGACCTTTCGGACTCTATCAATGATTGAGCTAAGAATATGTTGTGTGGAACCTCTTCTGTACCAATGTTTGTTTTGATAGTCTCCTCTACCAACATGGATGACTTTTCCTCATATGATGCTGGGAAAATGTCGAGCATTCCATCTTCGGGTGCCTCAGAGAGGTTTTCACCCTCAGATACGTCCTTTCTTTTTACTTTTTTGGGGTCAGACAACGCCACAGTGTGGTTTTCGCCATAAGACCCTTGATTTGTTTTTATTTTCACATTTTTGCAACTGGAAGGTCCGACACCCTCACCAAAATATGCCATGCTATTGAGTTCTATAGTGTATCCCACTTTATGGTCTCCAGGAGGAAGATCATCTCGTATGCCCAGATAGTCAATAAAAGCTTCATCATTTTGGAATGTGTCAAACTGTACAGGTCCTTCATGATCCCAATCAATGAGTTGGTGGTGAATAAGGGGAAGGCCGTTAATGTCTTTGAAGTTAGCGGGGCTAAGAGTGAAGATGCAGTTATATTCGGGTATGTCAAGGTAATTATTGAGGTCATTGATGGCACTCTCCTCATTAGTCTCGATTGTGAGCGAATCCAAATTATCATCACTAGTAGTGCATTCTGGGATAGGTGTTCTCATCCTATGTGATTTCAACCTAGAACCTTGAGACAAGGACTGTGTGGAATCCTCATGGGTTGCTTCTTGACCAACTCTGAACTTGTTATAAAATTCCTCTTCTTTTGTTGGTTCATCTGGCTCTCTGAATATCTTGGTGAGCTTGTAGTCACTGGAAGACTTGTCTGAACCCCATTCCCATTCATTGGAATCTATGGAATAGTGATACTCCTATTGAATTTTGGCAGTTTTGATTTGTAAGGCTTCTTCTGTCCTTTGGGTGTGGACCTTGGAAGTTAAGAAACCAAGTCCTTTCGAGCGTTCCTTTTTGAAAGTCAATTCAGGTTGTAGAGGTTCAATGATGCCTTCCTTTCGTAACCTAAGAGGGCTTTTTCCATCATACTCAAATTTTTGTAGAATTTTGAAGCCTTTGCCATATTTCTCACATGGTAGACTAATGTGATCTTGTGTGTCATCTTCATTGTCTCTGAAAAGCATTTTGTATAAATCTTCCTCTTCTAGTTCACCCCATCTTTTGAAGGTAGTAGGGTACCATTTGAGCATCATGATGGATACTTGTTTGTTAGGATGTGGTCTTCCATATTCTTTTGGGGAACTCATGACTTGTCGTAAGTACATGGTCTGATTTAAAATATATTCCCCCATGCCCTTTGTCTTGAAACTTGCCTTTAAGCTCACCTTGTTTTAATGTCAAAGGTTTTAACGACTCAGGATCAATAAATGCTGAGGAAGGAACAACTTCACGATTACTGGGAATGATGGTCTCAGTTTTTGATCTCAGATTATTGCAGTATATGAACGGATTAGGATCACCGTTTACTGTTACCTCCACTCCATTATGAGGAAACTTAAGGCATTGGTGATATGTGGATGGGACTACCCTCATTTCATGAATCCAAGGGCGTCCTAGCAATATGTTATAAGTGAGATTTAAATCCAGGACTTGACAAACCACATCCTTTGTAACTGGCCCAACTTTGAGAGGCAAGGTGACTGTGCCCTTGGACGAACATTGTTCATCATCATATGCCTTAATGGTGATTTGATTTGTAGAATTCACAGCTTTATCAGAATATCCCAATTGTGTAATAGTGTTCAGTGTGCAAATGTTAAGACCTGCTCCTCCATCTATCAGGACTCTTTTTATTCGATGTTTGTGTATGAAGGCTTCAATGTGTAATGGTGCATTATGTGGCTGACTTACGGAGGTGTCATCGGCTTCTATGAAAGTAAGGGAATGTGGAACAGAAAGGTATCCCACCATGGCTTGAAACTGGTCCACGTTCAGATCAGTAGGAACAACAGTGTCTCTCAAGATTTTGTCAAGAATAGCTTTATGTGCGGGGGATATGCATAAGACCTCAAGGATGGAGATGAGCGTGGGTGTCTTCCCTAACTGTTCTACAAGCTCATACTCAGGTTTGGTTGATGAGGAAGTGGTGTTCTTAGTTGGAGCACCTTGCAAGGTGATTTTACCTCGGCGGGTTGTAACATGACATTCAGGGGTAGGTTCGGAAGAAGATCCAACACCTTTTAGGACAATCCTGGGTCTCCAAGTAGAATTCTCAGACGCTTTGTCCTTGATGATAATGGTAGAGACATAATTGTCCATCGAGATGTGATTGATAGTTGAATCACAGCTATAAGATGCTCTGGTATAGTTGGTTTGATCCTCTCTGGCTTTAGCTTTTCCCTTGTCATGTTTTGGGAATGGTTCCTTAAACATCTCATGTTCTTGATTAGATGAATGTCCCTCAATCTCAATATCACCTCTATCAATGAGATCTTGTATGATGTTCTTCAGTCGATGACAATTTCCTGTCTTATGACCCTTGCTCTTATGAAATTCACAATACTCATCATCGTTCCACCAATTTGGTTTAACCTTTGGTTCGTATGGAGGAAAATCGGGAACTGTGATTACCTTGTTTGCCACTAGCTTCTTGAAGACTGACTCAAGTGGTTCTCCCAATGGGGTGTACTTCCTTTGCGATCTCGAAGTTGTTTGAGTATTCACTTGATTGTTTGTAGAACTTAATCCTGAAAAAATGAATTTGGGTCGCACTGTGTTGGCATCAACAACACCATCATTGACTATGTTCTTGTTTTTATTCCAAAATCTTGGCTTATCTTTTCCTTTAAAGTCATCTTTGTTTTCCTTGAATATCTTAATGACTCCTTGTTCAATTAGGACCTTTTCTGTTGCTAAGCCTTTTTCAATGATGTCCTTGAAGGTGGACAAACAAGCTTTCCTTAGATCATAGCCAATGTCTTTGTTAACATTTTATGTGAACATCTGGACCATTTATTTTTGTGGAATTTCACAAGAGCATCTGCTGGCTAGATTTCTCCATCTTTGTAAAAATGATGCAAATGACTCTCCCTCTTTTTGCTTGGTGTTGCACAAAGTAGTGACTGATATGTCTGTCTCTATGTTGTAGGAGAAATGTTGAATAAATGCCTCTGCTAAGTCACCCCATGACTTAATTCCAGGTGGAAGTTGGGAGAACCATTCCATAGCTTGATCACCTAGGCTTTGTGGGAATAATCTCATCAAATATGTCTCTTCTGCTGCTACCTCAATGCAAGCTATAAAAAACTATCTTATGTGTGCCTTAGGATCCCCTTTTCCTCTATACTTATCAAATTTAGGCGTCACAAAGTGTGTAGGAAACGGAGGCATTGGAATGCTCTTGTCAAATGGATAAGGACATATGTCTCTCATTGTGTATGTTGGCTTTGGTGTATTTATGTCCTCCATTTTCTTTTGTAAGTCCTTGATTTTTTGTTCCAAATTGCTCTTAGGTGGGGATCGACTTCTTGGACCATACCCTATGCTTGAGGCACCAATTGGAGGAGGAGCATGTTGCATATATGGGTGATATTGATCATACACATATTCAGATGGAGGAGGTCTATAATGATGCTATGTATATGGACCACTTGGTATAGATTCATGTTGAGGAACACCATATCTATTTTGTGCATGTATACCATACTCTATAGGCATGTCATGTTCTAATGTGTTGCCCCCAAATTTGACATGGGGTTTCCTTGTGTCCAAATTTTGAGCATGCCTTTGAATATCCAATTGCTTTGGTGGCTGATCCTTAGAATTGGTATGTGGTTGAGCATATCTGTCTGCATAAGACTTCCATAACGGTCTACGAAGGTGAGTATCATATGCTTGACCATGTGTATGTGAGACCTTTGGTTTTTGAAGCAAAGCTGATGGTGATTCAGGTACCATATGTGGTCCTCTATTGCCTCCACTATTAGGTCTCCTTTGATCCATGTTGGAGTGAGGTTGTTGCAAGGGTCGATTTTCCATTATTTGAGACATGTCAAAATCATGAGGTATCTTGGCTCCACTTTGTGCCATCATTTGTAAGAAGTATTGTCTATCCCTCCTCATTATTTCCTCAACCAATCAATTGAAATGGGGATTCATAATGGATTCTTCCACATCTATTGAATGTACGGAAAAGTTGTCCATATTGTCATTGTGTGTATCATTGTTGTTTGTAGTGTCCATGTTCTCAACATTTGGAATGTTTCTATAGGCATCCATGTCAGGTAATGTAGTATGATCAGAATTGAAAAAGACATCATTCTCAAACTCATAAGAACTCATGTTTGCGGACTCTTGAGCCTCTTTAGTTTCTCTCCTAGATTTTTGAAGACGGGTTTCAACCATGAACTAGGTATTGACCGAGATGTGTGAGACTAGATGAAAAATGGAAAAAGTATGGAAGACCAAGAGTTGGATGGAATGTAAATGAATCTGAGGTGTACTTGCAATGTCCAAAGTGTAAGGCCAAGTATGTATGTAGTAGAGTAGGTGTGACTTCCAAAGAGAGGATAGTTTCTCTTGATGAGGTAAGTTGACCTTGACTCTAAGTAAGACCAAATGAGACCCAAAGGTAAGAAACCTTGATGAGGGACCACTTAGAAAAGTGTTGTTGTATGTAGTGTGTTGACAAAGTATAGTGAAGACAAGCAAGTGACCTTTTGACTCAAGTTTAGACAAATGTGAATGTAAAGTAAGGTGTGAAGCAATGATGGACTTTGTGAGACCCAAAGACAGGTTGAATGTTAAATGAAACCCTAGAGAAATGACCTAGGAAGCTCAAGAATTCCGAAACTGACTGTGTTTGTTTGCTGGACTGTAACAGTTTTTCAATTCTGGACACAGACGCGCCTGTATACTTCACAGACGCTGTTTCCTGACACAGACGTAGTTTCCTGACATAGACGTGGCTTTGTTTAACACAGACGCATTTCTGAGATTTTTTTGCAAAGTGTGATATTGATTCTGTAAACACAGACGTGTTTCTGCCCTTCACAGATGCGGTTATACAACACAGACGCTATTATGTTCGACACAGACGCGTTTCTGTAAAATTTGTGCAATTTTTTCCAATCTATGAAGTTGTTTTTGTTGTGACCAAATCAGACTGTTTGACTATTTTTCATGACAAGAGGACACAATGTTGATGAGGACTCAATGTTTGCAAGTGTCTAGACTCAAAAATGACTCCAAAAAAAAAGTGTGTTGTTTGATGTAAAAATGTTTTGCATACACTTGAAGACACAAAAGACACAATGTTTTGCTATTTGGTCTTGAATGTTTTGAATGTTTAAAATAAGTCAAGAACAATTCTTATGGCTGGCCAAGACAATAGTTGTTGATCCCACATGGGGTTTTACACCCGAGGCTACGCTATTCATAGTGGATACTTAGATGCTTGACCTCACTAGCTCCACCCTCGGCACTCACTTCTCGGGTCAGCCAAGCATTAGTCCCCACAAAAACTCCCCGTGGTGAATTTTGTATCTCTACTAAGAACTGTATGTGTGTGGGCCGCTACCAGAGGTCCGACCTCCTGCCCCAACAACTAGAAGGATTTGGGCTTCTAAAACAAAAAGGTGCTAGTATTGGCATCCACTCGTGTGGCCATACATGCGGCACTTTCAGCTCTGTAAATACAGAAGGCTCCCAGCCAGTAGGGGTTACGCCCTACAAATGATCAAATAAATTTGATCAAACGGGTTTATGGGGAGACATAGTGTCAGTATGAACTAATCAGCACACGTTATCCATAGTTTTCACCATGAATACATTTGTTTATAGTGGTTCGGAAGAGGTGGGTTTTCCTCACTACCACTTGGGTCGTTCTCTTCTCACTAGTAGTCCTAATGACCACACGGGAAGACAGGCCCTCTAAAGATTAAACAAAAAGAGCCTATTGCTTAAGACACAAAAGACAATGATTCAATTTTAGTGCACCAATTGAAGTGTTTGCTAGTCTATGAAAACAAGGCACACAATAAAAATCCAAAAACCCTTGCCAAGGACATGCAACAAAGAGTTGTTAGTAGTTTGGATTGTTTCAAATGATTACCCCTTCCTGCAAGCACACAAGTTAGGTAAATTTTAAACCCAAAAGACTTTGTGAAAATAGGGGCCTTCAACCAAACGATTTAACTTTCAAGACAAGCTGCACCAATTTCGTTAGAGGATGTATATAGGATACTGAGGATACCGATCGATGGGGAGCTTATCCCATATGATCGAGATGGAGATAGGGAGGCCCTGAGATGAGTATTCCAGGACCCAGGACTGGAGATGATGTCAGGACACGTGGCTTGGGACACTATGACAGCCACAGGGCTAGCGCTGCCAGCAGTGGTAGGAGGAGCAATCAGTGGGTTCCTATGTCCAGATAGGGTGACACGGGGGTTGGTTGTGGGTTGGGGAGGAGCACTAGAGACACTGGTGATGCAGCACACCAGATATGCTTGGGGACCGTGTGTGCTAGCACACCTCTACTATGAGTTGCATTAGTTCGTATACCATGGATCAGTGGGATTGGGCTGCGGGGTGACATTATTGCAGGTATGGGCTTATGAGCATCTGCCAGTGACGAGGCCGATACACTTCAGAGGCAGGGGTTAGGGATGCATTTTTGTGCACTTGTATGATATGATCACATCGCAGCCACGGATTGGCAGGTTGGAGCACTGGCGGCGAGTGATAGATGATATTGATGTGGTCATATGGAGGCCATATCTGGGATGCGAGCAGTGGGAGGATGATGCAGTTGAGCTTCCTTACACCTTCCGGAGCAGGTATCTGATTGGGCAGATGCCCTATGTGCTGGAGAGGCAGCTAGTGGACAGGGTTGGCTGGCAGTTTGGTAGGATCCAGAGGATGCCACGGGGCTCAGGCATGTATGCACAGACTGTCAGAGATTAGGCACAGTTTGGGCCCTTGATGTCATATGATCAGGCAGTTACACAGCTGGTAGAGATGATGCCCCTACCCTAGGACATGTGGCTAGAGATTGAGGATGCCGACATGGATGCCGAGTATACAGCATATTGGGCGGAGCATCCCTTCCCATGCTTGACGGATCCGGGAGAGCCATTGGATGGAGATGGGGGTGGGGATGATAATGATGGTGGAGGTGATGGGGGTAGAGGCCGACGGAGGAGGAGGGAAGCAGTTGGAGAGAGGAGGGTTGCACCTCGGAGGGAGGGTGGAGAGGAGAGACAGGCTCGGGTGGTGAGGGGTCGCGGTGGATTGCCGCTACAGGTGCCAACAACACAGGGTCCTAGACAAGTACAGGTATAGGGATAGAGACAGATACAGGGATAGGTACCAGTACAGGTATAGGCACAGGGGTAGGCACCCGTATAGGGGGAGCCACAGGCAGAGGCAAAGGGGGATGACGTAGAGGAGGATGAGCTGATAGAGCTGAGGGAGATTTGCCAGGGACAGGCAGATAAGATCTAGGAGTTGGAGAGGGAGAGGGATTGGCTCAGGAGGAGGCTCAGAGATACTGAGTAGGAGTGGGATCAGGCTATTCAGCGTTATACAGACACTGAGACAGCGCTGAGGTCAGGGAGACAAGCAGCAGAGGACACAGGGGCAGGATATGCTTATGTCCTGCGGGCAGGGGAGGAGATTGCCTACTGGCGGGATCTCTATTATGGTGCAGTGCCAGCGGATCAGCGGACGAGGAGCTTCCATAGACCGTCGCGTACAGCGACAGCTATGGGAGGGAGCCAAAGGAGACAGGCATAAAGTGGTGGGGTTATGGGTCCTCCACCACCACCAGATAGAGGGGACAGGAGGGATGATCCTGGGGCGGGTCCTTCAGGGGCTCAGAGTCCATCGAGGCCAGGCGGCTCCGATGGAGGGAGTTCATCATAGCCATAGAGGGCTCCCTATGTATCAGTATTGTACCATTTTTGTATGATGATGTAGACACCTGTGGGTGCTTTTGTAGCCATATGATTTTGACATCATTGTATCATGACACTTTTATGATTATATATATGAGATGATTCATCTTTGCGGTAGCTATATGCATGTGTACCTATGTGATGAGATGTTCTTATGTGATGTTTGTTTTATGTTATGGATGCAAATATTTATATGATGCAATGCAATATATTTGTTCTTTTATTTTTTAGACATATGTATGATGCAAATGTGAATGTATGTAATGTAGATGAATATGACAATGCAAATGTAAATTGTGCTAACAGGTGTTGTGTGCAGGATGTGATATCTATATGTATGTATGAAATGCTTATATGTGGTAATGCAGGTTCAACTACATGAAATGCAAATGTTTTTGACGTGTCATTATACTTAGTCATGTGATAGCAGGCTACGCGGACTCGAGAAGGATGATGGAAGTCAATCAAGAAAGGGGGATGGAAGACAAAAGATATGAAAGTGAAAGAGCTTCTTGTGCATTATCATCATTGAGCTTTATTATGGCAAGTAGGTTATGACAATCGAGGCATATGTTTGACCTAGAAAGTCATTGTACCTGTTTGCATGGAGATAAGACAGTCACAAACAAAGAATGCCCCAGTTCATACTAGACTCACAGTGTCCTCATATCCTTGGACAAGTCATAGCATTACTAAAAGACAATCCACAGACAACAAATACAAATAGGTGATGATACCCCATCCTCTCCTTTCTAGTCAAAGACATCCTGGAGATAGAATCTCTAGTCAAAGACATCCTGGAAAAGCTAAAAGACATGTCACCAAAAAAAAAGATGAAATCAAAAGAAAACCAAGACTCGACACCAACATCCACTGTAGTCCTCAAGTTTAGTGTCTCTTGTCACTTGTATAAGTCTTATTTGATTGTGGTCACAATGTTTACTTTCACAAAAAGGATAGATAACACTGAACCATATGTTGTCTGAGTCTGTTGAAAGATTTGATTTGTTGAAGCCCATTGTTGCTACTGTGTCTCATCTGAAACTGACTGAATCCATGAAACTGATACTTTATTGTGGAGAAGATGAAACTTTATTGTGGATCTGAGATGCAAATGTTGCTTTATTGTAGATTGTGCACGGATAGACTAAAGGAAGCTGGAAGAAACTGTACTCCTCGAAACATGTTATGTTCTTAGTTCCACACCCATCACTAGACGTAGGATTTGCCTTAGCCACAGATAGGATCTGATTTATTATGGATGGAAAGGGAGGTGAAAAGGGAGGTTTATTATGAATGGCTAACCAATCTTGGGTAGATCAATAAGAAGCCATGATGGGAATGGGTAAGTTTATTATGGATGAATTGGTCGTGAGTGTGTGCAAAGTGAAGTGATGAAAGAGAATCCTGAAGTTGGGAGGAGCAATCTCTCTACACATGGCACTGGTGACCCAGTTTTCACCATGGTACTTGCCCAGGGTGCCACCGAAGTAGTTTTCACCATTGGAAGAAATTATTTCTCTTTACTTTTTTCGATTTTTCAATGTTTTTTGTGTCACAAGATGCTTGTTTGCCAGGTTTTCACCAAGTAACGATTTTTTTGTTTTATAATTTTTTTTTGTATTTTCAAAATTTTTGATTTTTTTTGTATTTTTTGAATTAGGATACTCTAAAGAGCTATGTGTAGAACCTGTGAAGGTGCATGTTGTTGATAGGATCCTCCGAAGGTTCACCTTCTGTAGTTGAGAGCTGATATGCCCCAGATCCATATGCTACTGTGATGATGTAAGGACCAAGCCAGTTTGGTTCGAACTTGCCCTTCTTCTCTCTGTCTTGCTGATTTTTGGGATTTTCTCTAAGAACTAAGTCACCCACCTCAAATGTGCGAGGCTTGACCTTGTGATTGTAGCTGCGACTCATTCGTTGTTGGTAAGCTTTGAGATGATTAAAAGTAGTTTGTCTTCGTTCATCCAATAGTTCCAGCTCTTGTAAGCAAGAGACCCTATAGTCTTCATCACTGATGATGTTTTGCAAAGAAACCCATAAAGAGGGTAGCTCGACCTCAATAGGCAAGATAGCTTCAGTTCCATAGACAAGTGAATAGGGTGTAGCTCCTGTAGGTGTGCGGACACTTGTGCGGTAGGCCCAAAGTGCAGGATCTGTTTTCCTGTGACTTGTGTGAGAGGCATGACTTCAATCCATTTTGTAAAATATTATGTGGCAGTGATAATGAATTTATGACTATTGGCAGAAGGAGGGTGAATCTTGCCTATGAGATCGAGTGCCCACTGACAAAAGGGCCAAGGAGAAACAATTGGTTGAAGTTCTTGTGCTAGCGCATGTATGATGTCTCCATGAAATTGAAATTGCTTACATTTCTTGACAAACTGATATGAGTCTTTTTCCATATTGGGCCAGTAATATCCAGTCCTGATGAGTTTCTTGGCCAAGGTAGGACCACTAGCATGTGGACCACATATCCCTTCATGCACTTCCCGTAACGCAATCTGAGCTTCATCGCTTTCTAAACATCTAAGAAGAGTGCCATCTAGACCTCGCCGGTATAGGATATCAGCTAAAATGACATATCGAGAGGATTGGCGAATTAAAGTGCGATGTTGGTTATTTGATAGATCAGGAGGTAGAGTATTGTCACGTGGGTATGTGAAAATGGAACCATATAACTGGGATTCGGGACTGACAACACATATCGTCTTAGTAGGCATGATCTCATATGAAGGAACCAAAAGGTTATCCACCAAGAACTCATAGTGGGTCTCGTTTGGAGGTAAATCAATCAGGGAAGCAATTGTAGCCATGGCATCTGCAGTGCGATTCTGCTCTCTTGGTATCTACTCAAAGTCTATCTTTGTGAAGTGTTGTTTTAGGTCATCCACCATTTGTTTATAAGGCATTAATTTTTCATATTTTGTTTGGTAATCATCAGTTGCTTGACGGATGACAAGTTGGGAGTCCCCAAAAACACGAAGTTCCTGGATCTTCCATTGAACTGCAATTCGTAATCCTGTTGTTAATGCCTCATATTCCTCTATATTGTTAGTGCAAGGGAATGATAAGCGGTATGATTTTGGTATAGAATCCCCTTGAGGAGTTATAAAGAGGATGCCAGCTCCTGCCCCATGCTATGTGTATGAGCCATCGAAGTACAATTGCCATGGCTTTGCATGTGACATTGTCAAAATGGATTCCTCTGGAAATTCTGAACTTAGAGGAACATCATCTATCATGGGAGCATCTGCTAATTGATCTGCAATGGCTTGTCCTTTTATTGCTTTTCTGTCCACATACTCGATGTCAAATTCACTCAGGATCATTACCCATTTGGCCAGTCGCCCAGTAAGTGTGGCTTTATTGAGAAGGTATTTCAATGGGTCTATCCTTGCAACTAACTTAGTCTTATGAGTAAGCATCTAATGTCATAATTTCTACGAAGAAAAGACCACGGTGAGACATGCATGCTTAATTGGTGTGTAGTTTAGCTCATATCCTACCAATGTGTGACTGATATGGTAAACTACTTTTTCTTTGCCTTCAGCAATTTGTTGTGCTAAGAGTGCCCCCAGTGCTGTTGGAGTAGCTGATATGTATAGTAACAGTGGTTGATCTAGAACTGGTGGCATCAGAACTAGCGGATTTAGAAGATAATATTTTAGCGTCTGGAAAGCCTGTTGACAATTATCATCCCATTTGAATTTGATGTTTTTATGTAGCAGGTGCTGAAAAGGATTACACTTATCTGCCAGTTGTGCTATGAATCGTCGGATGGACTGGAGTCTGCCTTGTAAGGATCGAAGTTGACTGATATTTATTGGTGGTTGCATCTCCAAGATGGCCTTGACTTTTGTTGGATCAGCTTTAATTCCTCTTTTGGATACAATGAATCCTAGGAGCTTCCCGTAGGTTACTCCAAAGACACATTTCTTGGGGTTTAATCTTACTTTGTATTTTTCCAACCGATCAAAGATGACTGAAAGTATGTCCAAATATGTATTTATGTCTATTGATTTGCCCAAGAGGTCGTCAACATAATCTTCCATGGTTACGTGGATGAGATCATGAAAGATAGTAGTCATGGCTCTTTGATATGTAGCACCTGCATTCTTTAGCCCGAAAGGCATGACATTCCAGCAGAAAGTTCCCCACGGACAAGTAAATGATGTTTTGTGTTGATCCTCGGGCGCGATCGTTATTTGATTATAACTAGAGAATCCATCCATCAATGATAACATTTCATGACCTACGGTGAGATCAACAATCAAGTCAATATTTGGTAATGGGAAGTCATTCTTTGGACAAGCTTTGTTGATGTCTCTGAAATCTATGCAAATTCTGATGCTGCGATCTGGTTTACTGACAGGTACTAAGTTGGAGATCCACTCAGGATAATCGATTGGGCGTATGAATCCGACATCCAATAACTTCTCAAGTTCTGCTTTGACTAGTAATGCCACTTGGGGATGCATTTTTCTTAATTTCTGTTTTACTGGTTTTGCCCCCGGTTTGACTGTCAAATGATGCATTACCAAATCCGGATCCAATCCAGGCATATCAGTGTATGACTAGGCAAAATTGATTTTTCGTTCTTTGAAGAAACTTATGAATTTTGACCTTTCGGACTCTATCAATGATTGAGCTAGGAATATGTTGTGTGGAACCTCTTCTGTACCAATGTTTGTTTTGATAGTCTCCTCTACCAACATGGATGACTTTTCCTCATATGATGCTAGGAGAATGTCAAGCCTTCCATCTTCGGGTGCCTCAGAGAGGTTTTCGCCCTCAGATACGTCCTTTCTTTTTACTTTTTTGGGGTCAGACAGTGCCACAGTGTGGTTTTCGCCATAAGACCCTTGATTTGTTCTTATTTTCACATTTTTGCGACTGGAAGGTCCGACACCCTCACCAAAATATGCCACGCTATTGAGTTCTATAGTGTATCCCGCTTTATGGTCTCCAGGAGGAAGATCATCTCGTATGCCCAGATAGTCAATAAAAGCTTCATCATTTTGGAATGTGTCAAACTATGCAGGTCCTTCATGATCCCAGTCAATGAGTTGGTGGTGAATAAGGGGAAGGCCGTTAATGTCTTCAAAGTTAGTGGGGCTAAGAGTGAAGACGTTGTTATATTCGGGTATGTCAAGGTAATTATTGAGGTCATCGATGGCACTCTCCTCATCAGTCTCGATTGCGAGCGAATCCAAATTATCATCACTAGTAGCACATTCTGGGACAGGTGTTCTCATCCTATGTGATTTCAACCTAGAACCTTGAGACAAGGACTGTGTGGAATCCTCATGGGTTGCTTCTTGACCAACTCTGAACTTGTTATAAAATTCCTCTTCTTCTGTTGGTTCATCTGGCTCTCTGAATATCTCGGTGAGCTCGTAGTCACTGGAAGACTTGTTTGAACCCCATTCCCATTCGTTGGAATCTATGGAATAGCGATCCTCCTGTTGAATTTTGGCAGCTTTGATTTGTAAGGCTTCTTCTGTCCTTTGGGTGTGGACCTTGGAAGTTAAGAAACCGAGTCCTTTCGAGCATTCCTTTTTGAAAGTCAATTCAGGTTGTAAAGGTTGAATGATGCCTTCCTTTCGTAACCCAAGAGGGCTTTTTCCATCATACCCGAAGTTTTGTAGAATTTTGAAGCCTTTGCCATATTTCTCACATGGTAGACTAATGTGATCTTGTGTGTCATCTTCATTGTCTCTGAAAAGTATTTTGTATAAATCTTCCTCTTCTAGTTCACCCCATCTTTGAAAGGTAGTAGGGTCCCATTTGAGCATCATGATGGATACTTGTTTGTTAGGATGTGGTCTTCCATATTCTTTTGGGGAACTCATGACTTGTTGTAAGTACATGGTCTGATTTAAAGTATATTCCCCCATGCCCTTGTCTTTAAACTTTCCTTTAAGCTCACCTTGTTTTGATGTCGAAGGTTTTAACGACTCAGGATCAATATATGCTGAGGAAGGAACAACTTCACGATTACTGGGAATGATGGTCTCAGTTTTTGATCTCAGATTATTGCAGTATATGAACGGATTAGGATCACCGTTTACTGTTACCTCCACTCCATTATGAGGAAACTTAATGCATTGGTGATATGTGGATGGGACTGCCCTCATTTCATGAATCCAAGGGCGTCCTAGCAATATGTTATAAGTGACATTTAAATCTAGGACTTGACAAACCACATCCTTTGTAACTGGCCCAACTTTGAGAGGCAAGGTGACTATGCCCTTGGACGAACGTTTTTCATCATCATATGCCTTAATGGTGATTTGATTTGTAGAATTCACAGCTTTATCAGAATATCCCAATTGTGTACTAGTGTTCAGTGTACAAATGTTTAGACCTGCTCCTCCATCTATCAGGACTCTTTTTATTTGATGTTTGTGTATGAAGGCTTCAATGTGTAATGGTGCATTATGTTGCTGACTTACAGAGGTGTCATCGGCTTCTGTGAAAGTAAGGGAATGTGGAACGGAAAGGTATCCCACCATGGCTTGAAACTGGTCCACGTTCAAATCAGTAGGAATAGCAGTGTCTCTCAAGATTTTGTCAAGAATAGCTTTATGTGCGAGGGATATGCGTAAGAGCTTAAGGATGGAGATGAGCATGGGTGTCTTCCCTAACTGTTCTACAAGATCATACTCAGGTTTGGTTGATGAGGAAGTGGTGTTCTTAGTTGGAGCACCTTGCAAGGTGATTTTACCTCGGCGGGTTGTAACATGACATTCAGGGGTAGGTTCGGAAGAAGATCCAACACCTTTTAGGATAATCCTGGGTCTCCAAGTAGAATTCTCAGACGCTTTGTCCTTAATGATAATGGTAGAGACATAATTGTCCATCGAGATGTGATTGATAGTTGAATCATAGTTGTAAGATGCTCTGGTATAGTTGGTTTGATCCTCTCTGGCTTTAGCTTTTCCCTTGTCATGTTTTGGGAATGGTTCCTTAAACATCTCATGTTCTTGATTAGACGAATGTCCCTCAATCTCAATGTCACCTCTATCAATGAGATCTTGTATGATGTTCTTCAGTCGATGACAATTTCCTGTCTTATGACCCTCGCTCTTATGAAATTCACAATACTCATCATCGTTCCACCAATTTGGTTTAACCTTTGGTTCATATGGAGGAAAATCTGGAACTATGATTACCTTGTTTGCCACTAGCTTCTTGAAGATTGACTCAAGTGGTTCTCCCAATGGGGTGTACTTCCTTTGTGATCTGGAAGTTGTTTGAGTTTTCACTCGATTGTTTGTAGAACTTGATCCCGAAAAAATGAATTTGGGTTGCACTGTGTTGGCATCAACAACACCATCATTGACTATGTTCTTGTTTTTATTCCAAAATCTTGGCTTATCTTTTCCTTTAAAGTCATCTTTGTTTTCCTTGAATATCTTAATGACTCCTTGTTCAATTAGGACCTTTTCTGTTGCTAAGCCTTTTTCAATGACGTCCTTGAAGGTGGACAAACAAGCTTTCCTGAGATCATAGCCAATGTCTTTGTTAACATTTTGTGTGAACATCTGTACCATTTTTTTTTGTGGAATTTCACAAGAGCATTTGCTGGCTAGATTTCTCCATCTTTGTAAAAATGATACAAAAGACTCTCCCTCTTTTTACTTGGTGTTGCACAAAGTAGTGACTGATATGTCTGTCTCTATGTTGTAGGAGAAATGTTGAATAAATGCCTCTACTAAGTCACCCCATGACTTAATTCCAGGTGGAAGTTGGGAGAACCATTCCATAGCTTGATCACCTAGGCTTTGTGGGAATAATCTCATCAAATATGTCTCTTCTATTGCTACCTCAATGCAAGTTGTGAAAAACTGTCTTATGTGTGCCTTAGGATCCCCTTTTCCTCTATACTTATCAAATTTAGGCGTCACAAAGAGTGTAGGAAATGGAGGCATTGGAATGCTCTTGTCAAATGGATAAGGACATATGTCTCTCATTGTGTATGTTGGCTTTGGTGTATTTATGTCCTCCATTTTCTTTTGTAAGTCCTTGATTTTTTGTTCCAAATTGCTCTTAGGTGGGGATCGACTTCTTGGACCATACCCTATGCTTGAGGCACCAATTGGAGGAAGAACATGTTGCATATATGGGTGATATTGATCATACACATATTCATATGGAGGAAGTCTATAATGATGCTGCGTATATGGAAACACAGACGCGACTCCAGATGTCGCAGACGTGCCAGAAAATAAAAAAACGCGATCCAAAAGTGCGCAGACGCGAAAATATCAAAATGCTATCGAAAACGTCAGATCTGCAACTTCAAAATACACAATCTACAACAAGGATGTTAAATGCAAAAGGGACAAGAGTCCCACCGGGCGTGCCAAAATGTATATGGTGAAAATGGAAACAACAATAACGATATTGAAAGGCTAAATGAATTCAACCACAAAACCCTAGCCTAACAACAACAAAGATCCACCATAACATATGAAGATTACCTAAGACAATGCAAATCGAACGAAATCACAAAGATTATACCATCACATGTCCAATAGGGTTTTTATCTCCATTCTTCCTATCTCCATTGATCTTGCTTGATATATTTGCTCTCAGATTTTATGTGCACAAGAGCTCAACAAAGAACGGAATGTGGTTGCAAGTAGGATCATAGTGTAGTCAAGTGCATAAAAGATGATTAGCATGCATCATTAGGGTTTGATAATGAAGGAAGCATCTCCTTATATAGAAGACACTATATGAAATGGAGGGATAAGATTGAGAGGTGTAAAAGGAGGTCGGCTATGATTAGAGGGTAGGTAAAAGAAATAATAAAATAATGAAAGGGGTAGATAGTGTATGAATTAAGAGATGAATGACATGTGTCATGGGTAGAAAAGGTTAATGAATTAATTAAATAAATAAAGATTTATTTAATTAATAGAAGAAGTGGGATAATTAAATAAATAAAATATTTATTTAATTTAGGAAAAGGATAATTTAAATAAATAAATGTATTTATTTAAATGAGAAATAAGGCTAGAAGAGGATAAATGAATTAATTAAATAAATAAAGATTTATTTAATTAATAGAAGAATTAAGCTTAGATAATTAAATAAATAAAATATTTATTTAATTAGACATGACAATTTTGGGTGTCTACAATCTCCTATTCCAGTATTTGGTTTATGCATTTCGGTATTAATCTTTTGGGTTCCAGTATTAAAGTTTTAATTGCTTAAGGTTTCACTAATTTGAGACAACTAATTCACCCCCCGCTCTCAGTTGTCTTCTGGTTATTTGTACTATATAACAATTGGTATCAGATCTCTCATCCTCTTTGCAGAATGATAGGGAGAAACTCAAATGGACTAGCTCAAACTGTATGTTTATAATCAATTTGGCTTGCAAGTTCCCTCAAAGGTGATTGTTGAAGGTTTTTCCACTTGTTTAGGTACTGTTTCTTTGATGTCTTTCCTTCTCTATGCTTCATACCAACCCTATGATCTTCCTACCATGTTAGTTCTTATTTTCATTCATGCTTGCTCTCAAGACTCACAAAAGTGCAACTTTGCTTCCTAACTCCAAACACCAAAATCTCTCACCAAGAGTTGCAGGAGGTCTAGGACATTTTCTAACATCCTATTAGTCTTATTTCAACTTGGTTTGGTGATCTATTCAATTGTCTTGTTACCCGATTTGAAGAAAAGCTCAAAACAAGGCTTCAAGGAAAGAGCCCCAATTAGCCCTCCAAAACTGCTAAAACGCTTATAACTCCACAAACTACAAAAACACTTAATGAAACCTTGCATATATGGATACCCTTTATTAAGATCTTTCAAGTTTGTGCTATGAGGAGGTCTGAAAAGATCATACAATTGCAAACCTATAAATGTGCCTAAAAACAAGGGTTTTCAAGGGTTTTGAGTCTTCAAACACCTTATCACCATTCCAAATTATTCTTCAGACCACCAAATATTGTGAGGTTTTTACCATCATTATAAATCCTTCCAACTTCATTCCCTGCAAGCATAAAGACAAGCACTTGATGTGCAACCAAGTTTCAAGAGGAAAAGTGCTCAAAAACCATTTTATTCAACACTTTGGCTTCTCAAAATGCATTCCAACAAAATATTCATTGAAACATCCTCCCATGTGGTCTAAAAGCTCTATCCAAACTTCATTCCACCTTAGGAAACTAAAAATGAGGTCCACTTGGTGGGGGTTTGCAAAGAAGCTTTGTTTTACACCATGAAAATTCACTAGCCGGGCTATAGGAGCTCACCTAGTAAGCAACAAAAACCATTTTCTTTTTCATTGCCATCAAACAAAAACTTGTATACAAATCCTTGAAGCAATCAAATCCAATACTCTAAATTTGCAATTCTTGCACTGTTAGTAGCCTTCTACTCAAAGCATCTGCTACTTTATTACATTGTCCCTTCTTATGCTTAATGGAAAATGTATATGATTGCAAGTACTCAACCCATTTAACATGTCTATGACTCAACTTATCTTGTGAATTCAAAAAACTAAGAGTTTGATTATCTATGTAAACAACAAACTCTTTGGGCAGCAAATAGTGCCTCCATTTTCGAAGAGCTTGGACAAGAGCATACAATTCAAGATCATAGGATGAATACTTCTTTTTTGCATCATTGAGCTTTTCACTAAAGAAAGCTACTGGTCTATTATCTTGACTCAAAATAGCACCAACTACTATGTTACTTGCATCACATTCAATAGTGAACAACTTATCAAAACTAGGAAGAATGAGTACTGGTTGTGTAGCTACCTTTTGTTTCAAGAGTTCAAACCCCTTATTAGTCTCTTTGGTCCACTAGAACTTTGTCTGACTCCACCTTTAATAGTATCTAGCATAGGTGTACAAATCTCATTGAATCCCCTTATAAACTTCCTATAGAACTGTGCCAAACTATGAAAGCTTTGCACTTCACTTGTAATTTTTGGTGTTGGCCAATTTGTGATGGCTTCCACCTTTGATGTGTCCATTTTCAAGTCTCCACCTGAAAGTACAAAACCAAGATAGACTAGTTCCTACTACATAAATTCACACTTCTCCAAGTTTATTATGAGTTTCTCATCATACAATTGTTGCAATACAAATTTGAGATGCTTTAGATGTTCATCTTTAGTTCTACTGAAAATCAAGATATCATCTAAGTATACAACAACAAATTTACCAATAAAATCTTTAAGCACTTCATTCATGAGTCTCATGAATGTACTAGGAGCATTAGTGAGACCAAATGGCATAACAAGCCATTCATAAAGTCTTTCATTAGTTTTGAAGGTTGTTTTCCACTCATCACCTTCCTTTATCCTTATTTGGTGGTAACCACTCTTGAGATCAGTCTTTGTGAAACACTTTGCACCTCCCAAGCAATCCATCAAATCTTTAATCCTTGGGATAGGGAATCTGTATTTGATAGTGATTCTATTAATGGCTCTTGAATCTGTGTATAGCCTCCATGTTCTTCCTTTCCCTGGTTCTAACACTGTAGGTACGGCACAAGGACTTATGCTCTTTCTTATCAAACCTTGATCTAACAACTCTTGTATTTGTCTAGCCACTTCTTTATTATGTTTCGGGGTCATCTTATAGGCTACTTTGTTGGGTAATGAGGCTCCTAGAATGAAGTCAATGTGATGGCTTATGGCTCTAGTAGGTGGTAGAGTTGTCGGTGCTCCATCACTTATGATTTCTTTAAAGTTGTCTAGTATTTGTTGCACTTCATGAGGTATTTGAACCTTCTTTTCTTTCTTTTCTTCCTTTGGTTTCACTATGAGAGCAAATCCCACTCCTTCACCCTCTTCAAGAGTGTTTATGAACTCTTTTTCACTCACGAACAAGGCATTTGGGTTTTTTGATTTTCTACCCTCTCCTTCATTATTTAAGGACTGAATTTTATATGTGACTCCATCTTTTTGAAAAGAATAAGAGTTATTCTCACCTTTATGAATGGCTTTTCCATCAAATTGCCATGGCCTACCCAGAAGTAGCTGACAAGCATCCATTGGGAGTATATCACACAATATTTTATCCTTATAACTCCCTATTGTGAACTCAACCCAATCTTATTCATTCACCACCACATGCTCCTCCTTGTTGAGCCAAGTGACCTTATATGGACTACTATGTGGAACTCTCTCCAATTTAAGTTTGTTTGTTGCTTCCTCAGACACAATATTGTCTGTAGACCCTGAATCTATCACAACTCTGCAAATGTTACCCATGATCTTGCACTTGATTCTAAATAAAGATCTTCTTTGAGTTGGTTCCTCTTTGTTTGTCTCCTTGATCAAGACTCTTCTCATCATTAAAATTTACCCATCTTCTGAAGCTAAACTCACTTCTTGTGTCTTACCGCTTGCTACATCTTCTTGCACATATGTCACTCTTCTTTCACCTCCTTGAGATGAAGAATATTTCTCAGGGCATCTATAGGCGAGATGACCCAACTTTTGGCAATTGTAACACTTCATGGTGGAGAAGTAGGACCCTCTTCGTGGTCCACTAGATCTACCTCTTCTTGGGTTGCTAGATCCCCTTCCTCTATAGTTGCTCTTGCTATTAGAATCCCCACTTTGCTCTATAAGTTTGGACTCTCATTGGGACCTTTGATCAGCTCCTCTTCCACCAAAATTGCCTTTATGGCCTCTAGCATCTCTTCCCCTACCTCTACCTCTATTGCTTTTTTTTTGCTTCTTCCTACTTTTCTCTTCCACTTTGAGTGCCAGTTGGTAACACTTCTACACTGTATTGGGACACAATAAACTCAATTCTTCTTGTATATTCCATATCAAGCCATTGAGATATCTTGCAACTTTTATGTTCTCATCTTATACAACCTTTGACCTCAAACATAGTCTTTGAAACTCCTTTGTATAGCTCCTCACATCTAACTCCCTTTGCCTCAAATTCCGCCTCTTCTTCTGTAGTTGGATTTCATAATCATTTGGTGTGTAGGTTTCCTTGACCTTAGACACCATTCCTTTCTAGGTTGCTATACGTTGTTTCCCCTCTTTTTCTCTCTCAACTTGAATGAACTTCCACCATGTTAAGGAAATCCCTCTCAACCTAGACTTAGCTACCTTCACCTTCTGGGCCTCTATCACCCCATCACATTCAAAGTAATTCTACAGGCCTTCAATCCACTCCATGACTGAATCTGGATCCATCTTATCACTAAAAAGAGCTACACCTTCTAAGGTTTTGCCACTCAAAGCCTTGAAGGCCTTCAAGAAAGGTTCTTGTTCAAGAATAGGGTTAGGTATAGGTATGTCATCTTCAATTGCTACCAATTTGCCCATATCTCCTACCTTATCGCTCACTTCTTCAGTTTTGACCTCTACTGAAACTAGTTTTGTCTCTAGCTGCTCCAATTTCTCCCTTAGTGCTCTATTTTCCTCTTCTTGGTCTTCTACCTTCCTGGCTAACTGAGCATTGGTCACCATCTTTAAACTACTCACTTCTACCCAAGACATACTTCTTGCTCTGATACCACTATGATAGGGAGAAACTCAAAAGGATTGGCTTAAACTATGTGTTTGTAATCAATTTGGCTTGCAAGTTCCCTCAAAGGTGATTGTTGAAGGTTTTTCCACTTGTTTAGGTACTATTTCTTTTATGACTTTCTTTTTGTATGCTTCATACCAACCCTAAGATCTTCCTACCATGTTATTTCTTATTTTCATTCATACTTGCTCTCAAGACTCACAAAAGTGCAACTTTGCTTCCTAACTCCAAACACCAAAATCTCTCACCAAGAGTTGTAGGAGGTCTAGGACATTTTATAACATCCTATTAGGCTTATTTCAACTTGGTTTGGTGATCTATTCAATTGTCTTGTTACCCGATTTGAAGAAAAGCTCAAAACAGGGCTACAAGGAAAGAGCCCCAATTAGCCCTCCAAAACTGCTAAAACGCTTATAACTCCACAAACTACCAAAACACTTAATTAAACCCTTGCATATCTGGATACCCTTTATGGATATCTTTCAATTTTGTGCTATGAGGAGGTCTGAAAAGATCGTACAATTGTTGTCCTATGAATGCGCCTAAAAACAAGGGTTTTCAAGGGTTTTGAGTCTTCAAAAACCTTATCACCATTCCAAACTCTTCTTTAGATCACCAAATCTTGTGAGAAGGTTTGTACCATCATTATAAAGCCTTCCAACTTCTTTCCCTACAAGCATAAAGACAAACACTTGATGTGCAAGCAAGTTTCAAGAGGAAAAGTGCTCAAAAACCATTGTATTCAACACTTTGTCTTCTCAAAATGCATTCCAACAAACTATTCATTGAAACATCCTCCTATCTGGTCTAAAAGCTCTATCCAAACTTCATTCCACCTTAGGAAACCAAAAATGAGGTCCACTTGGTGGGGGTTTGCAAAGAATATTTATTTTACACCATGAAAATTCACTAGCCGGGCTATAGGAGCTCGCCTAGTAAGCAACAAAAACCATTTTATTTGTCATTTCCATCAAACAAAAACTTGTATATACAAGAAGGCTATGTAGAACAACTTGACTCTCAGAGGCCATGGAGAAAGAGCCAAAGAAAATCAAGTTGCTTCCATTGTTGAAGCCAAACCCTTACTCAACCGAGAACAGGGCTAAAACAAAATAATTTTGATACAATGTTAAAACTTCACACCAGCACACAAACCCAGGTGAGAAAGCTTTAACACAACATGTCACAACTGCCCAAATGAACGGAAGAAAAGTGACAAAATTCTTAGTTTTTGTATTTAATTCTTCTTGTTTTTGAATGCCAACTTGATACAAAGTTGTGTGAGGATTTAAATAGTCACTCACAACCTAAATCATGCCCAGGTATGGACCAATAACCACCTTTTGTCTTATTTTTACAAAATTTCCAAAAATTGTCAAAATGTTGCTTGACAATTTTGACAATTTTTGGTATAATGAGCATTTTTGACTTGTGAGCCAAATAGACTTAACTCTACCATGTGAAATTGTTTAATATAACCACACAAACATATTTCAATTCCTAACAAGGCTTTATAAGGCATTTTGACCATTTTTCCATATTTTGCCCATTCCAGGCTTGCAAAGCATAAAAGGTCAAAAATTGACCAAAAACTCAAAAAAACAACAAAACTAAGACACAAAGGACACTTAAAAACACAAAACACACCCTTTGGACATACAAAAAGTTCATTATTCAATTGGGACCAACATAGGCCATTTCAAACCAAAATTTGATGAAGTGCTCCATGAGCTTCACTAGGTGCTCCTGCACCATAGAAGATTAACCGCTTGAGGAAGATCCTATGGTGACTAACAGTTCAAGTTCATCTAGTTCATTTGGAGCTATATTTCAGAGAGATATTCCTAGGCTTGATGGAACAAATTACAGAGTATGGAAGATTCAGATGGAGACTCATCTGAGATGTCTTGGTAAGGAGATTTGGGAAATCACAAAGAATAGTGTTACACCTCATAATACGACATCTGGCAATCCTCCTCCAAAAAATTGGATAAGGAGCTTGAGAATGATTGTAGAGAAAGAGAATCCCTCTTGTGTGTACTTATTGATCAACAAATAATCAGATTAATTGATAAATCATCTGCAAAGGCTATATGGGATATGTTGGAGACTCTTAATGAAGGTGATCCTACTGTGAAGATTGCTAAACTTGATGGTTACCAGGTGTGATATGAAAACTTGAAGATGGAAGAAGATGAAAGGATTACTGCATTCATGGAAAGGGTAAATGAGATTGTTATGGGAATTCAATGTTGTGGTGGAGTTCTTAGTGAAGATGAAATAGTTTCTAAAGTTCTGAGAGCTTTACCACTGACTTTTAAGATGAAGGCTACTACTATTAATGAATTAGAACAATGACCAATACTTCTATCAATAGAGATACCTTGGTTGGGGAATTATCGCCTTTTGATCTTGAAGAATTTGGACCCTCTAGAGCTGTGAAGTCTGAACCTTCTTTTCATGCATCTACATCATGAATCAGTAAGAAATATTGGAAAGATTTATATGGAAAGGAATTGGATGATATAAAGAGAGAAGATGAAGAGTTTGAGAAACTTGAAGCCCTATTTGCTAGAAGAGTACCTAAAGGACCGGTAGGAAGTAAGTATGAAGGAAAAGAACCTTTTAAATGTTTTGCATGTAATAAGATAGGTCATTTTGCATCTAGATGTCCTGAAAGGAATTCAAGATTTGAAGAGAGAGTTAGAAGATCTTTTAAGTCTAACCTTGGATATCAGAACAAGTATAAGTACAAGAAAAACAAAGATAAATCATGCTACATAATGGATGAGGAAGGTGTGACTGATTTTGATGATGAACTAGTAGAAGACTCTACTAGTGGTTCATGCAATGGAAAGGAATGGGTGTTATTGGCTATCAAGGAAGATGTTCTGGCACTGGAAGAGAATGTATCCGAAGAGAAGGCACTTACTACTTAAATTGAAGATAAGGATGAATGGGAAATTGACAATGGATGTTCACATCATATGACTGGAGATAAAGGGAATTTTATATCTTTGCAAGAATTTGATGGCGGCTTGGTTATATTTTGAGATGACAAAGCATGTATGATCAAGGGAAAATTAATTATATCATTGGAAGGTAAGCACAATACTGACAATGTTTATTTTGTTGAAGGTTTAAGGCATAATCTTTTAAGTGTAGGACAATTGGTGGATAAGGGATTTCAATTACAGTTCAAGGATGGAAAATGCAAAATTATTAACAGATTTGGTTTGGATATTGCAACCGGTACACAGACAAAAGGTAATATATTTCATTTGAATTCTGGTGAGAAGACATGTTTGATTGCATATAAATGTTATAACAAGATATTGTAGAGAATTGTGGAGATTGCAAATATCAAGGTGGATGAGCTAAATTGAGGTCAAATCAGAGTTTATGAGCAAGAACCGGAAGTGGAGATGATCGTAACTAAATAGGTAATACCTTTATAGAATAAAATGTTCAACCAGTTACTCCGGTAGAATCATAAAATTCAATAGTAACTGAAGAACCAGCAAGAGGAACAGAGAGTCAGAAGACTCCTAGGTATGTGAGATTGAATCATTCAGAAGATCGTATCATTGGGGATAAGAACAACGGATTGATGACAATAAGAAGACTGGCAACTAATGAGGTATGTTTAATTTCTCAAGTTGAACCGGTATTAGTAATTGAAGCATGTAAAGATGAATGTTTGTTGAAATCTATGGAAGAATAATTAGATTAGATTGAGAAGAATAACACATGGACTTTAGTTCCCCGACCTAAAAATAAGAATGTTATTGGAACTAAATGGGGTTTTAGGAATAAATTGAATGAAGATGGTCAAGTTGTAAGGAATAAAGCTATATTGGTTTGTAAAGGATATTCTCAGAAGGAAGGAATTGATTATGGAGAGACTTTTGCACATGTAGCTAGGATTGAAGCTGTAAGATTATTTATTGCCTATGTTGCAGATAAGAACTACAAGGTTTATCAGATGAATGTTAAGTGTGCCTTTCTGAATGGGGATCTTGAAGAGGAAGTTTATATTGAGAAATCTGATGGTTTTTCACTTTCAGATGATAAAAACATGGTTTGGAGGCTAAGGAAAGCTTTATATGGATTGAAATAGGCACGTAGAACTTGGTATGCGAGGTTAGATAAATATCTTTTGAAGCTTGGTTTCACTAATGGTAATGCTGACAATAATCTATATTATAAGGTCACTAATGATGATATACTGATTATTGAAGTATTTGTTGATGACATCATTTTTGGAGGTGAAGATAAGTTATGCATGGAATTTTTTAAGAATATGGAGAAAGAATTTGAAATGTCTATGATTGGGGAAATTAAATTTTTCTTAGGTTTGCAGATTACTCAGACTAACAAAGGTATTTTCATCTGTCAAACTAAGTATGCTAGGGAATTGTTGAAGAAATTTGGTATGGGAGATTCTAAACCGGTAAGTACTCCTATGGTTACAAGTGAGAAATTGACAAGGAAAGATGAATCTGCACCAGTAAATCCTACAATATACAAGTCTATGATTGGAGGTCTGCTATATTTGACTCAAACTAGGCTTGACATAATAAATGTTGTTTATATTGCATCAAGATATCAGAGTGATCCTAGAGAGAATCATGAGAGTGCGGTAAAAATAATTTTTAGATACTTGCAAGGTACATCACAATATGGATTGTGGTACCCTAAGTATGATGACTTTACTTTATGTGCATATATAGATGTTGATTGGGCTGGAGATGTTGATGACCAGAAAATAACTTCCAGTGGAGCTTTCTTTATTGGAAAGAAGTTGGTTTCATGGATCAACAAGAAACAGTCATGTACTTCTTTATCTATTGATGAAGATGAGTATGTTGCTGCTGCTACCAACTGTACATAGGTTCTATGGATGAATAAAATGTTGAAGGATATCAAAGTGTATTGCACTGGATCGGTAGTTATTCACCATGATAACTCTGCTTCTATTGACATATAAAAGAATCTAGTATTTCACTCTAAGACAAAGCACATATCTATCAAGTATAACTTTTTGAAGGAGAAGGTGGAAGAAAATGAAGTTAGATTGGTTTATGTGAACAGTAAAGAGAAGATTACAGATATTTTCACCAAAACTTTCCCTAAAGAATCATTTGAATACTTGAGAGACAGATTAGGGGTTTCTGCCCCTCCGATAGAAAATTGATTGATGCTTTTTGGCATTAGTTTGGTATGCATTATTAGAGATATTATTCATTTCGGTACTGATGTGGGGATGCTACTGCTCAGGGGGAGTAGTTTGCTTTGTGATTCAGTGGTTTATGTTTTTGCTTTGATATTTTTGTCAGATTTATGGCATTGATGTCAAAGGGAGAGAGATATATGTGAAAAGAAGAGCTTTACAGAGATATCATTCATAGGGGGAGTTTGGTCTTTGTTTCATAAATTCATTTCTATATCTTTGAGTGGGAGATTGATGTTTGTCTTCCATTGGGGGAGACTTGTTTGGCATTTCTTGGTACTTAGATGTGTTTCACATCTAGTGTTGCCATTAATGTCGAAGGGGGAGATTGTTGCCATTTGGAGGAATTGATTATGTGTTGCATTGATGTTTTGTCATTATGTCAAAACTAGCTATTTTGGATGCTTTAATGGAACCCTTCTAGTCCCAGTAGGTTGTGTGGTTTCTGGTTGGATTTGATTCGGCACGATTTGGTATGCTCTAGTATGTTTGGGTTATGGAATTGGCTTATTCATGCTACTCGGATTCATGTTCAGTTGGTTTTGTTTTGGTGATCGAATGCTATCCTATTTGCTAGAAATATTGGTTTGTGGTTCCGACGAGAGTTTAATCGACAAAGCTTTGATGAAGATCTTTGATGATATGCATAAGTGGTGTTTGTGCAGATTCTAGTATGGATTAAGGATGTTGATGGTGATAATGTTTGAGACTTGGTGGATTGGGATCATTGCTTTAGTGTGTGTGGACCTAAATTGGGTCCCACTTTATCTAGGTTATGGACCAAATTAATGTAACATGTGGATTGGACCTCTCGATGTGTTTCTGGGATGTCTTATGGGTTGGATATTATTTGTTTGGTCTTAGGCCGACATGTTTTGTAATTATTTAATTGGTTTATTGTCTGGTAGCCGACCTTATTATTTATGGTTAAGGGTTTGTATATATATGATGTAAGATCTCATTGTAGATCATATATGAGGATATCATGGAATGTGATATGGATATGTAATGAGCGAATTATGTAATAATCATTTAGGAAGAGGATTTGGTCGATCATTGGTGATCAAGTTGGGCTTATGTAAGAGGATTTAGTCCTCTGGTATTGAGCTTAACCGGAACTATATTTAGGCATGGGAGATACTATCTTTGCAGTTCATTCATTCTTCTGGATTGTAGTCTGGATTTCTATGTAGTCAGTGAGACTCCTTTTTCGATGAGCAGTGTGCTCTAGGTTGTTGGCCTTCTTGCAAGTGTAGGCCCCTCAATTTTAATTCACATACTTACTACAGAATTATTATTTGACTGTGGGTAGGCTTTCCACTATGGTTTTTCCCTTTACCAGGTTTTCCATGTACAAATCTTCATGTCATGTGGATGGTATTTATTCTCTAATTATTGTTTATGCTTAATTGGTTTATCTGCTATTTTGGTATTTGGTTTATGCATTTTGGTATTAACCTTTTGGGTTCCGGTATTAAAGTTTTAATCACTTAAGGTTCCAGTAATCTAAGACAACTGATTCACCCCCCCCCTCTTAGTTGTAATCTGGTTATTTGAACTGTCTAACATGAAATTCTAGAAAATTACAAGGGGGACTAAAGCTAGTCCATAGATGACATTCAAAAAGGGATCAACATGGTCATTATGGAAAGGAAACAAGAAAGAGATGCATTCAAACAAAGAGGTAAGATAAATACACACATTTTTTCAAACTAAAACAAGGTAAGGCAAACAATTCTATTAGTGGAAGGTAAGGGCAAATTTTTACAAGTGCAGAGAGACATAAGAATTCTGTAAAAGAAAAGAAGAGAAGATCCTTGGAAAAATTACTAAAACTGCCTTTATAGTTCAGGCATAACTAAAAATGAACTACAGTTGAAATCCTAACCCCCCTAGGGTTAGGTTACATAAAAGATAGAGGGGAGAAGAAGATCAGATTGACTGATTTGATCTACAACGTGCAAAATCTCCTTTGGGAGGAAACAAAACTATTCTACAAATGAAGCAACCCCTTGATGCAGTCAAGTTAGGGAGATCCAATGAAGGACAACCCCGCATTGCAGCCTATAAAACAATCACCATGAAAGATACCAATAATCGGTTCACATAACACAA
The DNA here is from genome assembly GCF_030272615.1 of Cryptomeria japonica. Taxonomy (NCBI): domain Eukaryota; kingdom Viridiplantae; phylum Streptophyta; class Pinopsida; order Cupressales; family Cupressaceae; genus Cryptomeria; species Cryptomeria japonica. The sequence continues at coordinate 794,387,388 of NC_081409.1, read as the reverse complement.
GATATAACCGAGAAAACAAAAAAGAGAAATCCTTATGATATTTAATGAGTTACATATACCCTTAGGCGCTACACATGTTGGACCATAGCCTAGGATTACAAAACAATTCTTACAGCTCAAATCTGTGATCCACAAATCATCTGCTCATCAATTGAGCCTCCGGTAATAGTCTGCACTATTTTGCACTGATTTAGACTTTAGTCCTCCCACACCAAAAACTCTTCGGAAACTATATCTACTCTGGATCTCCTCTTTCTCGGACCTAAGTTCCCCAAAATGAATCTCCAAACTTCCTCTTTATACCTGTAGCATCCTAAAATTGCGACACTTGCAATTTCGACTGCATTTGGGTCTTCACGATGGCGATGCAACACTGAACCTGGATGGAGACCCCGAAACTTGTTCATGACACCAAAAAACTGCATTTTTCCAGCACCCTGCCTGATCCCTCCTTGCACCCTCCTGTCCCGGGAGGTGGGACCAGGGCGCTGGGCGCCCTGGTCCTCTAGCGCCCTGGTCCCCCAGGACCATGGCGCCCAGCGCCCTGGTCCCTGGCCCTATTTTTGGGCCCGGTCTCCTATGGGGCTTCGGGTCTTTATGTTTGCAATTTGGAAAATAACATTTCCTGGTCGGCCTAAGGTCGGGAAAATCAGTCTTTTAACCCTAATTGGCAAGTATATAAACTACATTTCCTCTCCCATTTGAGGAGGTCAAAAAAGAGGAAGGACATATGTGTACAAGACGGGGAAACAATATTCAAACATTCGAGCATTCAAGCATTCAAGCATTCAAGCATTCCTTCAAGCAATTGATCATTCTAAGTCTCCATTCAAGGCTAAGTGTTGCATTCAAGACAAGGATTCAACCATTGAAGAGGAGATCACATACTACAACATACAACATACAACCTACAACAACATCTATACCTTCGCATATAAGGATACAAACATCCTTACAACAAGGTATTAGTACTTGTTTTACATTACATTTACAACATTTCTCATTTCTTGGTTAATTCCAAAACCGGGGTTTGACCTAAAGGCAAACCCCTCATCCCTAACCCCCCAATCGTCCTCTCTTTTCTGTGTGTAGGTTGCAGGTACGCGGCTGAAATTGAAGATCTGGAATCCTTGTGCAGAGACGAACAGATCCCCCTTCGTTTCGCGGATTTTTCGGAGGACCGTGTGCACGCCGGGCGCCATCATCCCGTCAACTTTCGCTCGAATTTGCAGAACAGCACCGTCTCAACATTTTACTGCTAATTCCAGGTCCGCAGCTCCATATCATATCCCTATCTCAGTTTATAAGCAAATCTTTCTCACTTTCTATGTATTCCTAGCTTAATCTTTCTATCTACATTTCTTTACAAAAGAGGGTATCCTTGATGTCTTAACCCTTGAAACTCATATAGAATCCGATCTTGCATTGCGTGGGATTGGATCTTGTGGGTTTCAACCCCTCTTTTGAATGTAAAGTCCCTCCTAAGTGAAAACCATCAACCCTAGTGACTCTCCCTTCTCTCTCCTCGGAGATGGGGAGGGGAGAACGACTAGGGTTCGATTTTTTCGCTTTACATTTTGGTGAACCCGACGTGAACATCCTTTCTGATTATTCATAGTTAGATCTGAAAATTGGATTCCTTTATTACATTTCCATGTTTGATCTTTTGCAAAATTTTAGAGGTTAATTGCATAAAAACCCTAAATTTTCTTTTTAAGTGATTAAACTTGTGAAATGTTTAATTGTTGATGCTTGTTTCAGATCTGCCCTTCTTATCAATTCATATTTGTGCTTTAATTTTGAAAATTAAGTGGTTAAGTGTCAAAACCCTAATTTTTGAAACCCTCTTGATTCAACCTTTGTCCGACAATTTCATTCATCAAAACATCTCCAAATCAGCTATAACTTTGGATTTCGCAATAAAATCACAATATCTTTCATCCCTGCAAATTTGGAAAAAAGTTGCGAGGACCGTGTGCACCTCGAGTGCCATCGTCCCCGACATTTTTTCCGAAATTTCGGGAGCTAGATCTTACTGTATTTTTCTGCTAAAATCCAAAATTTTGGCTGATTTTATCAACTTTAACACTTTCAAAATTACAGTCAAAGTTGGTCTAGCGATTGCTTGGATTGAGGCTTCTAATCATTCAAAAAATTGTTGAAATTGAAATTTGTGTCAAAATTGTGTTTCTTACAGTCCTAAATCTGAAAAGTGTGTTATCATTCATTCGAAATTTCAGTGATTTATTCAAATTTTTGCAATTTGTGACTTTTGAAATTAAGTGCTTAATTACAACAACTTTGATTTCCGCTTTCAAAATTGAATTTTGCGTGAAATTGAGTCAACTTTCAAATTTCAAAACTTGCATTGCTTTTGTTATTCCCTCTAAAGTCATAAAATTCAAAATTTCAGTTTCCCTCTCTTTTTCAAAATTCAAATTTTGCATTTTTCGACAATCTTGGTAGGGTTCAATTTTGAGATTGCAACTTTAATTTGGCCTATCTACAGATCGTAAAATCACTCAATTTTTTCAGGTTAGCTATAAAATCATCATAACTTTCATCCCTGCAAATTTCGAAAAAAGTTGCGAGGACCATGTGCACCCCGAGCGCCACGGTCCCGGACATTTTTTCTGAAATTTCGGGAGATTGTCCTGATTGTATTTAACAGTTTAAATCTAGAAGATTGGCTGGTTTTACTGAAATTTACTACCTCTAAAATTCAAAATCTTCTCTCTTTCTTTAGTGCATGAGTTTTACAACAATAAGTCCTACTTACACTATTCCCGTTAGACGAAGCCTTAGAATTAAGTCTTTCCAAGGTTTAATTACTGAGGAGATGGAACCTAATTTGAATGGTCTTTTTAACGAGGACATGGGTAATTCCTCTAATCCTCTTGATGATGAAGAAGCTCTCCATGAGGTTTATGTAGAACAACTTTCAAAATTGGATAACCAATTTGATGATTTTCGACAATGGATGTCTCAAGAATACCCTGATAGTCAAGCTCTTCCTTTAATTGAGGGTCTAAAACGTATGCTTCAAAGTGATAAGAATGGAATTGATATTTTGCGTGGTATTGCACACATTGTGGATTCAAATGTGATGCCTATGAAAAGTTGTGCCGAAACCTTAGGTTATACACAACCTCCTACTCAAGACAATCATTCTATTCCTTTGACGACTCCTATTGCTAGTATACCTACTTTTACATCAAACATAATGACTACTTCAATACAAGACATTCCTCCTATGATCACTAATCATGGGGGCAATCCTTCTTCTTCAATCAACCCTCTTCCTTCATTCAATCCAACTTCTTCATTCATTCCTTCAGTGAGTGTTCCTCTTATATCTCCACAAATGAACATGACGCAAGGGGGCAATTCATTTAACCATTCCATTCCTCCTTGTAGTGTTCCTCCTTTCCAATCATCTCCTATGACTAACTATCATAGTGTCCCACCACCTTACTCTCTACCTTCTTTCAATAACATAACACCTCCATCACAATCTAACACGTCTAATATGAACTCGTCGACTGAAGCGACCATTAACAATCTTGCACAAACTGTCTCTTCTTTGCAGCAACAAATTGCCTCTATGAATCAATCTAAGTTTAGTATGCCCACATTTGATGTTGCGAGTCCACTTTCTTTTGACATTGTTCGAGCTATTCCCCCTAAACATGTTGAAATTCCGCATTTGGAGCTTTATAATGGTAAGGGTGATCCTCTAACACATGTTAAGACCTTTCAAACAATATGTACTGATTTTTCTTATGACCAAAGGTTGCTTGCAAAACTGTTTACTAGAACATTAAGAGACAAATCCCTACAATGGTATTGCTCGTTGCCTTCCTATTCTATTTCTTCTTTCGAACAACTTGCAAATGCTTTCATTCAACAATTTCAAAACAATATAAGTCCTAAAGTTACTTTGATTGATTTAATGCATTGTAAACAAGGTGTTAAAGAAAAAGTGACTGATTTCATTGGTAGATATAAGCATTTGTATGCTCAAATTTCCTTTCCAGTGCCTGACAATGATATTCAAAGAATCTTTATTTCTAATTTACAAAAAGACATTAGAGAAAAACTCCTGTTTTCTGAGTTTACTTCTTTCCAACAGTTGTGCGCAACTCTTCACAATTATCAACTGACTGTGAGTCAAATGGAACAATCACATCCTATGGCTCCGAGTGATAAGGGTGATAGTAGTCAACAACCATTTGGGAAGTTTAAACCGAACAGAGAGTCCATTAAATTCAATGAAAACATCATCAACAACAATGTGAATGCAACATCAGGTGTGTCTCCTATTTCTAAGTTTTTCAAGAAAGAAAGAAAGTTTACTCCTTTGAATGAATCATTGCATAGTATTATGAATAAGTTATTGGAACAAAATGTGCTTACTCTTCCTCCTATAAGGCAAATTGATCCTGCAAAGATTAATTCACCTTATTTTGATAACAAATCTTTTTGTCAATTTCATCGTCAACCTGGGCATGATACTGAAAAATGTTTTGCTTTAAAGGGGAAAATTCAAGATTTGATTGATAATAATACTATTTCTGTTTCTGGTGTGAATGATAAAAGCAACACATCTGTAGCTCCTCCTAACCAAAATCTTCAAATTTTTACTGATCCATTGCCTTCTCATACCTCTAATGCGATTGATACTACTGATTCCTCTGTCTCACCTGATGATCTTGTGTCTATGACTCCGAATGTGATTAACTTTGTGGAGCAGCAGAAAATCCCTAAAGAACCTTCCATCACATTTGATTCTAGTGAAACTATCAGGGCACCTGATGGTCCTTTATATATAGTTGCAAAAGTCAAGAATACACCTTGTCGTGGAGTGCTTATTGATCCTTCTTGCATGGTTAATATCATTACTGAAGAATTTCTTTTTACTTTGCAATTGAATCAAGTGATCTATGATGAAACAAATGTGGTTGTGAAACTATTTGATGCATTTTCTTCTCCTGCAATTGGTTCTATTACATTACCTATCGAGGTCCATAACAAAACCCTTGATGTGGACTTTGCTATAATTCCATCATCCGAACAATTTCGTGTGAAGCTAGGCTATCCTTGGCTATCTTCCATGAAAGCTATTGCTTCTCCTATTCACAAGTGTTTGAAATTTCCCCATAATGGTGAAGTTGTTACTGTCAATCATAGTCTCTTTAAACCAGCTGAAAGAACTTCTAGTGTTCCTATTGATTATTTTTGGCCTAAACAATTCCAATCTCTTCCTCCGCGAAGTGATCATCTTTTCAAATCTTATCAAAAGTGGAAAAAAGATATGATCCTATCTCTAAGTGAACCTAGAAGACCCAAACTTGATATTCCTATCGTTCTTGAGAAGGAAGTTCTTCCTTTGAAAGATAAAACTAATGTCTTTCCTCAAGAAGATTCCCCACCCATTCCTATGGATGTGATTATGTCTATGTCTAATAAACCTTCTAAAGGTAGACCTATACCTCCTCGTCATGATGGACTTGGTCTCCTTCCTAAACCAAATATTCCTCCCTTATATGGAGCAGTTCCTCCTCCTTCCTCTTATGGAGAGAAGAGACCTTCCTCTTCTCCTATTGTTTAACCTAAGAGACCACAACCTAAACACCCAAGTGATAAGGATGAGAACATTCCTCCTCCTCAATCTTCGCAACTTCCTACTAAGACTAGACGAAATCGTTCTGCACGTGAATGCTGACGAAAGCGTCGTCTTAGAGCTCAGGTAGCTGCCTCTCAAACTTTGCAATCCCCAAAAACACCTTCAACTAGCATTATTCCATTTTCTCCTCAGCCGATGATTAAGCCGAAATCTCCTAAACATAAGATGCATGATGGTCTGGATCCTGTGCGAGTTAAAGATCCTATTTTCATAAATCTTGATGATGATATAGATGAAAATGTTACTCATGATGCAAATGTTACTCCTGTTCATTCTGATAGTGAATATGAATATGTTGATGTCGATAACCATTTATCTAACGCATTTTCTAAAGCACTTATCCTAGCTCCTAGACAAGAACACCATGGCTTGGGATATGAACATAGCCCTTGTTTGGATCTTGTGATAGCTCCATCTGCTGTGTTGGATGTTCCTCCTCTAGCGTGTTTCCTACCTTCTCGAAATACTGATCAACAAGATCGGGGGGTAGATGACGTGCTAGACTAGTTTCATTAGCATAGCAGATTCTCTCCTCCTCTCTTTCGTTACTTCTTCTATGTGTTATTCTCATTCTTCTATTTGTTGTCCTTGGTGTTGTCTACTTGAGGACGATGCAAAGCATTGAGATCTCTTGGTCTCTCTCATGTTGACTCAAAAGACACATGTGTTCCCTTCTTCTAGGTGACCTTCCTTGATTGGGGAATGAAGAACAATTATGCATACATACATATGATATACATGAATTATCATACATCATACTGACCCCGAGGAAAGTGAAGTTACCTTGTGCTTTGTGTTTTGTGTCTATTATCCTTGGGCTTATCTCACACTTGGGGGCTAAATCCTTGTGATAACGTGCTCCTTTCCCTTCTCATTCTTATATGTATCACTACCTTAAAGCAATCACCCCCGGTGAGGCATGTGCGATCACTTTAACGTAGGGGGGCATACATCCCGTCCATATCTTTTCAAGATACTTGAAAATTTCTTGACAAATTTAGCTTTGCCTTGAAAATTTTTGATATCTTTCTTGCATGACTCATAGTGAGGGAACCTTACTACTGACAGTCATGGTTCTCCCTCGTGATCTTCCCTTTTACTTTGTCAATCGAAGTCGTAAGATCCTTAGTCCATTGGGGGCTTGGTGTATCTTGCCTCCTCGACGTGGTGAAAGTTTTTCAATGTTGTTTCCTTGTACTTTACCGGAAGTATTGGCATACGCTTATACTCCCGCTAAAGTGGGGGTAAATGTAGCGTCCTAAAATTGCGACACTTGCAATTTCGACTGCATTTGGGTCTTCACGATGGCGATGCAACACTGAACCTGGATGGAGACCCCGAAACTTGTTCATGACACCAAAAAACTGCATTTTTCCAGCACCCTGCCTGATCCCTCCTTGCACCCTGCTGTCCCGGGAGGTGGGACCAGGGCGCTGGGCGCCCTGGTCCCCCAGGACCATGGCGCCCAGCGCCCTGGTCCCTGGCCCTATTTTTGGGCCCGATCTTCTATGGGGCTTCGGGTCTTTATGTTTGCAATTTGGAAAATAACATTTCCTGGTTGGCCTAAGGTCGGGAAAATCAGTCTTTTAACCCTAATTGGCAAGTATATAAACTACATTTCCTCTCCCATTTGAGGAGGTCGAAAAAGAGGAAGGACATATGTGTACAAGACGGGGAAACAATATTCAAACATTCGAGCATTCAAGCATTCAAGCATTCAAGCATTCCTTCAAGCAATTGATCATTCTAAGTCTCCATTCAAGGCTAAGTGTTGCATTCAAGACAAGGATTCAACCATTGAAGAGGAGATCACATACTACAACATACAACATACAACCTACAACAACATCTATACCTTCGCATATAAGGATACAAACATCCTTACAACAAGGTATTAGTACTTGTTTTACATTACATTTACAGCATTTCTCATTTCTTGGTTAATTCCAAAACCGGGGTTTGACCTAAAGGCAAACCCCTCATCCCTAACCCCCCAATCGTCCTCTCTTTTCTGTGTGTAGGTTGCAGGTACGCGGCTGAAATTGAAGATCTGGAATCCTTGTGCAGAGACGAACAGATCCCCCTTCGTTTCGTGGATTTTTCGAAGGACCGTGTGCACGCCGGGCGCCATCGTCCCGTCAACTTTCGCTCGAATTTGCAGAACAACACCGTCTCGACATTATACTGCTAATTCCAGGTCCGCAGCTCCATATCATATCCCTATCTCAGTTTATAAGAAAATCTTTCTCACTTTCTATGTATTCCTAGCTTAATCTTTCTATCTACATTTCTTTACAAAAAAGGGTATCCTTGATGTCTTAACCCTTGAAACTCATATAGAATCCGATCTTGCATTGCGTGGGATTGGATCTTGTGGGTTTCAACCCCTCTTTTGAATGTAAAGTCCCTCCTAAGTGAAAACCATCAACCCTAGTGACTCTCCCTTCTCTCTCCTCGGAGTTGGGGAGGGGAGAACGACTAGGGTTCGATTTTTCCGCTTTACAATACCATTTGGAAGTAATAACAACTCGATTAAGTCGGCCAATGATCCAGCAGTTCATAATGAAACATGCAAACAATAACATATCGACCCAAATCTCTTAGAACATCTCCAACAATGCATATAACTTCCCGTAGACCTCCGAGAACATCAGTCAGGCCCAAAATAACATCTTCCAAAGATCTGCAAGCTACGGAGATGATTCACAACCCAATATTCTCCTTCGCTCGACATATTGCAAGACCAACCGGTAAGAACACACCAACACCAGACCAATACCAGAATCAATATCTCACCGGAATAAAATCCAAATGCCATGAATCTGGAATATGATTAAGACAGTGATTTCCAGGTGCTAAATGCAAATCGTCAACTCTAAGTTCTCAAACATGAAAAAACACAACAATATCCAAGAAAATCCTATGCTAACTACTCCAACTGGATGAACTACTCTGATGCTCCTGCATCAGACTCTCGAGGTTAATTGAAAAGTGAGTCCCACCACTTTGATCTAGTTCAAAGAACTGTCACTAAGTACTTGCAACTGCCTTACGGATTCAATGATCTGACTATAGGTTCTTATTGCCTCTCCTTGGTGATCTACTGGACCTCCCTATAGCCTGCCTTAGTTTGCCAATCTGTTCAAGTCTCCACCCGCAAACTGCCTCAAGTTCATTCTCCTCGGTTCAGTGGTCTTCTTGCAATCCTTGTACTACCTCAATACTCAGCGATCTAAACAAGTCATCAAGCTGCCTCCAGTTCTTTTCATCCAACCAGTTCACAACCAACTCTTCCTCCATCAACAGGTTCATAACCAACTCTGATACCATCTTATGCAGTCAAGGTAGGGAGGTCCAATTAAGGACAACCTCACCTTGCAGCCTATAACACAATCACCATGAAAGATACCGATAACCAGTTCACACAACACAAGATATAACTGACAAAAAATAAAAGAGAAATCCTTATGATAGTTAATGAGTTACATATTCCCTCAGGAAATACACATGTTGGACCGTAGCCCAGGATTACAAAACAATTATTACAACTCAAATATATGATCCACGGATCATTTCCTCAGCAATTCAGCCTCCGGTAACAGTCTACACTATTCTACACTGATCCGAACTTCAGACCCCCCAGACCAGAAACTCTTCAGAAACTACATTTTCTCTAGATCTCCTCTTCCTCAAGCCTCAGTCCCCCAAAATGAATCTCCAAACTTCCTCTTTATACCATCCACAAGTAACAACAACTCGATCAAGTCAACCAATGATCCACCGGTTCAGAATGAAACATGCAAACAATAACACGTCGACCCAAATTTCCTAGAACATCTCCAACAATGCATAGAACTTCTCGTGGACCTCCGAGAACATCAGCCAGGCCCAAAACAACATCTTCCAATGACCCGCAACCCAAAATTCTCTGCTCCACATACTACAAGACCAATCGATAAGAACACACCAATAGTGGACCAATACTGGAATCAACAACTCATCAGAATCAAATCCAAATGCCATTAGTCTTGAATATGATTAAGACAATGATCTCAAGGTGCCAAATGCAAATCCGTAACTCTAAGTTCTCAAACATGAAGAAACGCAACAATCTCCAAGAAACTCCTCTGCTAACTGCTCCAACTAGATGAACTACTCTGATGCTTTTGCATCAACCCTGCACATAATAATGGTCGAGTACACTCCTAGGAAGAAAAGTATTTGATCCGTAATAAATGAGCATGGGTTTCATCTAAAATTGGCTACAAAGGCATGGGATGGACGATCATCTCTTGAAAATCAGGAAAAAACTGCATGGGATGGCATTTGAGAAATCTCTATCAAACCCCAAAGTTATCATAATGCCTTGAAGAGGTACGAGTGGCATCTAGAATCAACCTATAGGGTCACTCCTAGAGTAATGGTAAAAATCCTTGGTGGTTGTAAGCAAAACAAACTAGATATTGGGTGTCAACTGAGGACAAAAAACTTTTCTCGGCCATCGGGACGACAACCACCCACCTATTGAGCTTTGAATGCTAACAACCACCACAAAATTGAATTTCCATTGTCGATCAAGAGATCATGTGCATAGATGGATGCATGAGATCTTTCCATGTGAGCACTCAAAAGACCCCAAACAAAGTTTAAAACATCGCCATTGATCGGTTGCTTATGAAAAACCAACGGTAGAAGATGTGTCATGCATTGGGCTAGACCCATCAGGTCACAGTTCGGAAAGACAAAATAACCCCTCCTATGGCATAGAAAGATTGGCTGAAAAGGTCCCTTCGTCTGAGAATCAGGCCCACTAGCCCCACAAAACTGATAGGATCCAACATGGCATCTGAATCATTGTTTGACGTGGTGGGTCGGGTCCACATCCATTGATATTGTTTCCCCACAAGCCCCCCTAGAACCCTAAAAATTCATCGCGGGATGGCGGGAAACACCTTTGTTTTCTTGTTGTTCACCCGACAAGGCCCCTTGAACTACCTCTTTTTCCTTGTAGGATGGCGGGAAAGCCACTGTCCTCTCTGTTTCTATCCCACGAACCACCCCTATGCACCTTGAAACTTTCTATGGGATGGAGGGGAAGCCACCCGCCTAACCTGTTGCTTACCCCACTAGGTGTCGTTGCATCCACAAAAATCTTTGTGGGATGGCGGGGGACAACCCTCTTTGTGTTGTTCTTATCCTGCTTTTTTGTCTAACACCTTGGAATGGTATGCAGGATGATGAGATGACCAGCTGTTTACTTCACTTTGCTTACCCCGCAGGGTTGCCCTAAGTTGTGATTTCCTTCGCGGGATGACGAGAGAGACCAAGTCTCTATCTCCATTGTCCCACGCTAGTGTTGCCTCATCAACCTTGTGTACAACCAAACTGCCTCACAAAACTACTCGCGGGATGGTAGGGAAGTCTATCGCCTGCATTTCGTGAAGACGTTGCCTTTCGACAAGACCCAAAAAGAAATCACCGACATATAAAGTTAGGCCAAAAAGGGGCCCTAGCCACTTGGGGCCCACCACATCCATCATCGGCCGATTGGTAACGAGTTAAAAGGGGTCATTCCCATCATGAACCTAGGACTCTCCAACCAATGAAAATTAAGTGAGTTGAACAGCTGGCCTGGTCAACTCAAAAATAGAATTGGAGGCCAAAAAGAAAAGGCTCCTTTGCATGTTGTCAACAAGGAATGCACATAATACGAAGGTTATGCAGGTGTGCATAACACAAAGATTATGTGAAATTATGAGTTTCTCATATTAGATCTTCAACTTAGTTGACGAAAAAGGTCAACAACTCCTTGAAAAGTAAATATTATAACAAAACATGTAATTATATCATTGTATGACTTCTCTTATAATTTTCTATATTTTAGATTTTTATGCTCATCATGTTAAAATTTTGACATATAATTTGTATGATGAATCAACACCTAGGATATTCATCACAAATAAAACTAGCAAGCTTAAAATACCAATATTGTGATAATTTTGAATCATTTGAAGCATTATTTTTTTGATAGAATGGATGAATACATTTGTATATTGAGAGAAGATTCACCTATAATCCTTTAAACTAGAAAACCCTCTTTAAGTTTTCTAAAAATAAAACGATCAATTTTACATGATTTCCTATGGTAATTTATTGATGTTCTTTATCCTTTCTTAAAAAAAACATTATATATAGATCTATTGCTAGTCATGAGAAAAGATATGCTTTGTTCTAGCATAAGTAAAGCAAAGCACCCACAACATTGAATAAATTCTAGTTTTATAAAAAAAAATTACCTTAGAATAATAGTTAATTGTTAAGCGATCTTGTTCCTTGGCTATAATTTAACAAAAACCATTGATTCTCAGCCCAACCATTTGTTCTTCTTTATTTATATCTTTATTTCACTTTATGTTTATATAGTTAAGACTCTTAATTTGAAATTGATATACAAAACTTATCAAAAGATTGTTTGGGGTATTGATATTAAATTAAATTACCCTTTTCATGTGTTCTTGAAACAATTTAGAGGTTAACACAAGTTTACTTTCAACCAAAGAAATTAACTCTTTCACTATTTTTTATCAAAGAAAACAATATTTTTTGAATATCACTTGCTAGATTTAATAACCTTTTTTCTATTTAAAACATATTAGCAAGATAAACATCATATAAGTTCCTCTAATTTATTTGATAATTTGATTGACTTTCTAAACATTGATAATCTATTTATATTTAAGCTCAAATATTTATGGATAATTCATCTTAATCAAACTTGGTAGATTCTAAAGGCTTGTCATTTCATGTTGAGGTGAAATCGCTTCATTACTAACAATTCTATTTATTGACTATTTCGTAAGAGTTTTTAATTGTAAGTATTTGTTAGGAAAATGGTGTCTCAACCTTGCATTACATATGGTTACTATTTATAGTAAATTTACATTGGAGTATAGATTGGTCTACATTTTTTCTCAAAGCCAAGGATTGATTAAATAAGCATGTCAGTAAATTTTGGATGCAAGATCAGGTTTGGATTTGAAGATATTTGAGTTTCCATTTTTGAAAGTTTCAAAGTTAGTTTGAAGGCCTTAGAGGCTTTTTTGGCTCCAAAAATGGTCATAAATGGTGTAGCAGGTTAAACATTGATAGAGAAGCCCATGAGCTTTTCAGCACTTTAAACAATTCATCAATCGAACTCTCGAATCAAAAGTTATAGCCTTTGAAAGTTAAGTCTCCTAAAATGGAAAATATAAAACTGTGTTGGATACATAAATGAGTTGTAAAAGAGAGTTATAGGTGTTGGTATGAGTTTTGACATATCACGGGTCATCCTGTATTGGAGATAAGTTTGGTGCCACTTTTTTAGGTGGTTTTAGCTCATAGTTTAGTGATATTGTAATAGTTGTATGTATTGTAATTCCTATATAATAGGTCCATGAGATGGAGGTTGCATGTAAGAGTCTTGTAGTTGTTGAGTTACCTTTGACTATTTTGTTGGTGAAGCTTTCTCCACAAGCATATTGTATTGTATTGTATTGTTTCTTGAATAATATATTGGGCAACTCTAGGAGTGTGGGGTTTTTGTCCCAAAAGGGTTTTCCACATGTATATTAGTATGTTGTGGTATGCATGCTATTTATGTTTATTTTTGCTAAGTTTATGTAACTATTATAAATATTTGGTTTTGCAATATCCTCATTTCAAGATTAGTGTACAAAGTTGATCCACTACCTTAACTTACAATAACCAATTTAAAAACCCACTTCTATAAAAAATAGGAAAAACTTCAATATTGTTAAAATCGATAATGTGAGATCTACTTGAGATGAAAATCTTGCCAAACAATCCAAATACTCTTCTTCAACAACACCACAAAACTTTCAAAAAAAAAAAGAAAACATTATTTTTAATATAATAATAAAAATAAAAAATAATATTTATATATATAATAATATTACCAAAATTTTTAAGTAAAAATAAACAAACACAACTAATTAAAAGAACTTAATACAAAAGTAAAATATAAAAGGTGTAAACAATATTTTGTTTTATATTAAATATTGAGAGACCAAAATAAGGAGAGTTTATACAAAAACGAGCATGGGAGGCAGAGCCTCAGCCATCAATCAGAGAGATTATCCGACTGAACATAGACATCCTCCTACCAAAAAAGAGTTACGATAGAAAGTATATATAGGTGTAAACAATATTAATTGCTTTCTCTTAACATTTATAGGCAGCACAAACCTCAACTTATATCTTAGAGGATTCTAATAATATTCGATTTATAGTAACCCCTACAAAATTGAGGATAGTCCTATTAAATTCATAAACTCTAGACATTGATATTGTTCACCAAGAAGCCTAAAGACTTTAAGCTAGTAAAGTCCTGTGTTGAACAATAGAGGGCTGGACATTTTGACTGGGCCACTTGAAGCCGTAGATGATGAGAAAGCAGACGCATTCATTGAGGACATGGACACTTCACTCACAACGGACGAGCTAAGTCCGACCGACGTCACACCAAGACGAAGAGGCTGATTATTGTACACAGCAACCGGCAAATCCAGAGGAACATATGGCAATTCTGCTTCCCTTTTCAATATCTTTATCAACTCTCTCATTGTAGGTCTTGACGTGGGGTCTGGATGAGAACACAGCAGCCCCACCAACATCAGCAGCCCCATTTCTTTCTCCTTATAATTTCCTCCAAGTTTTCCATCCGCAGCATCTGAAAGCTTTCCTTGTCCATACAAATACCAAACCCATTCGACCAATCTACAATTATATTCACCTAGTGTGCGGTCAACGGGCCGCCTTCCACAGGCAATTTCAAGTGCAACGGCCCCGAAGCTGTATACGTCCGCCTCTGGACTGGCCTTCCCCGTTATGTAGCACTCGGGAGCTAAATACCCCAGCGTACCCGCCACCACGGTCGTATGGGAAGCCACCTGATCACGCTCCACCAATCTTGCCAAACCAAAATCCCCCAGCTTGGCGTTGAAATCAGAATCCAACATTACATTGCTCGCCTTCACGTCTCTGTGAACAACACGCTGATCCCATTCTTCGTGCAGATAGAGAAGAGCCGAGGCTATGTCACAGGCGATACTGTATCTACGATCCCAATCCAAAGTATCCATCTCCTCCCCAAAAATATACTTATCCAGACTCCCGTTTGGCAGGTATTCGTAGACTAGAAGTAACTCGCCCTTTTGATGGCACCATCCTAAAAGTTGCACAAGGTTGCGGTGTCTGAGTTTACTGATTATGGTAACCTCGGAAACATACTCTTTTCTTCCTTGCTTGGATCCTTGGGATATTCTCTTCACAGCTACCGCCTCTGCCGTGCCGGGAAGGATGCCTTTGTAGACGCCACCGAAGCCCCCTTGCCCAAGCTTTTCATCTTCACTGAAGTTTCTTGTTGCAGCACAGAGCTCGGCGTAGGAGAATCTTCGGGGGCCCTGAGAAAACCATTCGTCCAACTCAACATCGCTCTCTTCGCCTTCCTCAACACCGCGTATGCTTTTTCTGAACTTCCACCGTAGGACAACGAATATGAAAACGCAGAGAGCCAGAACGCTACAGAACACTGCTATCAAAATAACTTTGACAGAATTGTTGTTGCTCTTGCCCTTTGGAGGGTTCTGTTCATTGGAAGTGATACTTGGAGAAGGTGCAGGTGAGATATCCCACGAATATTCATAAGAAAAATTCCACTTGTATACAGTGTGTGTCTCTGTTGAGGCTCCAGTAGAAGCCGATAGACCAACCTTGATTTTTTCTGGGAGAGAGTTCCGGAGATCTATATCATGAAATAAGATTGGGATTTGGGGTTTAGAAACAGTGGTGCTATTGGGTTTGCAGAAGAGAAACACTTGCAGCCTCTTTGCTCCCCCATCATAATCCACCCACGCGTGCCATTGCTCTCCATTCTTCAGACTTCTATCACAGAGGCTGTAGCTCTTGTTTAAGTTTCTCAGCGAAACCTTTGCTTTGGACACAATACTGTTAACGTCGATTCCCACATGATCGCCAAAGGGATCCCAACCATTCTGGTAAGTGTCAAATTCCACAGCAACCATCTGATAGAATGATCCATTATAGGTTGTGTCGTTAAACAAGCCGAGACCTCCGCCATAAGCGTTCTCTGGTTGCTCCAACTCGAAAGGCGCCAAGAAGAAAGTCATTCCGTCTCCATAATCGGTGTCAGGATTATTGCCTAGCTTGATGCTGAATTGGAAATAGGTAGAGAAATTTGCTAGAGCCCGGGAGGAGCTGTCCCATAGCGGAACAGATTTATCGTAAAACGCCCAGCCGAAGCTTTTGATTAGCTCCCCTGATGCTTGATTTGTGGTGAGCTGCAGCATGTTGTCTTGAGGGTAGGCATTATTTTCGTATGCTATTATATTTGTGATGGGAGGGATGGAGAAATTGTGGTTTCCTGCAAGTGATGAAAAAATGAGAGAAGCGACAGAGCATAAGAAGAGCAGTGCGGATAAAGTCTGACAGAGCTTGGCCATCTGAATATCCGCCTTGCAGGGCTATACAGTATAATTTGTTAGTAGCCCTAGTGGTTTTTTTAAATCTGTTGCGCGAGGTCTTAGATGGCGGCCAGAATTGGTCAAGGTATGAGAACGAAGACTTGGTTGCGGGAGACCCGTTCCTTGTGCGCGTACCACTTCAACATTTTCCTTAGACGGCAAAAAGTCGTCGTATATGATGACCATAAATGTTGCAGAGTTAATGATATATATATTAATTTTTAATTTTTTTTTTAAATTTAAAATTTGACGTCCTTTGAGTTTACAATATTTGAGAGTAGTTATTTATATTAATTATACACCTAATAATTATTATTTTGAATAATGCATATATAGCTTACTTATATTATTTTGGTTGTCTCTAGTAAATTTAATAGTGGGATGTTTTTTTTTCTTTAATCATGTTGGGAAAACTACTATTCTATGACAAATGTAAGGTTGTATATTATAGTCTATCTAAATAAATAGTGGTTCTATCAAGTTAAGTTTAACATTACTGCGTTTTTTTTCTTTGATTAAATAGAGAACAATGTTATTCTATAGAAATCACCAGGCCACATATAATTAGTAAAATTTATTATTGTAATGTAAGAACAATGAAAAAAAATTGGATTCCCATAACCTTCCAATAAAATCCAATATACTATTCTAAGAAAATTGATATGATAGAAATTAGACTATCCATGGATGTTATGATTCTCATATTCACTATTATTAGTTTGATAGCTCTTATTGTGTAGCACCTACATTTATTTCTTTGAATTTTTTAAGGCTCCACCTTGCCTAGACTTTACCATGTGACTATCTCTATACATTTTTTTCTGATATATAGTATTATTTACTTAGTTTTTTATATATACCCAATTTATAAAAAAAATATTTAGACATATTTGAGATGTTACTAGTAAGAAATATAACAATATATCATATAATATTCTCTACAGAATATGAGAAACTTAACATATCAATTAATGAAGCTACAATAGTTATATTATCCCTAGTTGAAATTTGATAAAAATAATTTTACATAATTATGAGATAAGATAAAGACCTCCAATAATAAGAAAAACAAATTTATCTTTGAATTCTTTATATCTTAAATATTTTCTTTTACTCTTAGAACTAAGTTTCTTCTTACCATTCATTACCTATAAATCATATAGGATAATGCTTTAAGTGTATTCAGATCAAAAGCCTCTAAAGTCATTGATTTATTTGCTCCATAATTTGGTTATTAGAACACTTCAAAACTATTATTGTGTGCATATGAAATGAAATTATTTTATGTAGATAAATTGATCATTTAAGGGAAGTAAGAAAAATCCTTATGTCTAAATTAGAGGATTAAAATTCATTCAAATATAAGTCCTTTTTCCTTGGAAGGCAAAGGGATGCTTCGACTTCAATTTCAACTTTTATTTCCATAATCCCATTTATCTAAATTCAATTTGAATTTCCTATTTATAGAGAGCTTGAAGACCAAAAATTGTACAATTTAATATACTATATAAATGAGGAAGTATGTAAAGATGTTGCAAATTAATTGTAATATTAACCTAAATTGAATATAATATAATAAATCTGTTATATTTTTAAATGTGAACTTTATTTATAATGAATGGGATTGCATCATGTTCTACATGGAGTTAGATTTGATCATTAATACTTTCTTAGTTAATAAATTTAGATGATTAACTAGAATTATTTTGGTAATTGTCAATGATTACAATTTAAATAAATTATTCACATAATGATTGTTAACACAATATCAAATATCTATAGATATGTTTATACATAAATAATAATAAAAATACATTTTATTAATAAATCAAACTATGCCAAATATCTTCAATTATAATGTTTTTTTTTTTTTATATTATAATAAATATAAAAATAATATATTAGTAAAATTGACAAGAAAAGTCCAACCGATGCACATATAAAGCTTTAAAAATTAGGTTAGCGAGATACATAATCATGTCTGAAATGAATAAAACTTTAAAAGAAAAAACGTAAATAGAGTTCACATTGAAAATTATCACATATCCTAGCTCTTTGACATAAAAATTTGTTTGAATATTGTTCGATCTGTCAACTAGTCAACTAGACAGGTACGTCTACTTAACCCATTATAAGTAGAGGGCTGTCTAAAAAAAATTATTTGGCTTTTGAGCTTTAATTAATAAAACATTAGGGCTTGTATTCAAGCTCTTCCGATTAAGTTTTTTTTAATAATTTTTATTTTTTCTTTAACAGAGCTGACTAATATATGAACACATACCAACATATGTGTAGTCATTAGTGAATAAATAATCAAATACAATAAAGTACAATAATACAATAAAAAAAGGTGAATGAATTACAAAAATACATTGAAATATTTGATACATGTATGAATGAGTCAAGGGATAAACTTCAATGGGAATTCGTGATTAATATTTTTTAACATAAAGAATAAGAGGGAGAGAGAAAAAATAAAAATTAATTAATGAACACAACCTAGAAGATGGAAAGATCAAAATAATCAATGTGAAACATAAAGAAAATTGAAAATATGTTTCAAAGAATAATTATCAAAGTTTTAGGCAAATCAAAATGTGGTCAAGAAATTGAGATTGTAAACCAATCAAAACAATTGAAATAATTTTTATAGAAGTTTGATCTACATTGAAGTTGCTTAATAGAAAACTTATATTTGAAAGTAGTGTAGACACCTAAAATTGTCCTAACTTAAATAAGTAAATAGTTGTTATTTATTTTATTATTTTACTATTATTTCCTCTATTTATTAAATTAATATCTTTATTTAAAAAAAAAATTATTAGCCTCTTCTACTATTAATTAAATAAATATTTATTATTTATTTAAACCCACCTCTTTCCGAAATTAAATAAGTACTTTTATTTATTTATGTTGACCCCTTTCTTCTATTAATTAAATAAATACTCTAATTTATTTGATTAATTCATTTACCTTTTTCCTCTTTAATCCTAGCCCTCCAACTTTTTCACATGGATCATAATCGAAATTCATAGGTAAGTGACAAGTGTCATATTTCTCTTCACTCACTTTTTGTTTTCTCCAAAGTTATCTCATCACTTAATCTTATCCATCCATTTCGAATTAATATCTTAATCCTATTGACTCACATCTTTTAGCTTTCCACCTCTTAATATCCTCCCTCCATCTTTACCTACCCTCAAATCCTATGAATCCTCTTTCATCTATGTGATCATGGCCATTCATAATTTAACCTCTTAATCTTAACCCTCCATTTTCATGGCAATCTCTATAAAATAGGTTTCCTCCTCTCATTCTACATCACACATAGCTTGAACTTAACTATACCCTACCAAAATCTAGCTAGATCATACATCATCACATCATAGCCTTATATCATCACAATCACATCCATTCCTCTTTGACCTCTTGTGCAAGTGCATACAAATCTAAGAGAAAACACCATAAAATACAAGATCATGGAAGATAGGACAACAATGGAGACAAGCCTCTATTGCATGTGAAGGTATACTTCATTTTATTTCATGTTATTTTCATGCATTTGTAGTTCTCTATTTATTGTTTATTGAATTAGTTTGTAGATATAGGGTTAGTGGTTAGATCTGTACATTTTATAAAAGGGTCAATATTCAACATACACATTCTGGCACATCCAATGGGCCTTTTGTCCCTTGATTCTAATATTTTCTTTGAGTTGTAAAGCATTTTCAAAAGTTGAAGGTTGGTTTTTTGATAATTTTGCATTTTGGCAATTTTGTAGGGTTCTGTTGCAATTCTACATCATATTCTTGTGTTTCTATTAACCCAATTTGCATTTTTGTTTCATCACTTTAGCGTTCAAACTTAAGCACACAATCTCTAGGGGCAAATATAAAGGGATGGTAGTGAAATCTCAAGTCCAAACAAATTATGCCTTGGTAGCTATTTCTAGTGGGTTCCTTGGTGATGCAAGACACATAGGGCGAGGATCCAACTCTGATCGAGAAAGCTTGATCAACACATACTAGGTCTCAATGTTCTATTCTCCTTGGAAATGGTGGTCTTGGAGGACTTACTACAAACCTTTGTGTTTAGAGGCCATCTTATTTTACTGATTGGTTTAGGGAGTGTAAATCATACCCTATAGATATTCTCCATTTTTAAACCTTTTGGGGTAAGAGGAAAGATGAGCTTGTTGTCACTTGAGCTTATGCTACTGGGCCTATTCCATTTGAAATGTACTTGTCAATTATGGATAGGTATTTTATTATAGCGAGAGCCTCGATCAAGTAGTATCTAAGTTACCCTTGACTTAGGTTGTGCTTTCTTATGACAATCTTTATATTTTGTGAGATTAGTTTACCAACTTTTCCTTGGGCCCTATTGTAGGGATGCCCATTATTTTGGCATAAATCATATATCTAGGTCTTCAACCATGGGCTCCAAGGTTTGATCCTTTGTAAAATATTTTTAGTTCCTCTAATGTAGATAGGGATTTCAAATCTACATCTTCATTTTTTATTAATGACATATCTCTCCTCCATTGATAATACATTGAGAAATATTAATTATGTCCCCTTTGCTTGAGAAGTTATAAACACACTATACCTATGCCAAAACCCTCATGGCCTTTAATTTATTCAATGAATTGCAAGAAAAATATTTTAAAAATTGGTTTGTAAGATTTTGGAGAAATACATTATTTATGAAGGGATAGTCTATAGGTGGAAACAATGCTTTGATATTGGTCATTTGATTGCAAAGTTCCCAAAGTGTTCTCTTTCAACTCTAGGGTAAAGATAGGCTACTTGGTGGGTTTGGGGAAAACATCATCACTAGGGAGTTGACTACAATGAGGATACTCTCTTTGAAACTTATGTTTTTTATTAAAATAAGTGGGTTTTTGACAAGGAACAAACCTTGGTACAAAGAACAAGGTTACCAAAGGGGTAAATAAAGAAATAGAGAAGGAATAGAAAAAAGGAGTCGAAAAACAACAAATTTGAAACTAAGCAAAATAGTCCATATAGCACAACAAAACAACAAAACAACAAAACAAATTGTTATTTAAAATAAAAGTTGGGACCCATCAATGGTCATTGGAGAATAGTCTACATATTTGGGATGATAAGAGATTGACTCTTTTTGTTGCAATCAACAATAGTCAAATAAGGATCATATTTTCTTGGATAACTTAATGGATCAGGGGGAAAGATCCATTTGAGGTGATGAAATAATCCAAACAAGATGCCAAGTTTGGAGAGGGAACCATGCAGTTAAGGGATAGAGAGTCAAGAACCCAAAATGGAATAATTCTAAAACTTGAGAGACCCATAAAAGAAGCCACATAAGGATCCACATGAGTTGGAGTATGGTATAGAACCACATGTATGACTATATATAAATATAAGATCCACATGTATGTCTATATATATATACACACATGTATACACACATGTATATATATATATATATATATATATATATATATATATATATATATATATATATATATATATATATATATATATATATATATATATATATATATATATATATATATATATATATATATATATATATATATATATATATATATATATATATATATATTTGTGTGTGTGTGTGTGTGTGTATAGATACACATGTATATGTGTGTGTGTACATAAATAAATAGTGATCTAGATATACATATACATAGAAATAAGGGTAAAAGTGGATCCTCATCTTATGTACCTCACAACATAATGTCTAGAAGAAATGATAAAATTCAAATATACTAGAGATGTGTGTGTTTAAAGACAAGGTAGTTGTCTAGATTGAAGTAAATAAAACACTCTTTGTGAGTGATGTTTATATCTCTTCATGTTAGTTGTCCTCTAAAATGTGTTGTAGTTAGCTAACACAGATTATTCAGAACTTTGAATGATGTTTGTTGAACCAAGGGAAAACTCTTGGTTGCAAGGTTAGATTGAATCAATGAACAAAAGACGTAAAACAACCAAATAACAAAATATGAAAACAACCTTTATACCTTGCCAAGAGAGTTCTCTTGTTCCTCCAATTTGGACTCTTGTTGAAGCCAAGAACGTGCCTCTTCCTAGCTTGATATGATCGGTCCGATGAGAATGATGTGGTTGGCTCTCCAATATTGTGCACAAATGATATAGGATGGATGGATGAGGGAGGATGGATTGATGATCAAAGGATGAAATGGCTAAGTATGGATGAGTGCAAATTTTGGTATAGTAAGGGTATGAGGATGATTTCTTGGGCACAAAATAGCAGCATGGATTTACTAAACTTGGAGATAATATAAAAGGGGATGGAGATGTCTTCAATTTATAGAAGAACAAGAGGAGAAATGGAGGGCTAGGATTGACCCAAGATGGAGGGTCACGATTTCTTGTGAGCCCACACGAGGCCCATGAGGAGATGACAAGACAAGTGTGGGGACCAAGAAATATGCCTTAAAGGAATTTCTTGTCTCCACACTCCTCAAGGCTCATTGCGAAGACTTCCCAATGTTCCTAGGGAAGAACAAGGAATAAAATATTCCTTGAGGGATGGGGATGAAGAATTAAAAATTCTTCAAAAAGGATGTTCATGGGGATTGGAGGAATAAGGAGGAATTAAAAATTCCTTGGAGGATGGGATGCCTAAAGGAATGTGAGGTTTTGAAAATCTCACATCCACCTAGGATAATAGCATTTAAGGAAGGTGGTTGGATGGAAGGGACAAGGAGTTGACTTTGTGGATAATCATGATGATTAGCCACTAGCAACTCATTAGGATAGGTGTTAGAAGAATGATTATATGGGATTAGGGTAGACAAGATTTGTAGGAAGGTTTCACTAGGAGAGAGAATAAGTGGGGGGAATTAAAAATTAGAAGGATAATGCTAAGTGAGTTTAGGGAGCTTCTAGAAGAATTCATTAGGTTAATGATCAATTAGGAAAAAGGTGATTTGTAGGAATGACCTAGATTAATTAATTAATTAAAGGGAGGAATTTGAGAAGACTTAATATTAGGGATTTTTAGAAGAATGAAGGTGGATTGATCTATTAAATAAATAAATTCACAAACTATAGTGACAATATTAATTATATTTAATTAATATCGAGGAGGAATAGGAATTGGCACAATTAATAAATTAATTATGCAAAGAACTTAAAATAATTAAAATAATTATTTTTAAATGTCTACATTTTGCCCCTCTTTTATGCAGCGACAAATTTGATGATGGGTAAAAGATAGAAGAAAAAGAAATAGATGCCCCAACATAAAACATGGGTGGTGTATGCCCCCTCAAGATTTTTTTCAAAAAATTTTTTGTACAAAAAATTGACGAAAAATTCTCGAAATGAAGAAGGAAGAATTAGGGTAGAGGAGATAACTGAAAAAGAAAGGGAGTGGAAATAGAAGGAGAGAGACCGCGAAGGGAATGGGCCCTCAAGGGGGTCCATATAAGCCACAAAGGGCCCAATGAGGAGTCATTGTTACACATAAGCCTTGGAGCCAATCAGAGCCTAGAAGGAGAGAAGGAGAGATGGATCACATTCCCACCCGTGAGCATCATGCGAAGAGGATCCGATGGTACGATTGACCCATAGGATATGGATCACCGGTACGTAGGACTATCCTCCTTTGTGGATTTTTAGGTTTAGGGTAGAATTAGGGCTTAGTTTAGGGCCAAGTTTAGGCGAGGTGGATGCGTTGATCATCGTTTCAGTGCGTGCGCCTATAGGGTAACGCGAGCGCTTGCAGGTAAATAGGCAGAAAGAAAGGGGGGTTTGGGGGTTCACTGGTGTTTAGTGTGTGCGCTCGCGCAACTGTGTGAGCACTCAAGGTATTGCACAGGCGCTCAATGTATTGCACGGGCACTCGTGCTATTGTGTGGGTGCTTGCATTGGAGGAGTTTCTAAGTTAGGGGTGTATGTTAGCACGTGTGCCTGCAGTGGCGCAAGCGCAACGGTTTTGGCGCAAGCACGAAGTGAATCAATGCGTGCACTGGGGAAAGAAGAAATTAGGAATAGGT
The DNA here is from genome assembly GCF_030272615.1 of Cryptomeria japonica. Classification (NCBI taxonomy): domain Eukaryota; kingdom Viridiplantae; phylum Streptophyta; class Pinopsida; order Cupressales; family Cupressaceae; genus Cryptomeria; species Cryptomeria japonica. The sequence goes on along the minus strand of NC_081409.1, from coordinate 794,363,120 downwards.
TTAGAATTTGGGGATAGGTTGAAGGTATGGTTGTACGCGAGGGTAGAATAGGACTCAAGGATGTGGAATGATGAATTGGATTGTTGTATGTAAGCTGAGTTGGGGTCATTAGCATCGAGGGAGCATTGGCCCTCTACCATGGGATTATATCGATGGTTTCATTCAGATTAGTTGGAGATATTAGCTGCTCTAGGGTTGCATTTTGTGGGCAGGTGGCCAAGGATTTGAGCTCATACTGTGATGATGACAGCTTTAGTTGAGAGGTGGGATAGTAGATATAACACCTTCCGTCTACCTCCTGGCGAGGCGACAATGACTCTTCTGGATGTATGGAGGATCTTGAAGATCTGCGTTTGTGGTATCATCCAAGTGTACCATTTAGGTGTAGAAGATTTTTACCTTCGGGAGGTTTGCCAGTATGAGACCCTACTGATGTTGGACAGGAGTAGGATGCATTTGGGTAGGGCAATGGGTATTTGGCATATTCCTTGCGTGGTACTGGTGATTTGTAGATTTTTGAGCAGATGAATTATACTAGATCTCTAAGGGCATGGATTTCATGTTGGATGGAGCAGGTGTCTTTATTTCACGGTACATGATGGTGTTCAATATGCCTGGGGAGCCACGATGTTGTCTCAATTATATGACGATATGGATCTGGTGGTGTACAAGGAGTATGCTAGCTTGTCTGTGGGAGTGACACTTCTCCATATTTGGGCTTGGGAGCATATTGCGGTTACTTGTCCACTAGGTGTATAGGACAGGCGGGGTCGTCGGCCATATATAGAGAAGTACAGGAGGAGCCTGCTACATTACACCCGGATAGGATCTATATGGTTTTGGTATCGGATCTTTGATGAGCTTATGCAGTTTACATGGTGACCATTTTTGGGTTGTGAGAGATGGAGGGGGGATTGGTAGCTACACAGGGCTGGAGTGGAGATGTGGATATTTGGCAGGTCAGTATACATCATGGAGTATTATGCACCCTATAGAGTAGCGAGATAGCTCAGGCAGGTTCAGGACATAGTGGGAGACATACCATTATATCCTTGGATTACACGAGAGGTGAGAACTTGGGGCCCGACAATGAGTCCATTGGAGGGAAGGACCAGTTTTCAGACAGTGTCACATTTGGTCTGGGATGAGCAGCAGGGGGTAGGAGAGGATCTGGTGACAACAGGGGGATACAGGAGCTGGTGGGAGGGGAAATTTCCATTACGTCTTACCATTCCTGGGGATGAGGATGAGCTGCAATTAGCAGTAGACCAGATAGTCAGTGGGGAGGATGACGGACCAGGCTAGAGAGTCGTGGTTGGAGTAGAGTGTGGTGCTGGCAGACAACAAAGGAGGGTTAGGGTGGTATGGAGGAGGGATCCTGAGGAGGGAGAGGAGTAGGTAGGAGCAGTAACAGTAGGAGAGGCTGAAGAGGGATGGGTTGGTGGGGGAGAGGATGTTACACCCATGGATATTCCTGAGGCATAGGTGGAGGGCAGGGCAAGAGTATCACAGGCTGATCTTGCTAGAGTACAATGTTAGAGAGACGCGACCCGGGCAAGGCTTCACATCCTCGAGGATGAGATATAGATAGAGAGAGCTGGGAGGGAGAGCCTGGAGGCAGAATTGGAGCAGTTGTAGTGATAGATAGCCGATTTGATAGAGAGCCTCAATACAGGAAGGACAAAGGTAAATGCTCTGAGGGAGGAGAGTGAGGAGTCTGAGTGGATGCTAGAGGAGGCATGGACAGGGATGACTATTGAGGCTTTACAAGATGCTCTCCGTCAGTAGGATGATCAGTTAGAGGAGCAACGGGGTCGAGCATGGAGGGCCGAGGCAGATGTGATACGACTACGGGGGGAGAGGGATGCGGCCCGTCAGATGTTGGTTCCTGTAGGGCCTGGGCAGATGTACACTGACATGATGCAACAGAGGGATAGGGTGGAGAGGGTAGTTTGGGAGGCAGGCTACTATAGGGGACTATACCACGGAGTAGTACCTGCAGTGCAACGAGAAGCCTCGTACACTGAGAGTGTGCGATCCCACAGGACATAGAGTCAGTGGCCCACACAGAGTCAGCAGACTGGTGGATCGGTGGGTTTCAGGCCACCTAGAGGAGGGGGAGCAGGAGGATCAGGTATAGAAGGTGCAGAGGAGGGGGCTGGAGAGACAGGAGGGGAGAGATAGCTCCATTTTGGCTTGTGTATCATATTTTGACCCTTCGGGGTGATCATTGTATTATGAGAGACATATTCATCTTTTTGAGCTTATATGCATATATATGATTTGTGGCGGCAGATGATGTGTGTATTTTATTATGATGGACTTTATTTATTTTTGTGATGTGATTCAGAGATGATGATTATGGATATGTTGTGCTGACCTGTTTGTGGTGTAGTGTGGATGCTTATTTATGTATGCTTATGATATGTTGCTGACATGTTTATGGATGTAAGATGAGTGGTCATGTTTTTGATGTGTATATACATTGTATATGTAGGTGTATGATGGATATGTAATGTAATAGTACATGTAAATGTAAATGATTGATGATAAATGATTAATTAGCATAGGTGCAATCTATATGAGGAATGAATGTAATGTCACTTATACAGCTATTGTGATGTAAATCATCAATGCTATGCAAAGAATGATGGAATGTATGTGTAATGTAATCTAAATGAATGAATTAATGTCATCTACTTATGAATGGATAATGTAACCTAAATGACAAATGCAATGAAATCTAAATGCAATCTATGTGGTAAAATGTTTATGAAAAATGAGAATCTAAATGAGTAATGTAATGAAATGAATAGGTAATGCAACCTAGATGGATAGACAATGAGATCTATATGAATAATGCCACCTAAGTAGATAAAATGAATAAATAATGCAAAGAGGGAATAAGCCGGTAGTAATACAATGATGTTAGATAGAAAATAGAAGAATATGGAATAGTAAGGGGGGGGAGGGGAAATTGAGGACTCCATCGGGTTATTAGATCAAGACTTGATGGAATGATGATGGGAGTTGTGCACAAAAATATGGAGATCCAACCTAGTTTGATATTGCCCTAGGTAACTTGCACCACTGATTATAGGAATCAAGATGCCATCAAAAACCCAAGATGTAGACTGACTCACAGTCAAACGGGAATTCCTTACACATAGCTATGCAAGTGTTGAGGAACACTAATACAAAGTTGTGGGTATGTGCAAGAAAACCCTAAAACACATCGATACCTCTTGTACACGAGAAGGTAAGTGTTGATAAATACTAGTACCAGGTCGCCGGTTCATACAAGAGATATCAAAAACACGCCATGCTATGAAAATATGCCCTAGTATGCATCTATTGTAAGCATACTTGGATATGGAAAATCGGGGCAGTCGTAGATAGGTGCAGTTGTAGGGCAAAAGATGTAAGTCTAAATGAAAAATCCAAGAAATCAAACAAGTCACTCATTCATGACCGACTGATATCTCTTTCCGAGAGTAGGATTAGGATGGAGGATTAAATTGCCAGGCTAGGGAAGGATTCATCCTTAGGGAAAAAGATAGAGTGGGTGGATTTTTGGATTAGGCAAGTGATCAGATGACCTTGAAGATTAACTTGTGGAGTTAGGACTGTTCTCAAGACTTCATGAAGCTCACATAGAGGCACACAAGCTCAGTTTGATGGGAAACTTTTTATTCATGATCTAGGATAAGACTCATCATCATACGTGTGATTTATTCCAAGGTGGGAGAGGGGGGGGGGGGGGGGGGGGGGGATGTCACGATGGGTGAATTGGATAATGAGGGTGATAGAATACCGACCTGATAAACAATGGATCTAGATTATTTACCTTGGTGCCTGCATGGAGGTTTTCACCAAGGTACTTGCCCATATCCCCACAAAGTGGTTTTCACTAATGCATGAATTGTGTGTTGTTTTTGTTTTTTTTTAACATTTTGACAATTTGATGACTTTATGAGGACAAGGAATATAATCTTTTTAGGTGCATGATATTCATCGGATAATCCAGAGGATTTCCTTCAGGAGTAGCCAACTGATAAGCCCTTGATCCATATTTTGCTATGATTACATATGGTCCAAGTCAATTAGGCTCTAACTTGCCTTTATTTTCCCTTTCCTGAAGGTTTTTCTGATTCGCCATGAGGACAAGATCACCAATTTCAAATTCCTGGGTTCTGACCTTCTTGTGGTAACTCATGTGTAGGCAATTCTGATATACCCGGAGATGGTTCAAGGCCTTGAGGTGCCTTTCATCCAACAATTATAGCTCTTGTAGTCTGGAAATTTTGTATTCTTCATCTGGTAGGATATTCTGCAGTGACACCCTTAGAGAGGGGATCTTGATCTCAAGCGGGAGGACGACTTCAGAGCCAAAGATAAGGGAATAGGGGGTTGCACCTGTGGGTGTGTGGATGGAAGTGCGGTATGCCCACAAAGAAGGGTGGAGTTGGAGGTGCCAATCACAACCAACTTCATTGATTGTCTTTTTGAGAATTTTGATTAGGGTTCTGTTAGAAGCCTCAGCTTGACCATTACCTTGTGGGTAATATGGGGTGGAGAAGCGATGTTGGATGTCAAATTTTTGGCAAAGTTCTTTAACATCCTAGTTTTTGAATTGTCTACCATTATCTGTAATGATCACTTTTGGGATCCCATATAGACAGATCACGTAGTTCAGGTTGAATTTGGATATCTACTTACCAGTGGTGAAAGTAAGAGGGATGGCCTCTACCCACATGGTAAAATACTCGGTAGCGGTGATGATGAGTTTATGCCTGTTGGAGGATGTAGGGTGGATTTTCCCAATGAGGTCGAGCCCCCACTATGAGAAGGGCCGGGGTGTAATGCATGAATGGAATTCTTGTGATAGCACATGGATCTTGTCGCCATGTTGCTAGAAAGGGATGCATTTCTTCACATAGTTATATACATCTACTTCCATTTTAGGCCAGTAATATCTTGTTCTCAAAAGATTTTTTGCCAAGGTGATCCCACTTGAGTGTACCCAACAGATGCCTTCGTGCACTTCATGTAGTGCCCATTCAACCTCTTGTTTATCTAAACACCTTAGGAGGGAACCATTGAAATGCCTTTTGAATAAGGTGTCTCCAAGGATAGTGTAACGAGCACATCGGTGGATGAAGGTTTGTTGTTGGATTTTGGTAAGGTGTAGGGGAATGATGTTGTCTTTTAGGAAAGCAAAGGTCTCTTGGTACCAAGGGGATTCGGGAGGAACGAGTACACACACCATTTTGGATTCTAGTAGATTGTATGCCAGTATGAATAATTGCTCGACCAATAACTCACACTTCTGACTATGTGCTAGCATCTGAAGGAGGGAGCCAATTGTGGCCATTGCATTTGTAGCTCTATTATTTGTTCGCGGGACTTGATCAAACTTCATTGTTGTGAAGTGCTGCTTAAGATCTTCAACCATGCTATGATAGGGGAGATTTTTTTCATCTTTTGTTTGGTATTTGTCATTGACTTGTTTTATGAAAAGTTGGGAATCACCACAGACTTGTAACTCCCCTATCTTCCACTGGATAGCTAAGTGTAGTCCTATAATAAGTGCCTCATATTCTGCTATGTTGTTGGTACATGCAAAAGATATCTTGTATGACTTTGGGATACAATCTCCTTGAGGTGTGATCAATAGTATTCCTACCCCCGATCCATTTTGGGTGCAAGAGCCATCAAAGTACAACTACCATATGGAGGATGTGGTGACAGTCATTATGAATTCATCTGGCAGTTTTGTAAGGATAGGATGGTCACATGGAAGTAGAGTGTCAGCCAGTTGGTTTGTGATAACTTGTCCCTTGATTTCTTTTCTGTCTATATATTCAATGTCAAACTCGCTTAGCAACATGACCCATTTAGTAGTTCTGCCTATGAGGGCAGCTTTTGACAAGAGATATTTAAGAGGGTCAATCTTAGCAATCAATTTTGTTTTGTTGTTTAGCATGTAGTGTCAGAGTTTCTATGTACTAAATACCAATGCTAAGCATGCTCTTTCAATGGGGGTATAATTGAGTTCATACCCCACTAGTGTCCAACTGATGTAATATATGGTATGTTCCTTCCCTTGATCATCTGTTTGTGCTAATAATGCCCCCAATGCCACTATAGTAGAGCATATGTACAAAATAAGAGGCTTTCCAGGAGTAGGAGGCATGAGAACTAGAGGTGATGCCAGATATTCTTTGAGTTTTTCAAAGGCCTTTTGACACAAGTAGTCCCATTTGAATTGTGTGTCTTTCCACAACAGGTGTGCAAATGTATGGCATTTATCTACAAGTTGTGAAATAAAACGTCTAACAAATTGGAGTTTCCCTTAGAGGCTACACAGTTGTCTGAGGGTCTTTGGAGGAGGCATTTCCATGATGGCTTTCACCTTTGCAGGATCGACCTCGATGCCTCTGCGAGAAACAATGAAACCTAGCAGTTTCCCTGATGTGACACCAAAAACACCCTTCTTAGGATTGAGGCACACTTTTTATTTTTCCAATCTTTCAAAGATATGCCTTAAGATAGGGATGTGCTCTTGTCTTGTCTTTGATTTGCCTAGAAGATCATCCACATATTCCTCCATGATTTTGTGCAAGAGGTCATGAAAAATTGTTGTCATGTCACGCTGTTATGTGGCTCTAGCATTTTTGAGGCCTAAAGGCATGACCCGGTAATAGAAAGTTCCCCATGGTGATGTGAATGCAGTTTTGTGTTGATCTTCTTCCGCAATCCTGATTTGATTATATCCAGAAAATCCATCCATAAGTGATAGAATCTCATGTCCTGCTGTAAGGTCCACAATTATATCTATGTTGGGAAGTGGGAAATCATCTTTAGGACAAGCCTTCTTTAGATCTCGGAAATTAGTATAGATGTGGATGCCCCCAACAGGCTTGCCGATAGGTACAATGTTGGATACCCATTTAGCGTAGTCTATTGGTTTGATGAATTCTGCATCCAACATCTTTTGGATTCTGCCTTGACCAGGAGTGCAATATGTGGTACATTTTGTGCAACTTCTGTTTTATGAGTTTTGCATCTGGGTGGACAGCAAGATTATGAACCACCAAGTCAGGATCTAGACTTGGCATGTCAGCATAGGGCCATGCAAAGGTGATTTTTGTCTCTGTGAGGAAATTGATGAAGTCTTGCTTCTCTTGCTCCGTGAGGGACTTGGCAATGAGCACACTTTTTGGAATGCCTTCGGTGCCCATATTGATACTATTTGTTTCCTCTATTAACAAAATTTGACCTGTCTTGTGGAAGGTGACCAATGGTAGGGAGGTCAAGTCCCTCATCCTCAAGTGCCTTTTCTAGGTTTTGACTTTGGGATATGCCCTTTGTTTTTACTTTTTTCTCATCCAAAGGTGCCTCGGAGAGGTTTTCACCTAGGGAATCATGTTTTTTCTTTTTATTATCTTTTTTGTGGCTAAGGGCATTGACCTGACTACCAAAGTATCCCTTTTCATGCAGTTGAATCTCATGTACTCTGTTGCAGCCTTCCAAATTTTGCATAGTCAGGAGAGTAATGAGAGTGTTATGATCGGTGTAGATATCTAAAGTGGGTTTATCTCATTGGCCCTAGTCTATGAGTTTAGGATGGACAAGATGTAGCTCGTGTGAATTGGGAGAGGTTATGGGGGTGATGGTGTTGACGTGAGTGTCAAAGAAGATGTTGTTTTTGTATTCATAAGGCATTTCATGGAACTCCTCTTCGTCAAAGTTTTTTGATATCCAAAGAAGGACTTGAAGGGGCACCAGTGATAGTAATCTTAGGCACTGGGGTATACACCAAGTCTCTATTGTACTTGTAGGAGATAGGATTTATGTGTTCTTTTCTTCCTTTCTCCTTTGGTCCCAAGTCATGTCCTTTGTAACCCATTTTTTTTACTATAGCTAATGCTTTTAGATACCTTTTTTAGGTATTTTTGTTGGCTCTTCATCTTCTTCTCGGTACAACCATGAAGAGACATATGTGTCCAGGCTCTCCTCATCAAGTGGGCCCCATTGCTAAAAGGTGGTATCTTTGCATTGTATGACTAGTTTTTGATCTTTTTTGAGTTCTTTTGGTTTGCCAAATGACTTAGGAGATAAGGGGAGGTTCCCTATTAATAAGATATCCTCCAATTTGTATTCTCCACAGCCGTTATCCAGGATCTTGTTTTGTGGGTCTTCTTGGGATGAGGTGGAGGCAACATTTGATGCATCAGATGGAGGAGTTGGTGAGGGTCTATTTAGTGGGCAATGATATGGATGCTTCCCCTCTAGGAGCTTGCAATATTGAAAAGGTTGTGGATCACCTTTGATAATGATCTGTCTTCCATTGAAGGGGAATTTGATGCATTGGTGATAAGTGGAGTGTATGACCTACAAGGAGTGAATCCATGACCGACCGAGAAGGATTTTGCAGGGGAGATCAAGATCTAGGACTTGGCAAGGGGTCTCAATTATGATAGGGACCACTTGAAGAGGTAAGGTGATCATGCCTTTAGAAACTCTTTATGCATTGAATCATATGCTTTTATTGTGATTCTTCCTGATGTATCTACTAGGTCCTCTGAAAGTCCCAATTGTTTTATTAACTTGTATGTGCACAAATTGAGTCCAGATCCACCATCTATTAGGATACGTTTGACCTTATGTTTCTGGATAAGGGCTTCGATGTGAAAACATTTATTATGGTCTTCATCTACAGGAGCATGATTTGAAGTGAACACAAGGTGTTGTTGGGTAGCAAGGTTTCCAATGAGAGCTTGAAATTAGGTAGCATTAATATTATCGAGAATGCGAGACTCAAGGGCTTGTTCCAAGATTTCTTCATGGATAGGGGGACTCTTCATAAGTTCTAGGATGGAGATCTGTGTGGGGGTCTTCCCAAGCTGGTCAAGGAGGTCATATCGGCGGGTGGAAGACATAGGGGGAGGGTTTGGTGGGGGAGGGGCTCCTTGAATAGTGACTCTACTTCGATGAGTTGTTACATTGCAGTCATTTTGAGAGTGAGAAGTGGAAGGTGTGGCACCTTGAATGACTATCCTAGCAGGGTTAGGTATGCTCTGGGAAAGGGGAGGGCTAGCTCCTTGTATAGTTATGACATTGACATGATTGTTTGCGGGCTCAATGCGACCTACTAAAGAGTCAAAGCCTGTTATGAGATTAGTGTAGTCATAGTTCACAGTGTTAGATGGTAATCTTTTCGTTTGTCATGTTTTGGGAAGGGTTCCTGGTACATTTTGAGTTTGTTATTTCTATTACTAGGTTTTGCATTTGCTACCTCAATTTCACCCCTATCAATGAGATCTTGTATGTAGATTTTAAGATTCATGCACTTTCATGTATCATGCCCCTTGATGCGATGATACTCACAATATTCATTCTCATTATAACACCTAGGCTTGGGTTGATTGGGATCAAACGGGCGAGTAATTGGGAAGACCATTGCGCCTACTTGAACAAGCTTTTGAAACACCACTTCAATGGGTTCGCCCCTGGATTGAGACATTATTATGAGTCTTTTGAGATTGATTTTGATTATTTTGATTGTTGAATTGGCAATTGGTGGTGGTGGGTTTTTGAGGAGTAGCCACGGTCTAGACCTGTTTTGCATCAGGCACACCATCATTGACTACATTCTTATTTTTGGACCAGAATTTTGGTTTATCATTATGATAAGAGGAAGAATTTTGACTTGTTTTTTGGTAATGTTTCAAGGTTCCTTCCTCTAACAAGAAACGCTCGAGGGCTAGGCCCTTATCAGTCAATTTTTGGAAAGATTTAATACATTGAGATGTCAGAGGCCTTGATAGTTTGGGCACTAGATTCTTTTGAAATAATTTAATTTGGTGTTGTTCTGGTATGTCTTATTGGAATTTCTTGATGAGGTGTCACCATCTTTGCAAGAAGTTAGGAAAAGTTTCTCCAGGCCTTTGCTTTGTGTTATAAAGGTCCATCATGGAAACATCATTACCCATGTTGTAGGTATAGTGTGCCACAAACTTCTCTGCTAAGTTCGGGAAGGAGGTAATGGAACCTTGAGGTAAGGATGAGAACCATGCACGAGAATCTCCTGTAAGACTCTTAGGGTAGAGTCTTCGAAGGTATAGGTTTCTATAGGAGGCTTCTTGACATAGGATGTGAAATTCTCGAACATGGTCTCGAGGGTCCACTTTACCCTCATACTTCATGAACTTGGGGATCTCAAATCCTAGTGGGTATGAGGCAACTGATATAGAGGGGTCATAAGGACAAGGAAAAAATTCCTCAAACAAGTAAGGTTTCCTTTTGTTAGTCCCTTCCTTCATGTCTTTGATGATGTTTTTCATGTCCTAAATTTCTTTGATGAGTTCTTATTGTGGATTTTGAACATGATGAATTATGTTTGCCCCTAGAATCAGATGAGTTATGGAAGGTCCACCACCACTAATGTATTGATATGATGAGGAAGTGGGGATGTGAGATGTGATGACCGATGTCACAGGGACTTGAGTGACAGTCGGTTGCGAGCCACAAACTGTTGTGATAGGAGTAAGTGAGGCTTGAATGAAGTTAGCAACATTGTTGATGGGAATGGAGGTTTGTGGAATAGAAATGTATGGTTTGGTAGTAGAAGATGTTATAGAGGAATGTTGGAGAATAGATGAGATCGGATTTGATAGTGGTATAGATGGTAAGAAGGAAGAAGGTGAAATGGGGACCATGGGGATAGATTCTATGAATGCTATTGATTGGGGTTGAATGATTGGTGGGGCCGCAATTGATTGAGTTTGAATAATAGGTGTGGCGGTATGAGTGGGAGCAAGGTCTCCTTGTGGTTGTTGACCAAGGGTGGATATATCAAAATCGGGTGGGAGTTGAGCTCCATTTTCAAGGAGAGTCTTTAGAAGAGCACTAGGATTGTGTCGGATAAATTTCTCCATCATTTCTTGATTATAAGTGTTAATCTCTGATACTGATTGTAAATAAGATGAGAGGGGTGGTGAATCATACAAACTTAATCTTTCATAAAATCAACAGATTCAACCTCGATAGCCTTATCAGAAATATGTAACCAAAAACTGTAAAACATGCAAACTCATAAACACATAATCATCATAACACTCATAACACTAGATTTAACGTGGAAACCCAAATAGGGAAAAACCACTGTGGGATTTTGGACCCATTAAGAAATATACTCTTCTAGAGTATGCTCAGTTAAAAGCAAATCATGTTAAAGATTACAAACACATTGCTAGATGTGACCCAGTTAAGGGATTTCCCTCAGGTCTGTTAGGATCTTCACTTTGTTAGAAGTGACCTTGTCAAAGGATTTCAAACACTCAATCAGAATGTCACCTTGCTAGAGGATTTACAAATAAGACTGTTAAGTCTACTCGGTTAAGAGATTTTTTGTCACTTTACAAAATAACAGTAATAAAAATATATCTGCAACTTCACATTTAAAATGTTAAAGCAGATTCTTATTTGCTCAATATAATCAAGTCATAGGACTTATCTTGTCCGTCTACTAGGCTCCCTACTCTTTTATTCAAACAGATCTTCAAGCTTCTATGCTCAGTAATCACTATGTAGCATCCCTATGCTTACACTTGCTCGCATACATTGTTTATCAATAGTTCCCTATTTATAAACAATTTTCCAACCGCTTAATCTCCTTGATCACATTTCCCATGATCAATCATAGCCATCAGATCTTCAAACTTGACTAGGTTCAATGTATCCTTTGATCTAAAAAATGTTTTACCTCGCCTTGGAACTTGCATTCCTTCCTTGGAACTTGTGCTAGGTTATTGCTGTTCAATCTGAGCTGTAGATCTTCCTGTCGATCTTCCATTGCCATAGATCCTTAACAAACTTCATGCACGACATACCAATCATTTAATCAACTCCAGCTCATCAGCATCCTTCATTAAATATTGCTTGTATTCATCCAATGCGTTCTGTTATAGCTCGGTTGCAACTCGGTAAATACTAAACTTCACTCGATAGACATTTCGCCTTCATTAACTGATATCGATAACCTTAGGGTTTATCGACTAGGTTCTTTGCTCAATAACATAGTATAGTATAAACCTTACAATCAACAACATATGTAGGATATCAAAACAATCTAAACAACATTATCTCATCATTGTCTAACTCGGTAATAGTTTCCCATTGAATAACTTTATTTCTCCCCTTATTCTTCACATTCTTTCTGTGTCACTTACCAACATCTTTATACTCATCAAATCATACTTCTTAAGATATGGCAACATCATACTGAGTCAGAAAATCGATTTCTTGACATCAATGACAAAATAATATTATTAAAACAGTAAACATCCTTAATCAGTTATATCCATAATCATCAACAACCTTCTCAATATCCTTATTGAAATGTCAACAATCTCTCATTGTAATTGGAATACCAACTATAAGAGTCTTCTAAGAAAGTTCGCACTTCAGGAGAGAGTTCATCTTGGTCAACCATATTATAATCTTGCAGTTGATTTTGAATGCTAGGTTGCACACTTTGTGTAGGATCTTGTGTAGGGTCTTCATATAGGACACTAATGTCCGACATACCGTATTGTTGTTCAGCCATCTTTTTCTTTTTAGATCGAGTTGTGACCATACAAGAATAAGCTTAGAAAAAGATTGATTGGAGAGAGAAGAAATTTTGATGAGAGGACTTAGCAAGGCTCTTGGATTTTAGGATTTGAATTTGATAAAAATGGATTTTGGTTATTGATAGGGTCCTTGGATTAGGACATGAATTTGATTAGGATTGCACCTTATTCCTTGGATGAGGACTTTAGGTGGGAAATGTTGATGAAACCACAAGCAAGGTAATGACCAAGTTGGGTAGAATTTAGACCTTGGAATGATGATCAAAAACCTTTCTTCCACTAAGGGTTGACTAATGACCTTAAGTAAAACAAAGACGTGAGATTAGAGTCTTGATTGACACAAAGGATAAGGCAAAGGTACTTGGAGAGGATTCTTGTTCAAGCACAAAACCAAGTGATTGACTGATTAAGGATGAGGTCTAAATGAAACTTCACAAGGCATGCAACCTTAACGTGACGTTAAATTGGATTAAAGGATGATTTGATTTGGACTTGAGAATTGGTTTGATAATTGAAGGTGATTGATTTTGTGATAAATTGATGTGCTAAGTCCTTGCGAAAATATTGAGGATAATCAATTGAAGAGGGATGATAGTGATGATTAGAAGAAATTTGGTGACTAGGCTATCCTTGGCATGGACATGACTCAATAGATGATTGGTTCGGATGGCAAGTTGTACGAAGGGATACGACCACCCTGATTTTGATGATAGTTGGTGTTAAAAGAGAAAATTGAACCTTGATGGAGGGCACAAACTCTTAATTCATAACTAGCATCAAACTGATTGCTATGACCATGGACGTAATCATGGTAATGATGCAAGAAGGTCCTATGTTTAAGCAAGAGTTTGCGGTTTGTGTACCAAAATTTCTGATGTCTAATGAGTTGTTCTTGTGTGAGCTTCTTCTTCTTGATAGGTTGATGGATTGACTTCTTAGGATGCTTATACAACTTGGGTTTATGAAACATGAGACAGACGAAGTTTTGACGCAATTGGGACTTTGTGTGGAAGGTGACTAGGATGTGACTTGGGTATGACTATGATTGGAATTGTTACTAGGACTTTGACTTGGATGATTGTTTGTTTTTAGACAAGTGTTTTTGAAAAGTGTTTGAGCCTTTGAGGATAATGATGTGTTTAATCTACTCTTGGCAAGTAAGTATCAAGCAAAGAAAACACAATAATCAAATGAATTTTAGCTCAAAGACACTCATGCTCATATACAACATTCTTAAGGATAGCAAGGACAATAGCCATTGGATCCCAATTGGTTTCCCAGCTACGCTTACCTAGAGAGGACACTTAGATGCTTGAACCCACTATCTCCCCTCCACGACACTCACTTCTTTGGGGTAGCCAAGCATCAATTCCCATGAAAACTCCTCATGGTGAACTTTGTGTCTCTACAAAGGGGCATAAAAATATGGGCAGCTTTGGAGGTTTGACCTCCTGCACCAATGACTAGAAGGTTTTTTGCCACTATGCACAAGGTGTTTAATATGGCTTCCCGTTAGGAGCTACCCTTTGCAGTTGTGCAAGCATAATTGAGGCCTATATACCAACGAAGCACCAAGAACTTAGTAGTCACACAAGCGTGATTGAGATCTCTAGGATCCTACTAAGCACCCAATGTGAGAGTGAACTCTCATATAGCTCCAACCATTGATTCTTTCGATCTCAATGGCCTATTTATTATAGTGAGTTGGGAACCCCAAGTCTGGGTGTACTCACTTGGGTCATTCCCCTCTCACCGACTCAAAGAGTAACTCGGGAGGGCAGGGCCGCTAAGGGTAAATATGCGACAAACATGAAAATCTTGGAGGGTCTATATTTCTGATCATCTAGATAGATGAGAGCATACTCTCCCACGTTTACGCTTTTCAAAAACACAAAAAGAAATCATTTATTTTACCCCTAATTAGATCTAGGTGCCTAGTAAAAAAAGAGACACAATGTTTGTTTGAAACTCCTAGGAAACCTGCTAAACCATTTGATTAGTAGTTTTGTATTTTGTAAGTCTTAGACAATTGAAGAAGCTGCACCACTCACAAAAAAAATGCAATTAGTAGCTACAGGCCTGCAGAAACAGCACACACGTTGATCTACAATCAAGCACGCTGAAGCACCCATGCAGGTGCTGAAATGTCTGCATACGCGCTGAAGTTGGCCGAAAGAAAAATAAAATATAGAAAATAAAATCAAACAGAGTTGCTAATTTATACCTATCTGTCACGCTATTCTAATTCGGTCATGTTGAAGTGCCTTCGCTCGCACTGAAGCGCCTGCGCTCACGCTAAAACACAATAACTAAGAAAAAAATGTTAGCAGTTAGGCAAAAAATTCAAATTTTTTCCAATTTTTAAAGCTGGGTAGGATTCTGAGAAATGATCGCGCTGAGACAGATTCGTCCGCGTTGAAACGCAGGTGGATGTACTGAAACGCAAGCATACGTGTTGAAAAAAGGCCAATACAATTAGCAAAATTCAAAAAATTCAAAAATTTGAATTTGAGCGGGGATCCAATAGAGCGCCCATGCTATTCGCAGGTCGCTCGCGTTGGACTAGGAGTACTAAAAAAAACTATCTAATTAGTAAAACTAACTAACAAATTTTTCTTCCTAGATTTTTTTTTAATTTTTTTATATATTTTGACTGTTAACAGCAAGATAAAAAAAAGCAGGATGAGAAATAAAAAAGATTGTTAGATTAGGCAGGAAACTTTTAAATCGGACACGTTGTTCCATAAACGATCGCACCAATGTGTAGACCTACAAGGAAGTAGGAAAAAAAATTGAATATGGAGCGCTCGCGTTGATGCACGTGCACACGTATTGAAATGCCTTTCGCTCGCGTTGATCTCGAGTCAGTCGCACTAATTTGTAGGTGCTCACGTTGTTCTGATACCTGCAATCAAAACTCACAAATAGAGCTCAAAAATATTCAATTTAAGGGACGTGGGTCCCACCGAGCGTGCCTAAATGAATCAAGGGAAAACTCTTGGTTGCAAGGTTAGATTGAATCAATGAACAAAAGACATAAAACAACCAAATAACAAAATATGAAAACAACCTTTATACCTTGCCAAGAGAGCTCTCTTATTCCTTTGATTTGTACTCTTGTTGAAGCCAAGAACGTGCCTCTTCCTAGCTTGATATGATCAGTCCAATGGCAATGATGTGGTTGGCTCTCCAATATTGTGCACAAATGATATAGGATGGATGGATGAGGGAAGATGGATTGATGATCAAAGGATGAAATGGCTAAGTATGGATGAGTGCAAAGTCTGGTATAGTAAGGGTATGAGGATGATTTCTTGGGCACAAAATAGCAGCATGGATTTACTAAACTTGGAGATAATATAAAAGGGGATGGAGTTGTCCTCAATTTATAGGAGAACAAGAGGAGAAATGGAGGGCTAGGATTGACCCAAGATGAAGGGTCAGGATTTCTTGTGAGCCCACACAAGGACCAAGAGGAGATGACAAGACAAATGTGGAGACCAAGAGATATGCCTTAAAGGAATTTCTTGTCTCCACACTCCTCAAGGCTCATTGGAAAGACTTCCCAATGTGCCTAGGGAAGAACAAGGAATAAAATATTCCTTGAGGGATGGGGATGAAGAATTAAAAATTCTTTAAAAAGGATGTTCATGGGGATTGGAGTAATAAGGAGGAATTAAAAATTCTTTGGAGGATGGGATGCCTAACATTCATCTAGGAAAAGAGCATTTAAGGAAGGTGGTTGGATAGAAGGGAAAAGGAGTTGACTTTGTGGCTAATCGTGATGATTAGCCACTAGAAACTCATTAGGAGAGGGGTTAGAAGAATGATTAGGTGGTATTAGGGTAGACAAGATTTGTAGGAGGATTTGACTAGGAGAGAAAATAAGTGGGGGGAATTAAAAATTATAAGAATAATGCTAAGTGAGTTTAGGGAGCTTCTAGAATAATTCATTAGGTTAATGATGGATTAGGAAAAAGGTGATTTGTCAGAGTCACCTAGATTAATTAATTAATTAAAGGGAGGAATTTGAGAAGACTTAATATTAGGGATTTTTAGAAGAATGAAGGTGTATTGATTTATTAAATAAATCAATTAACATACTATAGTGACAATATTAATTATATTTAATTAATATTGAGGAGGAACAAGAGTTTGCACAATTAATAAATTAATTATGCAAAGAACTTAAAATAATTAAAATAAGTATTTTTAAGTGTCTACATTTGTATCTCATCATGTTAACTACCCTCTAAAGTGTGTTGTAATTAGCTTAAATAGCTTGCTCAAAACTACAATTGAGAAGAAAGGTCATACCCACCGCATCTCTACCACTTTGCATTGTTTTAATGAGAAAAGGTGGTTTGGGTATCCTTAATTAATACATCAAGGGGCATATATTTTAGCCAAATATATTGTGAGAGCATTGGAAGGGGGTGCACCTTGAAAACATTGAATCCATTTTTGAATGCAAAATACCACTATAGGTAAAACACGTAATATACTTCATTGGTATGGTAAGATTTTACGAGCTCCCTTTTGCAAGGTCCACATATCAATTCCATTTACTAGCATTTGCAAGGCATTGAAGAGAGTTTGGTATAAATTTTCTTAATTTGACCAATTGTTTAGTCGTGAGCTTAGCTCTCCTAAATCATTTATTTGATCGAACCAAGTGATCTATCTTAATGGTAGACCTTTAGCATTAGTTTCTAACTTTAAATCTAAGTGCCTATTAAAGAAGGAAATTCATGTGTTTAAGGATTTATGGGACGTCAAAAGCTCACATTGAAAGGATGGTAATGAATTAAGGTTTGCTTCAACCTCAACTTTAGAGATAAGGTAAGTGTGCTTGAGTATAGAAACTTGTTTCATCAAATTTCTCAATTCTTTTGTCCATAATTTACCGTTTTAACATCATTTAGGTACTTGAGATTTCCCAATAGTTGTAGAATTTGAACCTCCCCTCTCATGTTTATCTATAAATATCTTCTTCCCATTTATCCATTTCTTGTTATCTGAACTATATTTGAAGGTGTATGTATAAACAGACTAAGTAGAACAAACTTAGTGTTGACCTCTAAATAAAATAGTCTAGAACTAATTGATGCTCCCAACTCACTAAATGGAAACTTCTCCATACAAATATTTTAAATTGTAAATGCCTTATTTTATTGTGCCCACCCCTTTTCCCCTTGGATACTATGGTTGAGTACATCCTAAGTTATTCTAGTTTTACTCACAAGCTAGATCACTTTGGTCCTCCCTTATGACAATATTGCTTAACATCTTTC